>NC_141332.1:18745000-19337500 GCF_037954235.1 Aulostomus chinensis | reverse complement strand
GTTATACACTCTGTAATACACTGTGCACCTGCGTTGTTGACGAGCCTGAACGGTCAGCAGCTCCAGGTCCTCTCAGTTTGTCATCTTGAAAACTAACCTGCTGGCAGTTATGACTATGGGAGGATGAACAACTTATTTTGACACCCAGGCTCCTTCAGCTAACCAGCATAACAAAGCTTGTGATGCCATCGCATGCCAAATCCAGTTGGAAATTGAAATTTATCAAATTTTTTGTATGGTGAAATAATCAGTTGAGACTCACAGTGCGTCTGAGTCTAGTTCTCCACCCCAAATGTGTATAATGCTCTTTAGCCTGCTGTGCAAATCTTTCTCTTTGAATCATTTCCAGCCTGACAACGGTATGCAGATGCCCTTTTTTTTACCTCTCCTTCATTAACAAAGTCTGCGTGCTATCCAGTCTGTGTGTCAGCGCCGCCAGAGAAGAAGCCTCATCTTTGCACAGCTGGCAGTCTATTAGGCTCAAAGAAACACTGCAGACGTTTTCCACCCGAGTGGAAAAGAGTTTTGCACCAAAGCTTGTGTCAGTAGGACGGCTCCTCCTGCTGATCAAAGTGTGACGCTCCAGTCTTGAAACCCCAGATATGGCTGCTCGTCTTTAAGTTTTCTGCTTATGCTGTTGATTTTGGTTTTTTTTTGGTGTTTAGACACGTACTTGAAGCATATGGAGCAAGAGTTAATGAAGGTTTGTCAGAAAGAAGGTGCACAAAGCACTTTTAGGGTCTGAATTTGTGTTTTCTGCTCTTTTTTTTTATCTAGTCTAAAATTTTAAACTCAGATTTTTCTCTCCAGCTGTGTGTGCAGAACAGTCCCCAGGAGGCGAGGAACATGCTGCTGCAGAACCCTCAGCTGGCCTACGCGCTGCTGCAGGCCCAAGTTGTCATGCGGATTGTTGATCCGGAGATCGCCCTGGTGAGAGATGCTCAACCGCTTCCATCTTACATGCTCCTCTAGCACCTGGTTCACCTCGCCTGTGACTTTTTGCTTGTCCAAGGAGCTGATGCACTTTCACATTGTACCGCATACAGAAAATGCTCCATCGCCAAAGTACAGTCCAGCCACTCATTTCTAGTGGACAAGGCGGAGGAGCGCCGCCGGTCAATCCTTCGCCTGCACAGCCCAGCGTTCCAGTCTCACAGCCGCAGCCTGTGGTAAGTCGAACAAACACCCACTCTCTCAAATACTGTATAAATGTAAGACGGGTGGAGCAGTCTGTCTCCTGCGCTCTACATTTATCCTGTGATTCATGAGTTGATCATTGGAATGGACTTAAAATACTGCATGATTGAAGATGCTTTGTATCAGGACTTTATGTTATTTTTAGCCTGGAATGCACGTCAATGGAGCCCCTCCAATGATGCAACCCCCTAACATGGGCATTGTCCCAGGACCGATGCCTGGACCAGGACCAGCTTCAGTACCAGTCGGACCTCCAGGTAAATGGATCCTCCTTTGGTTCTGCATGCTGTGTCGACTTACGGGTGTGACTGTCTCGTTGTAGAGCACCAGACCACTGTGGTTATTTGGTGAAGTGCAGAACTTGCAGTCACTTGTAGACCTTATTTAATGTTTTAATTCCTCCTGCATATTTGACTTAAAACAGGGAGCTCACTTGACGTGAGTTTGGTGATTTATTTATTTATGTTTTTTCCAATCCCGTTTCTGAGATCGGAAGGCGAACCATGAACAAAACCGTCTACTGCTCTCTGTTTGGCTACACCCTCAGACTAACTGATCAGCAATTTCCTCCAGAGTGGCTGAACTTTCACTTCAGTCACTACTGCTGTTTTTGAGGGTGAAGAAGTGCCCCCCCCCCAACCCCATCTTCAAATCTTAAAATTTGTACATCAGACGAGGAGAATGTGTAAATGTACATAATATATGCAGAGGCTTGAAATAATGTGCTCAACAAATCTGGTAACCAAAACCTACAAATTCTGCATCAAAATACCCCTGAAGTACCAAAAGTACAAGTGCTTAATGTCAAATTTCCATATAGTTTGGATTGCAAGATTATGATAAATGATGCGATTGTGTGTGGCATGCTTACATTTTGTGCCGGTGCCCTTTTGAAATTATAAAAAAGTCAGAAGTCGTGCATTGCACCACTTCTGTGTGCAGAAGGAGGCTATTTGATAGAAATGAATCACGTGACATCATTTCTTATGTTTTTAGAGTAACCAAATGAAAAAAGAAGGAACGTTAACAATGTCTGTAACTAAAATCCAGTTGGTTCAGTTCTGGGGGTTTCCTATAATTGTGGCATATTTTCTTAAGTCACTTCGTTAATTCACCCAGTTGTCAGTCGTAGTTCTCCAGTTTGTTTGTCCATGTTGTGATTGACCCTCGGCTTCACGGAGAGCTTCATTAAAATGATACGTCAAGCTTTTAATTGTTATATTTTGTTTGTATAGATTTTTTTTAAATAAAAAAAAAATCGTCTCAAACTGGAAAAAAATTCTCTGAAAGAAATAAAACATTTATTCTTAAATATTGAACAGTATTTGAATAACATTGAAAAATACTTTTAAAGAGGTCTGTTTATGTTGGGAAAAGAAGAAAATTCAAAGTAATATTTGAGCTGTTTTTTGTTGTTTGTTTGTTTGTTTTGTTTTGTGTTTGTTTTTTGCTGCATTACTAAGCTTCCCAACAGTTTTGTCCGTACTAAGTTAAAGCCACGTAGTGCGGTCCTGTTGTGTAGCCGAGGAACACACTCAACCACGTGTGTTTATCAGGACCAGGTGATGCAATGATTTCAATTCTTCAAACAGTAACGAGTCACACCACTTTTTCTTTTATTACAATTCAAAGTGTCTAGTGCCTGTCACCAGTAATTTAGCTAATATATAATTAACCAGAATCCTTCACCTTGTAACGTCAATGTGCTTTGCACATGTCGTGGCTCACAGCGACCACTAGGTGTCCCCACAGCCTGGTAGTGGGTGGAGGTGCTTCAGAAACGAGCCTTTTTTTCCCCCACTCCAGCTTAATGTGTGACATTAGAGGATATCAGTGTTGCTGTGGAGGACATTGATGTCTTTATGCAACTCATTCTCAAACAGACAAATGAATGACTCCCTTCTGTTTCCATGCATGCAATGATATCACGAGCACGCTGCAAAAATGCCCGTTTAAAGTGCTGCTTTGCTCTCTTGAGATTTGTGTCTCCTGTTCTTTTTAATGCTGGCTCAGGAAACCTTCAACATTCTCCCACAGGATCGTCTGGCCAAGCTGCTATCGAGCGGCCTCAAGGTATCACTGTACTCCCTCAGTCCTCCACTCAGGTCATAGGAGCGGCCAAGGTCCAACCGCACAGAGCCTCTTAGATTTAGTTCGGCTGCATGTCCGCTGATGTTTAGTATCGACCGTTCCTCACTCAGTAGTATTCAAGGGCCCATCACCTGTTTGAATATCAATCCTTTTTCTTTAATTCACCAAATACGTTAAACATGGCAGGAAGCAGATCACATTTGAGGAAACTGTCACTCCTCATCCTTCATAATAGTTTTTTTATATTAAGGAAGAACATGAAATAAAAAAAACAAAGTAAGTGGTGTCAAAGGACGACTATTCAAAATGAAAATCACATTTTTCTTGTACAGCATTTGTCACATTTGCCTTGTGCAAGGTTCAGAGTAGCTCTGCTGATCAGGTACAGGTATGAAAAATATGCTAATTCAGACTAAATCACACGAACCAGGCGGCTTGCCTTCGGTGCTGGTCTGGCTGGACTGCATTGTCCAGCTTGATGGCTGTCAGCAAGACAAAAGAAAACATAAGCCTATGTTGCCGTGGGAAATCCAGAGAAGGAATGACCATAACTGGTCAACTGAGTCCTGTTGTGTCACTGCAATGTCTTGGATGTTAAATTCTGTGTGTGGGTAGTTCACGTCATGCAGCACCCAGGTTTAATTTAAGGGAATCTATATTTTATGGAAATTGCTACGCTTCTTTTCAAATTTCCTTGAGCTCCTCACCCTCAGGGGCGTTCGGGTGTTGAAGCTGGAAGGTTTAGTCCCTGTTTAGTCAGTGGCCAGTGGCGTAATAAAGTAAAGTGTAATTCATTGTTCATCAGTCCTTTTAATACAGAGTACTTACAGAAAAGATGTTTGATCAAGGAAACTCAGTGGAAGGCTTATGGGAGATGAGATGGCCGACTGCTCTCGACACCAACATGTCAACACCAAATCATTTGAAAGAAATGTGTTCATCCTGCTCCGCATTCCACAGACCTGAATCCTCTGTCACCTTACTGAGACTGGATCGGTTTCTCCTTCAGTTCGTTAAACAACTCTGGACAGTGACATGATGCAGGAGCGTCTGTGCTGGGTACAAACTACAGGATAATCTGGCCTGGTTCATTACTCAAGGCTGGTGGAAAACTGTTTCCTGCCCACATCACCAGGTCTTAAGCTTCCTGATCTGCTCACAGACTCATCAGTGCTGACCAGATCAGTTTAGGATTTTGAATCAGCTGACAGTTGATGTCATAGCCCATCAGGCTAACTAGCTAGTACATTCTTACTGAATATTTTACAGCCAGGATCGTTCATCTTCTGCTTTCACTCTTACTCACAGCAAAACTTTACTACGGCATCTTGCACTTCATCAGTCTGTTAATATCTACTTCTGAACAAGGTGTGCGATATGTGTTTATTTATTTTATTCATACAGTGCCAAAGTTACCTCAAGGCACACACCAAAACAGCAGGTCTAGAACAACACTATTTTAAAATTGAATTAGTTTAACCAGACCCAGCATTTTCCACACTAGAAAGCACTTTGTGACGGCAGTGATGAACAGCTGGGAGCAAACCCTGGTTCAGTGTCTGGCCGGCTATGTGGGCATGTAAGATAGAAGCAGATTTCAGAATCGGTGAAGACCACTGTAGCGTGTGTCCAGTTTAAGACTAATAATTCCAGTTTTCCTGCTCCTGACAAGTACCCAAGTCTGTTTGTTAAGGCGTTAAACTCAGCTGATTAGCCATCACAAGTATTCAAGTTGTTTAATGGGAAATTACCGTGGGCAACATTCAGGTCAGAAGATCAGCTATGAACTTTAGTTTCGAGTCAAAGCTGACACTCCCATTGTCCTCCCGCAGTGCATTCCTCCTTTCAAGTCATCTTTTAGAAACTAAAAATGTCAGAGTTACGTGACACAAGTAGGGCACACGTAAACGTTCTCAAAGTCGGGTCCCATGTGTGTTTCTGGCATTATTTCGTCATAGTTTTTGGACAGCTTTGAAGCCTTTGGCTGTATTTTTGTGTCCCCAGTCACACTCCTGATGTGTGTAGTTGTTCTTGTGCTGGTTGACCTCTGTGTGACGTGACATCAGGATGTGGCGGTTTGCTCTGGTGTTGCTTCTTCACCTCCAAGCAACACCAGAGATGCCTACCCTGGGCAAACACTTGCTCTCATGTGTTTGGGTTCGTGGATGGTACCGTGCCCCTCATCCGGCAGCCTATTCAGGGTTGGAATTCATTATTAAGGGATTAGTCGGGAAATAGTTCCTGGTGAGTGAGGAGGAACAAAAAGGAAACATTTTGCTTTAAGTGTCTCAATATGTTTTTATTCTGTTAGGACCAGGTGGAATACCCCCCCGAGGTCTGTTAGGAGATGGTCCAAATGATCCCAGAGGAGGGTCTCTGCTGTCTGTCACTGGGGAGGTCATTGACCCCAAGTAAGCAAATCAACAGCATCTCATTACTTTAATTTGTGTGTGTGTGTGTTTGCTCTCATCTGTTTTGTCTGCGGCAATTAGAATGAGAATATTGTCTAAATTCTGGCCTGTGTTTTGTTCTTGTGTCTGAACGTTCAGCCGCGCCTACATGGCAGCTCCTCCACCCCACCAAGCTCCACCTGTACACATGGGCCAAATGGCAAGTGGCCCCCCTCCAGATATGAGAGGACCTCCAATGGACATGAGAGGGCCCCCCATGGGTGAACCCCGAAACATGATGGGTGACCCCAGAGGGCCCCCAATGATGGAGCCACGGGCACCACCCATGGAAACCCGAGGTATCTACAGCAGACGGGTCACAACTTGAGAATCGGATACTTCTTATGACGTGTGTGTGTGTGTGTGTGTGTGTGTGTGCACATGCGCAGGGTTTGTATAAATTCCGTGGACGATCCAGCTGGCACACAAATCGAATACCAGTGAACCCAACAAAAGTCTTTTGTTTCAGTAACCAGGAACAAGGCTGTGCTATGTTGCACTTGTAAAATGTGTCCATCCATCAAAGATCCTTTACCCGAGCCAGGGCTCGAACGCCAAACCTTCTTGCTGTGAGGCAACAGAGCTAACCACTGCACCGCCATGCCACCTGTGAGGCGTGCCCACTCCCTTCAATTGAATTTCTTCATAATTTGTTTTCCAGTTACGCCCGTGTTTTAAGCAGACAACAAAAACTCCATGTGCTTTGTTTGATCAAATCAAACGGTGCCATTTTCAACAAATGGAAGTGTCTCTGGTTCTCTCCATCTTCAGCTCCGTCTGACAGCTTTGTTACTTTGTGTCTTTCTGCAGGCCGTGACCCCCGGGCGATGGATGCTCGTGGGCCAGTGGTAGGCCAACGGGTCCCAATGGTGGGAGGAATGCAAGGACCTGTACCCCACAGCATGGGCCCCAATGCTCCTCCTTCTGCAAGACCGGTAACTGCTGAGGCTCCTCTCCTTTTGAGAAGCAAAGAGTCGCGTCTTAGATTATCGCTTAATTGTTTATGGTGTTTAAATGTATGTCAAGAATTTCTGGTAATCAACTTCCTGAAAAACGGCGTGTGTGTGTGTACGCGCGTGTGATTGAATTGTGTCATTTTTATGTGTCATTTGAAGTGAGAAACATGAAAAAAGGTGATCTGTCTGGACCTGATAATCATTATAATCTTAATTAACATTAAAAACGGTTTGCAGGGCCCTGGAATGTCTGCAGTCCCTTCGTCAGGTGGAGGCTTCAGTCCCGGACAGAATCAGGTGTCCACACAGGACCAGGAGAAGGTGGGTGTCACTACAGCTAGAACTCCTGGATTATTACAGATGAATGACTTTCAGAATGAGTGAATTATAAAATGATGACTCTGAGGGATGTAGAACAAATTAAACCAGTCTTCATCATTAACCAGGAGCCTGACTGTCGCAAATTCTCGCACAGTTCTTCATTTCCTCTCTGAATCATGGATCTCAGGTCAATCAGAATAAGTTTCACCTGAAGGGGAAGTCTGCGGTTATGTTACAGCGCTAGCTGTTGTTCTGACATAAAAGCTTGTCACGCTTTAGCACAACAAAGCTTTTTAAGGGGGGGGGTGTGGTTTCATATGTCTTTTCCTTGTGGTCCCTGTGCAGGCCGCCCTGATCATGCAGGTGCTGCAGCTCACCCCCGAACAGATCGCCATGTTGCCCCCCGAGCAGCGGCAGAGCATCCTCATCCTCAAAGAGCAGATTCAGAAGACCGCAGGAGGGGCGCCTTGACAGTCCCGCTGAGAACATACCTAAAGGTGTCAGGTAGGTTTTTTATTTTTCTTAATCATTTGGTAAAGAACATACATTACAAATTGCCGACTCATGCTCACGTCATCGGCTTGTAGGCTGCTCACACAGTTCCCTTAAAATGTCTAATTTCAATATCAGAATTTGATCCTTTCGTCTGATACCATTTCAAAAAGTCTCGGGATGAAAAAAAATTCCTGCACATTCAAGCTTGGAAAGGGCTAGCTGGAGAGCATGCACAGTGTGCAGCCTCCCGCAGATGAACTCAGCTGAGAGATTAACCTGACGGCGATGAGCTCAGTGTGAACTTCTTTGCCGAGGGCTTGAATAGAAATATCGAAATGTTCGTTTATCTGAAAACGTGACGCGCTGTAGCACTAGCATTCAAGCTTTGCTAGTGCAATTCCTTTTTTTAATTTATTCTCTACTCTTCATCTGATTTTCAGAACTCAGTCTGGCTCCGCCTCCAACCCGAAGACGTCTCATTAGTTTGGAATATTGTATAGTTTTGTTTCTTTACATGCATCTGTTTTCTATATGGATGGGTGAAGTTTGACGATTCAAGCCATCAGCAAAAGTCCTGAGACAATGATGGCGGCGAAGGATGAGGCGAGAAAGTCATGTGTGCATCGTTTTCCTCCAACGGCCATTGTCCATGTTTTGTTGTTGTTTTGTCAATAAAACCAGACACTGATCACCTTTAGTCATTCATTAAATCACAACAGCATCATTCTAACTTCCACAGTCAGTCTTCAAACAAGAATAAACCTTCAGCTACGTTGACGTTTGTTTTATTGTCATAAGGAAACTCCAGCCAACCTGCTGATAACACTGGCCTGCCAGGAAAAAAAGGTCAAGCATGTGATAGGTGATCCTAGGGTAGTTTGCTCTGCAAAACGCCAAAATCATGCTCATTTTGTCCAATCAGGTCAAGTTTTTGAGATATGGGGTTGTAAAATGATTATGAACTCCCTTTATTACTATTTACTACCTTTTATTTTGGATGATGTGCTTCACAAAAAGCAAGCATTTTATCTAACAAACTTCAGAAAATACTGATCATACATGACCCAAAAGCTAATCATGAATGAAGGCTTGTTTTTCTTGACTTAGTACGATTTGAGGGTCAAAACGTGCACTTACATCTTAAAAACTCGACCTGATCAAAGAAAAGGGGTGTTGTTTTTGGATTCGGCGCGCCAAAATATACACAAATCAGGTGAAAAACCTTCCACCTTTTTAAAAAGTTTTTAAACGCAGGCCAGTGTAATAAATGGTGGTTTGTTCTTCGATATCAGTTTCCTTCAACCAGTAAATGGACAGTTTCCATTAGCACTTCCTGCTCCTGAATGGCAAACGCAGGATTTAATCAAAAGGCACACAAGCGATTATTCACATTGCATTTAATCAGGAGCAAATTCTGTCAAGAGGAAAACAGTATTGTAAAATCAGGAACTTGAATGAATTAACAGGCTTATATTTTACAGTCTTGATACTAAGGTGCATATAGTTGGAGGTAATTCTATAAAAGATTCACTAACATTTTCAGGGGGGGCAGGGCTTTCTTGCGCTGGTCTCGAACCACAAGCATCTACAAGGGCTTAAACAGAAGTGTCACATTCTAGAAAACATTTCTGGGTGTAACTCGACACGGTACACCTAAGCCTTGCGGCGTGCGAGTCTGTGATTTATGTCTTTCAGTAAGTGATGGGAAGAAAGTCTGTCCTTGAGTGTGCTGGTAAAAACACGCCCTGCATCTTTGACAGGTGAGGTCTAGGCAGTACAGTACTGTGTGTCTGAAGCACACCCAGCAGGTTGTCAAGCAGCTTTATCATCATCAATCAATGAGCAGTGATCAACGTTTCCCACCAAATGTCAGCCTGCAGAAGCAGCTCTCCCTTTTCACCGCTCAGAAGTTCTCCTTGTTGAAGTAGAATTTGGTCTTTCGAGGATCAACATCTGAGTACTTGGCGCAGTTCTTCTCCAGGACTTTTCCTAAAGCTTCAGGGCCACATAAGAAGGTTCCCACCACAGACCTGCGGGAAATAGATTTGATGTCAGAATTTTTTTGTGATTTTAAGAGAATCTGAAGTTTCTGTAATAGGGTTTTAATCTTACGAAGGGTTCTCTTTGCGGACTTGTTCAAACTCCTTGTCCCAGATGGGTCTGCCGTACTGAGTTTTCTGTTTGAGTCCGGTAACCACGTCTGTGTCCTTATCAAAGTGAATCATCACATGATTTGCCTGCAGGAAGAGGAAGAAAAGAAAAGGACAAGGTTGATGAGAAGATGAAAGAGACTTTGCCCTGTGTAAATGGACTTTGATTCCCACACATACGTGGCTTTGATCCCATCCGGTCAGAAAGAGCTTGTAGGTGAGGAAGTCCCCCATTCCTCTCTCCTCCATCTCTTTCTCCAGTACCTGCAGGAGGTCAGCAAACCACTCGAAGGCGTGGGTTTCCCGGCAAAGCCAATAGAAGTATATCTGGAACCGGGAAGACAAAGTGTACGGGTTGAACAAAGAGTTTTTAACAAAAGAAATGTTGATGACTCATCTGTGCGCATGGGTGTATCCTGACTTCAAAAAATATTTATACTGTGCCCTTCAGACGAATGGAAATTTAAGGTAGATACAGATGTATATTGAATATCACACAAAAACTTTCAAGACAAGGTTTTCTAGGTTTGGAAAGTCTTTGTAAAAAATCGGCTTTGATGTCAAGTTTAGAGAAAAAGCTTTAATTTCAATTAAGAGAGGGGAAAAAAATATTAAAAAACCGCTTTCACCTTCACACACACACACACACACACACACACACGCACACACACACACACACACACACACACACACACACACACAAAAACATTTCACATGTTCACCCCTGACAAGTTTTGAGGCTTGATTTCAAAAGATCTGATTGCAGGGGAGAAGCAAAGAAACAAAGTTTGGTTTCAGTCCAGCCAACAAAGGTTCAACAGTCCCAGATTTTCTGAACGATGTAGATGTGAATCAAGAGTGTTTTGAACTCCATTTAAAAGACAATAAGAGCTTTTATCTCTCGTCACTCAAGTGCAGCACGATGAAACAGATAAGTGGGCCTGAATGACAAACGCAGAATGACGTGTGGAGGTTTTCAGTTTGTACCTTTCTGGTGCGCAGCTTTGGGTTGGAATCCTTGAACTTATACCAGATGGATTTTAGAATGGAGGCGAAAGGGGTGACTCCGATACCGGCGCCGACCAGCATGCTGACCTCATAGTCGAACACGTCCTCACTGGCCGTACCGAAGGGGCCGTCCACACCCATTCTGACGAAAGACAACAAATTCAACTTGAGAGAGTGTTAAAACCTTAGCTATCACCTGCAGCTGTTTGCCCGGTGCACTTCAGTTCAGTCTGGACCTTGAGAACAGCTGAGCAGATCAAGTCTCACCGCAGGATCCATCCAGTCGCTCTGCTGGAGCGTTTGACCACCATTTGTAACCTCACCTCTTGAGAACACATCAAGAAGTCATTTTAGCTGTCTGGCAAAAAAAAAAATACAACAACCAAGAATACAAACGTCCTGCTGATGACGTCAGTGCGAAGTGATGAAGAGCTTCGGAACAACAAATGATGGAAGATTGATCTTTTTTTGCCTCCGTGGGAATTTCACTTGAGGGCCGAAATTGATCATGTTTCGATGAAACTTATAGGAGTTGTTGGCGTTATTGATAACAACTCAGTGGCGTGATTAAGAGAAGAGAATGTGATTGAGGTAAATCTGACTGGGGATGCAATATTCTGGTTGTTGTTGTTGTTTTTTTGACAATACAATGATATTTTACGTAAGAACAGTGTATACGATATTCCCATTTTGCACCTACTGAAAAAGGCTGTTAACATACAAAATATAAAAAGGTAATTTTCTGTTCTCACAAAGGCCCAACTCATATATTTATTGTAGTTTCCTCATCACTGATGACAAACAAAGATGAAGAAATGAGCAAAACTGGGCTGATCCCACTATTTTTTTAATGATATTAGGAGTACGTCCTGTGCTGATACAGTTGTGCACCCCTAAATGGAATTTATATATTTTGCTCTGCTGGAATTGAATTAAAATGGTTGCAAGTGACACTAATCCCTCTGAATTCAAGCAAGAAATTGACACAAATGTGCTTCAGGCTAATTAAAAAATTAATTGAATGAAACAACTTTGACAATGCGAGCCCAGAGCAGTTTGGACCAGGCACTCACTTTGGTCCCTGTGCCCCCTCCGGCAGCTGCTGCATGATGCTGATCAGTTTGTCGGTCCAGTCCCCGGCGGAGCGGATGTGAACGCTAAAGAAGTCCTCTTCGGGGGCAGAGGTCATGGTGAACGGGTGCCACTCCAGCTGCGAGATGACCGGGCAGTTGAGGAAGACATACTGGCCAACCTCCATCTTGAAACCGCTCTTCACCAGCTGCAGCTCCAGCACCTTGGACGGTCGCATCACAATCTGAAAGTGGAGCGTTGGCATTAGATGAGCTTATCTAACCTGCAAAAAAATACCAAATCGTCAGCCAAAATTAAGCGTCACCCTCACCTTCCTGTAGGTGACAGTCTGCATGTAACGGACGAAACGCAGCACACGTTCACAGAGGTACAGAACCATTGGACCGATCACCCACATCCACGTCTGGAAAGACAAGAAAAAGAGAAGCAAAATTAAACTCTGCTGCAACTCTAACTCTCTATAGGATTTGACCTGAACAAAATGATTTGCGTGAAACCAAAAAGATGAACCTGTGGAAAGCCTCCTTTAAACTGGGGGATGGGGCACTCAGGAATGAGTCCCCATTCGTCGCTGCGGTCTTTGCAGATGGTGAAGTTGTGCGGCGGATCGGTCTGACTTTGACTCCTCACGATGCGCCTACATGGGACACACAAGTCAAACCTGCTCGCAGCGCCAAGGTGAATTTCTTGTTTATATCAATTAGAGACATTTCTCTTACCCGGCACCGTGGAAGACAAGACCGGCAAAGAAGATGACAAAGAGGTGATGCGTGTACCAGAAGACTTCAAAGTAGCTGCGGCGGATGACCTCCATGGAGGAGGTGATGATGAGGATGAGCGCCAGCGTGATGATGACGCCTGTGAGGCCGGCGATGGTGGTGAAGACGAGGTAGGTCGGAATCTGCTGCGGATCCTGATACACAAGAAGAGAGAGACGTTGACCGCACAAGTCACTCATAAAACAGGGAGGGAATGATAAAATTCATTTCAGGAGAATCCTTCATTGCAAAATCAAATGCCTCTTGAAACTAAGAGGTGGACGAGGTCAGATCAGACACAATTGTAGATTCTGGGGTTATTTGGAGCTTAACAGTGGTTATTAAAACCTTAAAAATCAGTCCAAAAATAAATTGTTCACCAGTTGCAGCCAGAGTGATTAACATGAGTGAAAATGTAAAAGTTGAACAGTAAAATATTCAACTGATGTTGTCTTTGTTTCTTTTTATCATGCGACGTCCTACAAATTGTGACTTGTGTTCATGGTTCAAACATTCATTATTAGAACGTCTTCACCGAGTCTTCATTTCAGCAGCTTTGTTTAATTCAGTCTTAAATTAATTTTTCTCATCATCCTGTCATCATTAATCATCCTGTTTTGGGGAAGTCAATGTTTAGTTGACTAAAGGTCTGAACAGAACTGAACTAAAACTTTGTTAGATGATGAACTTTGACCTTGATTCTTTGGGATTTGGATTCACTCTTCTGACACAAATGCATTTTAATCTGAATCTCGATTTTCGTCAGTTTAATGCTATTCATTGGGGCCGATGACACACCTTCCACTTGACAGCGTCTTTGTTCAGCTTGATGTGATGAGAAACCAACAGGAAGGAAGCTAGGACAACAGCCAAGAGTGTCTATTTCTGTTTCCAACAAAAAAAAAATGCCAGGAATGCACAGCTAAACAAGCACGTAGTGAAAAAAACTAGCTAGTGAAGCTTTTACGTGACACAAACAGCATCTCTAATGAAAGCTGAGTTAGCAGGTTTTGATCTTGGAGAGATGACGCCCGAATCAGCCTCCAGTTCCTTCTAGTGTCTCCAGAATAACCACACAGAGGGAGCTGGTTACATCCCGTGGCCCCACCAGGACCCCACGATGCATGTAATTTGTTGACATTCGAGGTCCTCAGAGGATGAACACTGTCAACTTTCCTGCAGCCTCACCAGCAGGTCAAAGATGCCCACATCTGCTTGATACATAAATCTCACTGACGCCTCGGGATGAATTGCAGTAACGGATGAGTTACTATTTCGTGGCTCCGTCTCATCTCATTACTACAGTTTAATGGGGTGTTGATAACTTACGACGTCTGTGGTGCGAATGGGGTTCAGGTAGGTGGTGTTTTCCGTGTCCTCCAGCCTGGACAGAGCCGTGCTGAGTTTGTCGTAAACACCCAGCCTGCTGTTGGTGTACCACTCCACGTTCAACAGATGTGCGACGACGTGAACAGCTGTCAGAGCGCAGGCGGGAGAGATTATTGTTATTACCAATGCTGGATCATTTCTGAGAGAAAAATATGAATGTTGGTCACTGAATTTAGGACAATCAACAGGTGAGTTCTTTTTTGTTTATTTTAAATGGATTTTACACATTGAAGGTGTATCTAGGTTTCAAAGAGAAATGTGGTGAAAAACTCTTCAAGTACACCCTGTGTCAATATTTGAGATTTCATTTGATTCCCTTTGTTCTTGAACTTTTCTGACCCAAATGTGAGTGTAAGTGCGTGTGTGTGTGTGTGTGTGTGTGTGTGTGTGTGGTGTTTGTGGCTCCGAGGTAATAAGAGGGCAAGAGATGATTTTCACAATTTGTTTTATATGTTGTTTATCAAGTTTCCAGCTTTTTAAAGCAGAACTGAACATCCCGACAATGTCAGCTTCATCTCTTAGAAGACTGTCCACATAAAAAGCTGTAGATCAGATGATATTTTCAGTGTGGAAAGTAAAGCTTAAATCTAAAATGAATTTTAAAAAGTTTGTTGAATCACTCACAGATATGCCTTGTCCCAAAAATATAAAATAATTAAATTGAGGGAACAGATTATATCTAGTTGCTTCAAATCTCTCTCTCTCTCTCTCTCTCTCTCTCTCTCTCTCTCTCTCTCTCTCTATCTCGTAATTCCAGGGCATTACAGCGCATTTTCTTTATCATTTGTGTGATTTAAGTTGTTTTCTTCCACAACTGTACCAGAGGATGAAGAATCAGTATCTCTTTAGTTATTACGACCTACTGAACTTTGAACAAAGTGTAAAGCTTGTGAGAGCAAAGGATAAAACCAAGAAAACCAAAGATGAGAGAGAACAAGATCACCTGTCATCAAGCCGATCATGTAAGCAACGAGCTTATGGAAACTTAGGTTTTTGTCCAGCTGTTTCCTCATACTTCTGCTGCAACACTGGAAAGATAAGATGAGGAAGGTAACAATGGGAAAAATATGCATAGAAAATCTTTCCACAGCAGTTCATTTTATCCTAAACTAACCTGTATCGATCAAACAGCAAATATATGTAAAACATTAATTCATCTTTGGTTGGATATTACAAGATTATACATACATATATCTATATCTATATCTATAGATAGATAGATAGATAGATAGATAGATAGATAGATAGATAGATAGACAGAAATACCACAATATCCTTCCAAAAGCTTTGCTTCAACATCTATATTAAATAGAATATTATTAATATTATCTATTAAATACTACTGTTTCTGTAGCGGATGCAGTTAAAAGGAAATTAGCAACAATAAATGATGATTTAATTTCCTGGGAGATATCATATATATATATACAATTAACCAGGATGGACACGTGAAAAGGATAATTGAGCTGCTGCAGCATCTTACCACGAGGGAGCCTCGGACCAGAGACAGAAGGTTTCTGCACACCGGCAGGAGGATCAGCATGCAGTTAAAGTTGAGAACAGCTGCGGGGGCTCTGGCCCAGGCCAAGGCAGACTGGAGCAAACACGTACAGTATATAGAAAATGCAATACATATAAATATAAATATAAATTGATATATATATATATATATATATATATATATATATATATATATATATATATATATCAGCCATTGGACTGTATGGAACCGGTATCTCGGGTCTTCTGACTCACCCCTAAAAGGTGACGCGTGTAGAAAAACTGATCCCCCAAATCGTAGAAGAAATAAAACCAGACAAAAAGAAAAATGTTGATTCCCATCCAGATAACCTGCAAACACAATCAGGATCACCGGAATCAGAAATTATTCTCTTTTTGTAGGAAAAAAAAAATGAAAATAAGGTAACTGTGCTTTTGCGGGCCAAACTGATCATAAATTATCACCCTTCTTTATTAAAAAAAATATATATATTATGGAGTAAATTGCATAAACTCACCAGCGTGAAGGCCGTGAGCCCATTGTTGATAATCCAGTTTGCCATGTTTGTCACTTACGGTAAAGGCGCATCAGCGTCCTTGCGGGTCTTCTTTATACCTGCAGCCCAGACTCCGCCCACCTCCACAGGTGCGCAGCAGATGGCACACGCGGAAATAAACACACAGCGGTGCGAAGTTGTGTCAGTACGGAAACTTAGAGGCGGGTTTTTTTCCCTTTTGGAGAAGAAAAACCACATTCTATTTGCCGGAAAGTCAGGTTTGGAGAGTCATCTGAGAATGAGGAAGTATTTGTTTAATCATCCAGGGAAGTTTACCCTGGTTTATTTTTCTTTACATGAATCATGATTCATTTATGACATAAAAAAAAAAGAATCCAGTTTAGACATCAGAATATTTTATTTTAAGTTTCAAGTAACACAGTAGGCGAGTAGTCAAGGCACTGAACAAACAGGACAAAACACAAAAAAAAAAAAAATCAAGTAAAAACACTCAAATAATGTAGAAGCTCAATTAGTGTCAGTCTTGTTAATGCAGCATCAAAAGTTATTACATCTGCGTTACAAAACATCTGATATTCCCTGAATGCTTTAAAGTAGAGTTGCAACAGGAGGTTCATTAATAGACGTTTACTGATTCGTGGATTTATTTGAAAAGTCAACAAACCACTAAAGTTTGTTGTTGTTGTTTTTTTTTAAAGAGACAAAATTCCTTTCGGTCCAAATTCTCACATATGTTTTACTTTTGAATCTTTTTGTTTTGTCTTGTTTTGAGGTGGAGGACGAAACCAGGAAATTATGGATGCATTTTTTTCACAGGTATTTTTCTGTCTATTCGAGAAAGTAATTGACGTTAACTGATTGTAAAAAAAAAAAAAAGCAGTTAGTTGCAGCCCTTCTTTAAAGTCCAATAGATTTTGTTTGTGTGTGAGTGTGTGTGTGTGTGTGTGTGTCTTGTTTTTATTTCTGTTTTTAGACCAAAAAGCAGTTCCATCAGCCAGACTGGACAGTGAACAATAAAAGGCATTCATCACAGCAGGTTTATGCAGTCGGGGAAGAAGGAAGAAACATTTTTCTTCCTTTGACCTTTTCTTGCTCTCCTGCTGTATTTTGACTCCACGCTACTGTGTGCAGAGGCAGGCGGTGGGTGGATGGATGGGTGGTGGTGGGGAAATCTTGTGAGGACGTCCACCGGGGATGTCCCGGTCAGTCTTCAGGCTCGAACACACTTGGCACGTGTCCTGCACACCTGGCCCACTCCGGTACCTGACCCACTGCCGCTCTCTCAAGGCGGCCTTTGTGCATCGCCGCATATCTCAGCGTGCTACATTCTTTGGTTGGCTGGGGCCTGGTGGCGCACTTCATGTATGTAACCGTGCTAAACAAAGACAGCAGGATCCGACGTCTTTCTCAATCCATGCTTAGTTTGGTGCACTTAAGTGAAAAAAGGCAACGCGCACATCTACACATCAAGTCCCTGTTGTGGCTTCTGTGTTAAACTATTCAACCTTAATATTCCCAGGGTGCATTTCAACGATAAAGCACTTGTGAGTGTGAAGTCTTGTCTCGTCCCCCCACCTGTCTCATCTCTGATCTGCAATATCATCCCAGGATAGCCGTCTCCTGCTCTCCCGGGTGGCTGTTGAGATCATATGGGTGTGAGTTTGGGGGATCCAGCAGCTCCAGCGGCTCCTCCTGCGCCAGCACCATGGTGGCGGTGGTGGAGTACGAGGGGGGCATCGTCCCTCGCCTCCCCTCCTCTCCTTCCCTCCCTTTACAACAGCAAATACAGTGCAGGCAGTCGTGGACATTGTACTTGAAGAGGCGTCTGCAGGGGTGACAGAACTGGTAGAAGACGAGCATGAAGAGCACCGCCATGCTGTAGCAGACCAGCAGCTGGACGACCAGCAGCGGGGCGCACACGTACTCGTAGAAGTCCGACTTGAAGAAATACCAGAGCGTGATGAGGACGAAGTTCTCAATGAATCGTCCGCAGTAATAGAGGGCAAGGCGGACCCAGTGCTGCCTCCTTTCGATGAGCTCTCGATGAGTGAGATCCAGCTGCACCGCCGACCAGCAGAAGATGTTGATGCAGGCGTAGAGCAGCGTGACCATGCACAGTACTATGATGGTACCCAGCTTAGAGAAGTCCTTCTCCACGTCCTTGGTCAGGGAGCCTTTCCTGGCCCAGAACTCAACCCAGGGGAGGAAGAAGAAGAAGAGCAGGTTAAGCATGCCGACAAGTATCACCCACTCGGGAAGCGCCGTACTGAAGAGGACCAGGGCGGTGACACGGCTGGCGATCTCCAACCCTCTCCAAATGATCATGCACAGGTAGGCCACAGGCCGCACCCGCACCTTGTAGTCATCGTATCGGATCTGGATGGCCAGAACGCTGCACACGAGGGCGCCGTAGGTGATGGAGATCAGGGTGATGATCATCAGGGCTACTGTAACACACACAAATGTGGCTCGTTCAGTTTTACAGAGGTCACCACAATACCGAAGCACTTACAAATAATAAAAATAAAAGAGGGATCACACCATCCCGGGAGCAAAAACAGGGTTCATATCGTTAAAATCCATCAGTAAAGCAGCATAATCTTATGGGCTGCAGAAAAAACAACCCTGGCACACCGATTAGTCACTCCGACATTTAGCAGTTGCCCTGTTTTTTTTTACTGGAGCTGCACGATAATATCAGCACGGGATCTGTGTCACCAAATATTGTTTTTTTTCCCGCATATATCAGGTGTCGTTCCAATGGCTGATATTTACGTCAAGCCAGATTTGCTTATTGGTGGTTAGGACACAACAATATCTATTTTCCTTTTTCATTTTCACTACATTTGCACGTCTTCTGATGTACAAAATGTGAATATCATTTAAACATGTTCCTCTCCTGAGGAAGTTCTACTTAAGTTCACCTGCTAGTTACTGAATTTGTGTTTCAGCTGTTGAGCGTGTTTTTAAAAAAATATATTTTCAAGGAAAGGGAAACTTGCAAGAAGGTTCCGGGTTTGAATACCGGCTTGAGCACAGGATCTTTCTGTGTGGAGTCTCCATGTTCTCCCTGTTCCTGTGTGGGTTCTCTCTGGGCTTCCTCCCACAGTCCAAAGACATCAAGAGGGGACGAGGCTGATTGATACTCTAAATTGACCGTAGGTGTGACTGTGAGTGTGAATGGTTGTCTGTCTCTATGTGTTGGCCCTGTGATGGACTGGTGACTTGTCCAGGGTGAACCCCGCCTCTCACCCAAAAGCTGCTGGGATAGGCTCCAGTCCTGCAACCCTTAACAGGATAAGCGGAAGAAAATGGATGGATGGAATGGATGGAAAACTTGCAGTTACTGTACCCACCCTTTGATTATGTAATATTTCCAAACCACAAACGTTGGCCCTTATACTCAACATTTTCCTGCATCCAAGCTAAAGTCCCCATCTCAAATCTTCCATCCTGAATCTGACCACACTGTCCTAGTAATTCACTGCTGTTTGAGTAACATGAGGTATCTTATAAGCTCCCTGACTCCTCCTCCGTTCTTACATCTGATGGGGAGCACGTATTTCTCCTGGATGGTGGCGTACAGCTGGAGCGTCAGTTGAGGGGTGGAGCCCAGGAACGCCTGGATGACGGCGGTACGCTTGAAGGCATTTCTGTGGGTGGCCAGGTTGCGTTCCGTTTGGCCGATTTCACACTCGATGGGCAGCTTCGTTCCCTTCTTGAGGTGGATCTTCCTGGAGATGGTGACGTACGGCTCCTCCTTTTTACCTGCTTTGAAATAGAGCAGCAGGGCTTCAACACACCTGAGGGAGTGAAAGAGAGTGAGAGTGGAGTAATATTCTCTCACCAACAGAGGGCAGTGTTAGGTGAAGGTGAAGCATGTGCACACACACACATAGATGTCTTGTGTTTTTAGGCCCCCAGCAATAAGAAAAACAACTTTAATCAAAACTACTAATAAAAAAAAAATCATGATGAAACTAATTAATTCCTACAGTGCATATTAATTAAGATTGGGGTTATGTAAATGCATAAATATCAAAATAGCCTCTTTTGTTTCCCTTCTTTCATTATCAGGAAAGGTGACCAAAATACTTGCAGTCTTACAAAAACAGCTTCTTGTGTTAAAAAAGTCCGACAGTTAAAAGTAGTTAAAAAAAAGGGAAACATTACAGAATATAATGAACATGAGAACTACAGACGTAATTCAGGTGATCTTTGTGTGATTGGAACATTGCTTTTGGTAGAAGTCTGTTATTTATGTTTTAGATGTAGAGAGTAAAAACTATATTCACATCCCTGAAAAGTCTATTCAAATACAGAAGCAGAGTATTTGTATTTAGTTACTGTCCTCCTCTGAGACTGTAGATCCAAACATCCCCTCCATCATGAGGAGACCTTTCTTCCTGGATTGCACCCAAACAACCAACCATTGCAGCTCCACCAGAGGGCAGCCACAGGAGGTAGGCTGAACGGTTCCAGATCTCAGGGTGTGGTCCTCTTTAACGTTTGCAAGGTAAATGCTCTCTGTGTTTGGTCGCAGGAGGAAGAAAACACTATTCATGAGGAGGGAAGTGTGTTTTTCTGTGCAAGGAAACTGCGAGCACAGAGGGAAACACTATAATCCCTAAATAAAAGAGTAAAATAACCTGAAACTCTGCACATCTGCAGTCAAGACTCCAACCTCATCCCTGGGAGGAACTCTCACTGCAGCACTAAATCTCACATCACCCTGCTGGAATGTTATCTTTTCTTTGCAAAATTTTCCCCAACTTTGGAGACATGAATCCCTCATGAATTTACTTCTTGGAGGTTCAAATATGCTGTCGAGCTCTGTCCTCTGAATCAGCAGTCGGCCATTTTCAGATTTTGTTGCTTCAGTTGCAACTTCTTGTTTTTGTCCCCCGACAGTGTCAACGCAGCACTGCGCCTCCATGCTGGTCCTTGAACTGTGTTTGACCCACATGTTCGAGGCTGGCAGGGGAAATCATGTCGTTATTGGTAAGCTGGCTCTTATCTCTGAATACACTCACACACACACACACACACACACACACGCGCACACACACACACCACTGCAGTATATGCACTCCCAGGCTGATAGCCACAGGCAGATGAGGGTCAGGCTTCTTTAGTGTACAAAGGCTTCAGTAGAGTAACAGAGACGACACAAGAACCTGATTTACTGACATTCTTTCCCAGAAAAATTGGCAGTAGAGTGGGCTAAGAGTGCAGTACATGGGCACTAAAGTCCAGCCAAGGTGCACTTAGGATTCTGAGGAGCAACCCAGAGGCAGACTGAATTTCACTTAGGGAGGAAAAAACCAGCAGGACTGATAAATGCATTAGGCAGGATAATCAATATTCAGACTCTCAAGGCCCACAGGCTGCTGCTGCTGCTGCTGCTGCTGCTGCTCTGCGCCTGCAGCCTGAACGCGCACCCTAACACATCCAAGCAGCACTGCAAAAAACAAAACAAAACATACCTCTATAAAGACAGAAGAGTTGTGTGTCACTGTGACATGCTCTGCAGAGCATTCAGGAAATTCTTTCAACAACTCTTTTGCAAGATCATCCTGTTTTGGCCTCCCGGGAGTACGCATCAGGCCTCCAATCATGTCGGACTGAGTTCATAAAAACACGCCGTGTGTGTGCTGGGGCGAGTCCAGGCGGATACAGTAATTATGTAGTCTCTGTCACTGCTGTGGGAACAGGATCGTTCATGTAACAAAACAAGTCAAGACATGATCCACCATGTAGCAGTGTGTATCTTTAACATGAAGTCCACCCCTGGAATAGAACATTTAGAAAACACCTGCAGTTCTCCGCTTAGAATTAAAATTCAACTTTTGATAACAGATGACGCGCAGCAGCCGACTCAGCAATTACACAGTCCCCCAACCACACAGGAAACCTTCCATCTGTACAAATAAGGTGGTTTGTTTACAGCACAGAAGCCTAGACGATGAGCTTCAAGTTAAACAGAGGAAGCAGAGCCAGTGAACTCGGTCTGTTTTCTAGCCACGTGTCAGGTGCTGCAGCTGAGCGGAACAGGTTATAATTGTGAACAGGTTTGGTCATAAATCAGCAGCATGGCACCACAGACTCGCTGGGATGTCTGGCGATGTTGTTTTCACTGCCATCGTATGCGTGCGTGAACCAGAGTCGAAAGATAAAGCTGACGCTGCTACGTTTGCTCTATTAGATTGTTGGAGTAAAATCAGTTCCCCTATAAATCACAGGATTTTGTTTCACGGCACTGCACAGATATTCCAGTATCAGTATTGTGTAGCTGTTCCATGACCCACGAATGACAGGGCAGCAACTGTGTAACTACCCATAGACTCATAAATGCCATCATAGCTGCTGACATGCAGGTTTTTTCCTCAGCAACTCTATCGATACAGCCCTAAGAAGTAATCTCCAGAGCTGCTACCCGTCTCCTGCAAGTGTCTTCATCTCCAGGATGTGATAACGTCAAACCTGCAGCCGACCTGATCCCAGAGACAGTGGTTCTAACAGGTCCTGGAGCTGCTGTCAGTCTGGATTTATGGAGCTGTTTGATCAGGGGCCAAGTGATCTTTCAGTACAGGGGAACTGTATCTATTTGGATCCAGCAACTTTCTCAGGAGTGTTTGCTCAGAAAGCTCTCTCTCTTTCTCTCTGCGGCAGATAACCGGCACGACTGAGGCTAGAGTTTCCAGCCCTGCGAGGGAACACACCCTTCAGTGAGCTCTATAGAAGTATCAGTTGTGAGCGACACCTCAGGGCCAAACAAAGCTCACAGATGGAGTATTAAGTGTTGATATGAATTTCACAAGTCTCGCCTAGGTTTTCCTGCAATGACTCACTCGTTGTCAAACAGGTCCCTCATTTTAAACTTTGCTTCGACTGTATTTGAACTTGACTTTCCGCTGCTCCTCTGCCGTAAAGAACCAGAATCAAACCATCAACTATAGGACCCCTCTCTGACCCGTCAGGCCTGATCAGCTGCCTGCCTGCCTGGTCTGCAACACTGAGGCCTTTGGGTGCCATTATTCCCCGATGAGCTCATTCAACTGAGCCACGTACAAGCCATGAATGTGAAGGATGTGTTTCTAGGGCGGACGCCAGTCATTGGACTGATGGGTTTCAGAGACCAGACAGGAAGATACACAAACACCACCAGGAGAATTTCAGATTAAAAGAATCTAAAGGCAGCAAGTGTTTAGGATTTTGGACCTTCTCACGCACATCACGTGGGTGGTTCCGAAGCAGCCACCCAGCCTATTATTTATACTGGAGACACACTCCATCTGGAGTGTGATCACTTCATGTCAAACAATTCTGCAGAATAACGCTGAGTGAGGCCACTGCAGTGGATTGAAGGTGGCGGACTGTTGAATCAAAACTATTACAGCGTCATGATAGACGCTAAAGATTCTGTGTTGTTATGGACTCAACATCGAGCTGCTGCACTTTAAATGAAAGGAGGAAATTGTTTATCCATAAAAAAAAGAGTAGATGCATTAATAATCTTAAGACAATTTACTGTCTATCATTTAGGAAGATTTGAACTGTGTAATATAGCAGCTTTTACAGCTGGAATTATGTTTGTTTTAATAAACTGAACTGAAAGCCACTTTGAACAGGGGCCAATGGTTTTGCTTCCTGCACAAACTATCCAGTATCTCTGACAGGCAGGCTGTTTGTTTGTTACTAAAGTTATTCTTTAAATACTGTTAAACTTTGAGGTAATACTTCTCAACTGACTCATCCAACAGTGCTGGCTAGGTGCCCTTATTGGTTGAATGGACTGTAATGATAAGGGAGCCAGTAGGGATCAGGGCCTTCAGGGCGGGCACTACCAATGTGTAGGGCCTAGAAGGAGCAGCCCCCCTGCCCCACCTACCTAATGAGGGGCCCGAGGAGCAGCAGGTGCAGGAAGAGGACGCACGGCCGGTCCCGACCCAGGTCCCTGTGGATGAAGGTGAGGGCGAGCTGGATGAGCACGGCGGGCACCAGCATGAAGGTGATGGTGAAGCCCAACCACACGACATCGTCGCTCTTGTGGTAGTTGCTGCAGAGCACGCCGGCGACGACGAACTCAGCGAGGTAGAGCACCGTGGCTAGCACCACGCTGAGGGGCGGGTGGACCTGTCTGTGGCGGACTACCAGCATGACTCCGTTCTCCGGCCCGGACGCCTCAACGTCCGTGATCTCGCTCTCCTGCTCCTCCGGAGCTACTTCACACATGATGGCTGATTTAAATGCCACGTTTCGCTGAATGACTGAACTCCCTCCTAAGTTTGATGCGCCGTCTCTCCCAACTTTCCACCAAGTCGATCATCGCGGATTTCACATCGCCGCCTTCTTCCGATGGACGAGGCGGTCAACCACCGGCTCGTGCGTTCATTTGAAGCCGGAGGTCTCCGCGGCGTTTCTGCTCCGGTGGTGACAATGATCGTCAAGGCTGTCAGGTCACAACTCAGCCGGTCACCGTCCAAACTCCGCTGCTGGAGGTCAGACGTTAGTTCCTCCCCGGTAGAGACGTAGTGAGGCTCCAGGAGACGTGAGTGACGGCAGAGAGTCGGAAGATCCTACCGGAGCAGCACGACTACTACGCCTGGTCAGCGCCTGTCAAATCAACAGCTACGTCAAGTCACAAACTGACAGTAAGATACCGGAAATGTTGTTCGCTCCTTTTCAAAATAAAAGCCCAGGGGAGGTGGAAGTGCGCTAACCTCGAACGACCTGACTGTCCGGACATTCCCAGGATACTAAATGTATCCTTTAAGGGAAGCAGCAGGAAAGGACATTTCTGTGTTTCCCAAGAAAACAATAGGTGTGGGGCCTCTGAATGTAGAAAGATAAGAATAGATCATGGGTTCACAAACACTAAATGTGCTCAAATAGAGGTTTTAAAACTAATTATGGGCAAAAACGAAATACAAATTATACATGGTGTAAAGATCACATCATCAGTTTCTTTTTAGCTCAAGGTTATTTGTGCTTTTACATAGATTTTATACAATATGCTTTCAACTGTATCTATTCAACCATATTACACACATTTTAGCCTCTGCCTGCAGCCGGTTGAAACGCGAATGTCGAGGAAAGTAAACGTGATGCCAAAACATTGACAAATCCTGACATGTTTACAGTACACAGTACTGTATCTACCAAATCCAGCACAAATGCTAGAAGCCTGGCTCCATTATCTCATCAACCATTCATCAAGTCTGTAGCTAAATGGTATTAGGATATAGAAAGGTAAATACAAACTGTAAATTGTAAATACAGTCAAACAAACAAACCGACAGACAGACAAATAAACAATGAAATGCAGACAGATACAATTTATTTTGTCTCCAAATTGCTTGTTTAAACAAAAAGGTGAACACACAGGGGCCAAAGTTGGCCTGCCATATGTAACCAAATAAATAAATTCAAAAAGACAATAATAGAAAATAGAACATACATTTTAAAACTATGTACATCTCTGTTTATGCTGCTTTCTTTTTGTGATGTACAGAAAAAAGCTCTTTAAATAGCTCTATGATCCCTTAGGATAAACACGTTTTTCTAAATCTGATCAGTCGTCAAAGTGGCACTTGTGCCAGTTTGTACATTTAAATCTACTATAAATAGGTATACAACCTTCATTTTCATGTCATACATCTTTTATTTATATGTGCTTGTTTCCAGCTGGCTGAGAGCACGCGGAGAGAAATACGCTGCAGCTTTCCAATATCCGACCCACCAAATGGAAGCACAGTCAGAGATCAGTTACGCTTCCATTTTTAGTTTCTTCCAACAGGCCCGACTTGGCCTTGTCATCGAGACCTGCAGGCGCTACAACCCTGAATCAACCAGTAGGCTCTCACTCAGTCTTCTCCTTTACTTTACACACAGATGTTTCGTCATTATCTCCCCATTTGATTAGACAAGAACATTTTGTGGTACAAATGAACAGAATCACCTGAATGTTTGCTGAACTGCTTTTGCAAACAAGGATTATGTGTTTGCAAAGTGCACGAGGAAAACAATCTGCAGTCATCATATGACTGCAGATTGAATTTTGAGTGTGACCTCTTCTCTTAAACGCAATTTTACCACTTCTCTGTTTTATTGTAACATCTTGTATAGCGACAGAAGCTTCATCTTTAAAGGAAGTAGTTCCTCTGAGGATATTTCCCAATGAACTGTGACACGGTTTCAACGTGGGGAATCCAGAAATCATCCCAAACCTCTTCTTGTCGAGTCACATTCCCTCTGAGTCAGTGACTGGAGCTTGGTTTTGAGACAGGGGCAGACATGTAATTACTAATGCATGTGCTTGGTGAGGCAGCGGTGCGGGTCAGTGACTTCAGGCAGCAGAGGTTGTGCGCTCTGTGGGGCAATGCGAAAGCAATGGAAACTAATGAAACCTCATTACAGAGCTTATCCTGTGTAAGGTGTCACCAGCCAGTCAGGTCAGTGCAGCCGGAATGACCATCATAACGAGACTGACCATAAAAATGTGCTGGTCTTTGTTTTGAACTGGCTTTGTAGAGTCACAGTGTACTGTGGTGGAACTACAGCTCAGATTGCAAAATCAACATGTTTGCAATGTGGAGAAGAGGAGCTATTGGGCGTGTGGTTACTGGGATCGGCTGCAGCTGTTTGTTCTGTGTGTGTGTGTGTGTGTGTGTGTGAGCATGTGTGCGTGTGTGTGTGTGTGTTTAGTGTCAGCTGACGCAGTACTCTGGTCAGTCAGTGATGAGTCTACTCAGCAGGATAGGGCGGCGCCTGATTGGATGTTGGCGTAATGACTTAATGAGATAAAGGCTGCAAACACACCATGGCTCCGGATCTCTGAGACCACTCACTAAACATTCAACTAAAAGTTTAATTTGATCACAGTTGTAAAATCCTTTCCACTCTTGTAACTGTCTAGATTCTTCTGTTTAATCATTTGAATCCTGATCAAAAATGTGGATTTAGTAAATGATTAGCAATCTGTGTCCTGAGTTTAACAGGAGAATTTTATCTTTCCATCTCTGGACCACCAATGAAGGGCTGTGATTTTATTGCAACAGTAAAAAAATAGCTCCTGTTATTATGACACCATCTAGTGGTGCAAGCTGCTTTACAGTAGGTGTCATAGCTTAATCATATTATTTAGGAGGTTATGTAACAGGTTCATCCTCTCTGAGGAGACCTGATATAATACAGTCTAATGAATATATTGAGCTCTTTTAAATCAAGGGTTTTATTTAATTGAACAAAAAATAAATGTATCAGATATACTCATTAAAAAGCTTGCGTTTCCCCTGAATATAGATTAAAATATGTTTGCTGTTATTTGTCAGATGTCAATTTCTAAAAATACCTCACATGAATGCATACATCTATACTGAGTTTGAGGTCCAAGTGTCCATGTGTCCTCGGCGAGATTCTCAACTGTAACGTGACACCGCGTCAACGTCATCTCTCTCATCTGATGTCATTATCTATGTAAGTGACCAAAAGGGTTGAGACTAAATCTGTCCGTGCTGCTACTTTCAGAGGGAGATCACAGCGCGTCACAGGTCACGCCATGAGAGAAGTTTAGTTGAACTGCTCAGATATATTTACTCCTTTGTTTGGTTTTAGAAGCCTTCCAATAGGCTGAGCTATTAGGTCAGGTGAGTCTGCCATTGGCTGAAATGGTGAACCACATTTCCCAGGTTACGTCTTCCACATGGGGTGACCAAAGGCTTAGCATGAGCCTGTTTAAGGATTGTTGCAGGTGGGAACAACATGTTAGTAGAGGCGTGTACTCCAACAAATGCATGGATATAGACTTGCTTCTGTAAGTATTCTTAACATTTACTGGCTTGTTGAACTTTGTAATTTGTCTCTGTTCATATGTGAATGCAGTACCTTTTCAGTAGAATCTGACTAGTGTTGAAGTTTCCACTTGGTTTAACATTCTTTGGTTACATTTGATAAATTCACTGTATTTTATTACGTGTCACATCTGAATGTTAACTAACTCCAAGTTGATTTCTATAAGCAGTTTACAGAGTATTCAAATTTGACTGCAGCCAAAGAAACATGATGGATACAGAGTGTTGTAAAACTTGTGTTGTTTACATGAACATGTTTTCACCGTAACAGCTGATTATAATGTTATTTCACCATAAGCCGTCTTTTCCTGCATATTTGTTCTTAAGAAATCTCCCATTTTTTGTCTATTTTATTCATATTTATTTATTGATATTGGTGCATTTTTAAATATTTAACAATATGTAGCAACATAAATTAATTAGAAATTACGTATATTGTTATGATGCATTTTTAATTTTTTTTATTGTATCACTGCAATTTTTTTAAAAATGAAAATCTAAACAAGGAAGAAAATGCCTTAAGTGCTCCAGCTCCATCCTGTCAATGTTTTATGGCCCAAAAATCAGTTTTTGCTCAAATTTGGACATTTTCCGACATTCAGCCTTGTTAGAGCGCGATGCAAACAGCGCACATTACACTCACACAACACTCTTCAATCAAAATTAAGTCTTGTGAACAGAAAAACAAACTACTGGAAAAATGTAGCATTTAATGTTGATTTGCTTGAAGTCTCCTTGTGTTTACGCTGAAATACACAGAATTCCAGAACATGGACAGAATTCTCACACCTCATGTGAGGAAGAAAACGTCCTGTGGTGGGATTGTTGATGACCTCACTGTCTCCTACAGTCAAACCAATATGGGTCAGCTTGTTAACAACACTGTAAAAGCAGGCCATGTAAACTGGCTTTAGCAGATTACAGACTGAACAGATGCTTGGGACAAAGGACTGAAAGATCTGCCAGTATTTTTTTTTAGCTTGTGGCCCGACGACCTCAGACACCTGCTACGACTGAATTACGAGACTCCAACTAGTCACCAAGCGCTTCTACTGGGCTGTACATCATCTCATTTAGCAGCAAGTCGGATGTTAGACTGAGGAAACGATGAGGGAACATTACGACTGATGTAATGATAGACTGTAGCAATCATAATAATGAGGTTTTTTTTTTTTTCTGGAGCAATTTTCAAAAAAAATCTTATAAAGATGTGTCCAAGGGTAATGAAACAGACCGCTAAGTTGAGACAACAAGAATAAGAACACAAGAGCACTGTTGGAACAAGAAAAAAAATGAAATAATAGAATATGAAAGAGGTCAGATAAATGATGGAATGAGTTAAAACAGATATAAATAATATAGAATCCAATAAAAAATTCATAAAATAGAATAAAAACTCAGACAAAACTAATATGGAGACATCTGCGCATAATGATCCATATTACTGGCTGCAAATATGAATTGAGAATTACTATGGATAACCAAGTGAAATGAATAATTGATAAATGAATGGGCTAGACTAGTCAGTATTGAACCAAGGACACTTGGCAGCCAGTGTTTTGCCTGGAGTGACCATCTGTAAAAGTCCTCTAAGTCCAAAGGAGACAGACATAAAGCATATGTGTGTGTGTGTGTGTGTGTGTGTGTGTGTGTGTGTGTGTGTGTGTGTGCGTGCTCATGTACTGGACCTGGCTGTCACCCCGAATGACTCAACCAAACCGCTTTAGTTCTGTTTGAGTGTGTGTGAGTCACAGTGTACCACCATCTGTTTGAAGGTACGAGTTCCAGAGAAAATGGTGGCCGCTGTGCACACCTTGTTCACCTCACACAAACATGTTCAACCTAATGAGCAACTGCTGCACCTGGTTCTCCAAAATTCAGGAGCCAATCAGGTAAGACATGAAGATTTACATTTATACATTTAAATAAAGATTGTACAATATAATAAATAAAGGTTTAACCCCCCCGCCCCCATGTCAGCACTTCAAAATCCCAGCAGTATTATGAGTATAAAGTTAAAGTTGCTTGCCACATTAGTTGACTTATCATCCCAATTCTCATTATCTCTCCTGGTCATTTTCATCTTTGCAGGAAGGTAACTATTCTTGTGGTTGGTCTTGACAAAGCAGGAAAAACCTCCTCCATCCGAGGGATGTTACGAGGTAACTCAATCGTGACTTTCAAATTCTAGTCATTTCGACTGTAGTGGAGATTAATATTTCATGTGTTTTGTCTCCTCCAGTCCCCCACGCCGTGGAGGGAGGACCCACCCACGGCTGTGTCAAGAATGACTTGCGGGTGGAGAACTACCTGGTCTCCCTGCTGGATGTAGGAGGGTCAGCAGAGTCGCGGGGGGCCTGGAGGGAGCTCTGTGGGGAAGCACATGGGATCATCTTTGTGGTGGACTCCAGTGACAGACAGAGGATCAAGGAGGTCAAGGAGGTTCTGGCTGACCTGCTCAAACAACCAAGGGTGGCAGGAAAACCAATACTAGTGTAATTATATTCCACTTAATACTTGAATTTTACAAATCCATGTTTTGTGAGGTGTACACATCGCCCTCTGGTGGTGGGGGAGAAGAAATACTAAAGTATAGCATCTGTTGAGATCTAACAAGTAAAGCAGTAACAAATGACTAGCCAGTGCAGTGACCAGAATTTACTTATTAAGATAAGAAAATTGCATTAAAAATAATTCCCTTTATTTCTGTAATCATACTGTACTTTTTCAGGGAACGAATGTATAAGTGTATAAATTAAATAAATTCAACAAAAACAACAGCTGTTAGCTTGCCAAATGCATGTCTCAAATTGATGATATTGTTTGAAGATGGATTGTTGTTGTACTAATTAATTATCTTTACTTTTACTTCTAAGTTAATATTCTACTTAAAAAAAAGGGCGCTCACAGCCTTCCCATGGGCCCTCACCCAGTGGTTGAGAAGTACGTTCCTTAGAAATGAAATTGCAGCGTAGTAAGTTTGTGCTGCACTGTTTTCCTTCTAGGCTGGCGAACAAACAGGACAAGATGAATGCTTTTCTGGGAAGTGAGCTGATCGAGGTGCTGTCGTTGGAGAGGCTGGTCAACCAGAGCCGTTCTCTGTGCCATATAGTGAGTTCACACTAACTGTGTTTGGAAAATTGGGAGTGATGCTTCTTGGAAGTGATGGTGGATGCTCCCTCTCCTCTCAGGAGCCTTGTTCAGCCTTAATGGACCTGCGACGCTGGTCAGACAGGAAGACGTTACGAGGCCTTCGCTGGTTGCTGCGTGCTGTGAGTCTGGATTACCCTGAGTTGTGTACCCGGGTAGCCATAGACAGCAAGAGACCTCTAGAACCAAGAGAGAAGGAGAAGAATGGTAAAACAGAGAAGATTCGCAGAAAAACAAAGGGTGAAAGGTACGCAATCTTTTATGAAAGTATTGCACAAATCATCATTCGCTTCAGCTTGAAATGTTAATAACACACTGTTGTCTGATGCCAGATTACGATCCAGCAAGTCAGAGCTTCGGCAGGTTCATCGGCCAAAAGACAAGGAGAAGAAGACTAAGGGGGAAGGAAAGCTGCAGCCCATCCGGAACATGCTACAAAAGGTTAAACTGATACTTCTGCGTGTATTTTGTGGGTTGAGCTTATGAACATTTTTTTTTTCCCCCTCCAGCATTACTTTTTTGTGACTCCAGTATGCAGAAAGAGCCAGACGTGTGTATTGCGCTTGAAGCTCGTAGCGACTGATGGCTAACAACAACTACGGCAGCACGAGCCCGTTTTGTTAATATCCACATCTTCTTCATCCGGCTGCATGCTCAATTATCCTGGTCACTTAGCAAAAAACTGAGCTGAAAACAAACTGTAACTTCAGGAGGTTCAACTGAAAGCGCTAGCTACCGTGAATGAGCATCGACTGATTGTTTTTAGCTCAAATAAAACTCTTTGGGAATTATTGAGCACAAGGGAGCATAAAGTAGGTGTGGATACTGGATGATGTGCTTGGGATTTCCTAAATTAACATTTGTTTTTGTCAGTTTTGCTGTTGCTTTCTGTGTTTCTCTGTTTTGTTTTGTTATTTTCTGTAGCTGTTGTTAGCATTCACGCACCATTAGCTTCAGTATATGTGGCTGGCTCTTTCTGCATTCTGGAGTAACAAAGATTGAATGCCATAAGGAAAAATGTGTTCACAAGCTCAAAAGAACTGTTTGTGAGTGCTTGAAAGGGTAAATTGCTTTAGGAAAACACATTTGACTGTATTTCTTCAGAAATGCTTGTATGCATTAAGGCCCCTCTTCACATTATGGTTTTAATGTCACTTTGTTAGTTCTCAGAGATCTCTGGTCAACCCTCTTCCAGGCTTCTCTACACCCAAATGATTTTTACACCTCATATTGTTTGTCATAATTATGAATAATAAATAAAAGCAGTGAATAAATGCTTAAAAAAACAACAACTCACAGGTATTGTATTCACAGGAGAACACACTGAAAAAAACAGCAGCAAAGAAAAAGAAAAAATCAGTTAAAATCAAGGAGGGTGAAAAAGATCAAGAGGAACTGAATGATCATGAGGAAGAGGAGGGTAACGAAGGCGAGCACGAGCCCTCCGGGCACAGAGAGAAGGCCAGCAGTGCCCTCATCCCACCGAAGAAAGGCAAACCCAAACGTAAGGTCAAGGTGAAAGAAGAGACGGTGGATTTGTCCAAATCAGCCCTCAGTGAAGAAAAGCCATTCAAAGGTTCAGATACCTGAATAATAGATTAGATATTTTATTATTTCTTTCAGAGTGGAGATTAAATTTTTTAAAAATCTAATTTCCAGCTAAGGGGGAAAGGAGGAAAAGAAAGAAGATTGTGAAAGTAAAACGGAAGAACAAGATCAACACAGAAGAGATGCCCACCGCATACACTCAACCTGTGGATCTGTCTGCAACGTTTGGTGAGTCTCATCCTCTTCTTCCATCCGCAAATCAAACGCAGTAACCCCGTGGACTCTAAAGTGATGGACTTCTGTTTAAAAGACGATGACCCTGTCTCCTGATAGATCTTTACCGAAAAGCAATTCTGGCTCTGAAGGAACGCCAGGATCAGAGGCAGTGAGAGTGAATCCCGCCTTGTGTGCTGCGGCCTCAGTGTGATGATGTGGTCTGCTGCTGTACATCACCGCAAGACTCTCTCTCTCTCCTACACACACACTTTTTTCACCAAAGACACACAATGACTGACATTTCTATTCAAGTAACACCCCTGACCGGATCCCTGAACATTTGGAGTGAAGCAGTCCAAGTGTAGTGAAGGGCAGTCTAAATGATGCATGTATTTATTAACATGAAACTAAAATTAGTGATATGATATGTTATGGATAAACATATTTACTTGGCCAAAATATTGTATAATCTATGCAGTTTTTATTGTATGTGAAACATGATTTTTGAAATGTATCTTCTTCTTTTTTTTGTAAATTTCAACCCTTGTAAACAGATCTATGAAATTGTATAATAAACATTTTGTCACAACTTGTTCACTGTATGTGTTTATTTGACACCAGCAGCGACGAGACTGAATAAGTTGGTCTTTTTTTTTTTTTTCCAAGTCTAGTAATAATATCAGGTGTTGATTTCAAATCAACAGGTCACATGACCTGGAACACATTTTGTAATAAAATATACAAATTAATTAGATGGTGCAAAAATGAAATCAAGGGATGTTTGTTATTATTCAGGTCTAGACAAAAATATCTGTAATTGATTTGGGTTTACTAGGTCACATGACAAAACCACCACATGCCCATAGCTGCGGTTTCTTGGCCCGGTAGGGCGAGAGCTTTGCCTCTCCAGCGCTGTAGGAACCAACGCTGCGATCGTTACAGCCATCATTCATTACAGGAGCACAAAAATTCAGTTCTGTAAGATTAAGATGAAAAGGCGTAGAGTTGTAATGCCATAAATCAAAAAACTGAATTTCTATTGTATCGACCTGTCCACTCAACAAACTCACTAAATCAGTGCAAACATTAAAAGCTGTCAAACTGGAATAATATGTGTGAGATACTGACCTAAATAGAAAGAGATAAGGAGAGTGACATTTGCACACAACTATTATGCCTCTACAAAGCATCATTATCCTTGCGCATACTTTCGAAAATGGGTCAAAGCTGCTGTTTTTGCTTGTAACACAGTTAGCACAAAAGCTAGGCCTGCTAAGTTTTGAGAAAAAAGCTTTTAAAATATGCATTACACATTTATTTCCGAACCAGTGGGAATCAATGAACTAAGTCAGTCACTACAAACACAGACGCGCTGATACATAATGAATGATCGCATTCACAGGGTTCTCTTCATACAGTCGTCCATGAAGATGTGACTGGTGCATTTCTCATGATAAGCTGGTCTGTTCTAAAATGCTGCTCTGATGACATAGTAACGTATGTTTAAATTTACTGGTAGTTGTGAATTCTACATTCCTATAGATTTCTCTAATAATGTGTTGCCTGGACGATATCTGGAAGGTTTCTGGCAGTTCTTTGCATTTTCTTGCAATTATATATATATATATATATATATATATATATATATATATATATATATTTTTTTTTTTAACTTTTCATTTGCGCAAATAAACAAACAGGATGCAACAGAATATTAAAAAGAGCGATAGCACCAAGAAGAAAATAGATTAAATGAAATGTATTATTTTTTCAACACAAAGAACTTCTGATCAGTGATGAATGGAAAGATAGAAGTCATGAAATTATTGTAATGTATTACTGAATGTCATTGCTCAGCATTGTTTGATTTAGCTCGTTCTAAAAGGGGAATTACAAAAAATAAAAATAAAATAAAATAAACAGCCTTTAGCGTATGACATTGAAATTGCAGTCAGAGTGATGCCAACTGTCAGCCGGGACTTGCAGGATGGCGGGTAACTGTTGACCTGTACTGCATTTTACTACGATATTTGACTCCGTTTCCAAGAAAACCGAGGTTAATCCCTGCCTTCCAAATTTAACACATAATACTGAAGTGTTTCATTTACCTCACAACTCTGACATCCAAACTGGGAGTGATGTCACACTCAAGATGACCTTGTTCCAGTGGGAAAAAAAGTGAGGAAAGGTTAAGCAGGAAACATATTGGTCACGTCTCATCTGTAGTATTCAGGTACAGTATTTTGTCCAGACCATTGTTGTGGAACAAGTCTACACGCTGAAGACGAACAACAGGTTGCGCGCAACATATTTCATGTGACACAATTAAGACAAAGTGCTAAAGAATGTATATTTTCAAAGCGTTCACATAAGTAACGCGTGGAGCGGCCGTTTTGAATTGTACTCTCGGGTTGGTCAGGATTTTCGGAGTTTTCAAGAAGAATCTCAGAAAGGGTGTCGGTAGAAATTTCCTCCTGAAATCTCAGAAACTCAGAACTTTCAGTTCAACTGGAACGCCAGCTTCAGCCCCACTGCGCCTCCTTTTGAATAGCAAGAAACTCCAAGGTGGCCCCAAGTTCCCTTTAGTCTGGGGCCCTCGGAGTGAGTAGAAACGCCCGTGAGTACGAGCAATACTAGCAGTGTCAAGTTCCATCTCCTACCTATTAATTTGATGTAAAATTATTGTGAATTATGTGTATTTGAATGATGGGAGGACGAAGAATTAGCGCCTGGCTGCTCCCCTAGCCGTATCTATGCAACTGGATGCGGCGTTGAAAGGGACCAGCGCGTCGCCATGTTTTCTGGTTGATTCTTTAAGGCCAGCCCCCCCCAATGCATCTTCACCGGCAAACCATCGACACTCATTCAATTCAGTGGGAAGCGACATCCTGTGTGCACGGTGGCGAAAGATGGCCTCGCCGAGAACGATAACCATTGTGGCCCTCTCCTTTGCTCTGGGTTTGTTTTTCGTCTTCATGGGGACCATTAAGCTGACGCCGAGGCTCAGTAAAGATGCTTACAGTGAAATGGTGAGTAAACCTAACGGTGCATGTGGAGGGGGGGTCCACCATTGTTCCGTGTTGGCTGCAGACATGAGGGGGCTGCTCGGATAGTGCTGACCTCAATATTGAAAAGACACGGGAAAAGGAACGATTTCCATAACTGACTGACACTGCGGATGCACCGCGGGAAAGAATTTACCTGGGCAGGATGGGATTAAATACTACCTGTCTCGCATCAACACAGTTAGCACACAAGCTAGGCCTGTGTATTTGCTGATAAACCTTGAAAAAAAAAGAAAACGCTTTCTGTTCATAAATCAAGAACCACCGCGGATGCGTGGAACGAATGAATGAATCAATCCGTAAGCAAATGCCATTTAAACACCGAAACCCAGTGAAAGATGGAAAGCCTTCCTATTACACGTTAGGATTCATCTCAGTACTGCAGAGGGGTCGTGGTCGAAATTGGGTTTATTGATCTTGACAGCTCTTTTTCAAGGCGTAGTGACAATTTCTCTTCTGGTTTTCCACCGAGCAGCGGTTGAACAGCTGAGCAGCAATGGCGGCACATTCGAGCAAATTCTGTGACGCTCCTGCAGGTGCCGACGTTGAAACATCCTGCAAGGAAAGTCACAGTTCACAGCTTCAACGTGACATCAGACGCTCGGAGGGAATATTATCCCGTGTTGATCACAAATGACATTTATAATGGCCACTCAGACAAGGAGTAGTGAGCTAAAGATTAAAGGAAAAAGCCCTGTGTGTGTGTGTGTGTGTGTGTGTGTGTATATATATATATTAAACCTGGACTCTGTTAGGGACAAAGTGATTGATGGGGAACAAAATCATTTGAAATGTTCCAATATTGAGCAACAGCACCGCAGTGGAGCAGGGAGGAGAACACTGTCACCTCATCAGATGGTTTTTGTGGCTCTGGACAACATTGCTGTGCTGGAAACAGTCTTGCATGAGCCCAAAATAAACTAGAGGAGACAGTGGAGACCAGAGGGACCGCGGGAGAAATGATCCATGGAGTAAGCAAGCCGGATTTCAGAGTGAGACTTCAGCTCCTTTTCCTTCCAATGATGCTGTCAGACACTGGTAATAACAACTGGAGCCCATCAGCCACAGAAGTAAAGCACTTTGTCTTGTAGTTGGAGCTATTTTGCAGTTGGCAGTCACTCAGTATTGGAATATTGCAGCAATAATTTTGGTCCCTAACAGTCTCAAAGGAAATAAGCAAATGGAAATAAAGGCGAGTTGACAAGTGTGTCTGCATTTATCTTAAAGGTTAAAGAACTGCACATTTCTCACTCAGCGTTGCTGCGTTTCAAGACCCACTGACAAATTGGCATTTCTCCTCGATGGAACCTGAAAAGGAATCACATCTCTGCGTCCTTGTGTCACGTTAGGATTGTGGGTAGTGTAGTTCTTACAGGGTTAATATCATGAGGCTTCTACTGTTTCACAACCTGCTTCCTTTGTAGTTAGTCGACCTCTGATGATAAGACGTTACCGGGATTGATCAATTCCTCAGGAGAATATCGATCCCATTTCACCTCCAGAACCTTGTTTGATCAAGTGAACTTGCATGGTCCTCAAACATCCTCACCATAAGACACCAAAGAAGTTTGTGTTGCCTTACTTGAATGGTAGCGATATTCACAAATGCTTTTTTTTGTGGTATTTTTCCTTTCAGAAAAGAGCCTACAAGAGCTACGCTAAAGCATTGCCAGGCCTGAAAAAGGTCGGTATCAGCTCTGTGCTGCTTCGTAAGATCATCGGCTCCTTGGAGGTGGGCTGTGGGGTGGTTCTCACCCTGGTGCCGGGCAGGCCGAAGGATGTGGCCAACTTCCTGCTGCTCCTTGTTATGTTGGCGGTCCTTTTCTTCCATCAGTTAGTAGGAGACCCTCTCAAACGCTACGCCCACGCTCTAGTCTTTGGAATTCTGCTCACCTGCCGACTGCTTATCGCTCGCCAGAGTGATGACCGGCCAGAGAGAGAGGACAGCAGGGAAGAACAGCACATCAACGACCAAGAAAAGAACAAGGTCAAACAGTCTTAAGCTTCCACTGAACCACAGTGAAGGGAACCTGGTGCGCCTCTATGGATTGTATTAATTCATATTTCACTCCCGGTAGAACCCCCCCCCCCCCATCCTGTCCGGTCCAGCTGACTGATCATCCACTCCTCTGCACTCTTTACTGTGAAACTGAACTCGTGGCCATAGATCCCCGACATACCTGTGGACAATCATACCTGTGGAATCCATTTCCCTGCTCCTGTTTCTTTCATTCCCACACTGTGTTCAAAGTATTTTAACTGGAGTATGAATTTCATTTTAGGGTACAAGTTGATTGGAGAATGCTTTTTTTCATGAAAGCATCTTTGTAGCGTGTTTTTTCTAATTTGTTTTTATACTGTTGGTAGGAGAGACTGGTAAGTTATGAATTTTAATAGTCAGAGCATGTTTCATTCAATCCAGAATATAAATCATAAATGGGAATATTGAAAGATTTGTCTAACGATGATAAACTTTGATTGCGTATCCTCATCTTGTTGCAGCATTATCAGAATTTGTTGAAAGAACATAATATAAATCATAGGCTTTCCATTTCTGCATTTTTTTTTCAGAACTGAGCATGAAACCCTCCCCCAAATAATATAAGTTGAATATCCTCTTTTTTTTTTTTTGGTTTCAGTTCTGTTAAAACAACAGGTGCTACCTGGGTGTCTGCTGCTAGCAGAACATGGCACAATCAAATAGTTATTTTTCTCCCGTTAAAAATGTTATCTTTTGTAATTCATAGTCTTAAAGTTGCTCATCATGTCTGAAGGGTTTTGCTCAATTGTTTGTTTGTTTTTTTCTTAAGGAGTATTCCTGTTAGTTTTATTTTGGAAGTGAGCTCTGAGTTGAAAATGTTTCATTTTGAGAATCACATCATTTCTCTAAATGTTCTACATAAAATAAAGAATTGGAGGTGAGACTGATAAGATATTGCTTGTTTACTCTTTTGTTTCATACATTTAATATTCAAGGGCATTGGACAGACATTTACAACAACATGAGCTGTTACATTATGCACTTGTGTGATGTCATATCGTTATGTAACCTCAGTCCCTGTTGGGGACTTCAGCTCAGCTCATACTGACAAAATTAAATGCAACTAAGGAGGCCTACATCAGATTTAGCATCATCCTTTATTCATTGAATTATGCTTAAGTAGGGGTCAACTGATATGTGTTTTCAGGGCAGATACTGATAATTAGTAATGACCAGGTCTGAGTGGGTATTTGGTACATTTACAGTAAAATAAAAATCATGGTCTCAAAACTAAAAATGACACAAACACAAAATTAAAAGTGTTTACTACAATTGCCATAATGTCATGAAAATGCAAGGGGCTCTGAACAGAAGAGTGGAACGCGTTTGGTCCCGTAGCGCCTGGCACACCGACTGACTACAACTACCAGAAGGCAACAGTGCGGATGTGCTACACTGCGCAAGCGTCGAGCAAACGGTCGCGCGGAGGATTTGAGTTTCGTTTGAATGGCTGACGGTAGGACGAAGCTGTGGTGTTTTTAAGTGTTTAGCAATGTTGAAATGGCCGCAACGTTAAACCCGCCGGAGACGTCTGATTCGGATGTGGCGTCCTCGAACTGCCAGTCTCTGTCGAACCGGAGCATTAACAGAAGTCTGAGAGTCGCCGAAAAAGAGAGACGGAAGAATGAGGCGGAGGACCCGTTGGTTCTGGCCCTGAAGTATTTCTCCGACGGTAGGTCCGGCTCTGACTGTGTTAGCCGTGTTGATAGCGGACAATGCGACGGCGCTAAACATTCGGGTTTATACCTTCCAGTAACTAGCAAAACAAGCATTCACTTCGGAAAGCAAGTGGCGGAAACTTAAACAATACCACAGAGTTGTGTAAATAGCTAATGCGACATAATATAACCTGAGGGTAGGTTTGTTTACTGAGCGACCATCAACCAACATATTTAGAGGGCCGCGTGAAATTCATATTTTATGGTACGTTATTTATGTAGACAACAAAAGCGATCCAACATAGAAGCTCGACATCAAAACATCAGCACCGTGGGGTTATTGACGTCACCAGTTGCCAATGAACGTATGGCGGCGTATGCAACACACCCAGCCTCACGCCAGGTCATGCAAAAACAAGGAGAATTCGCTGATTTCTGAATAATTCTGGAATTCAATACAGTGATGAACATTTTCGGTCAAACCGCCGACGACTACGCAGAGGCATCACATAAAATCATGTTGCAACTTGAGGAAGAGATGGATGATTGCGATCTTGTCTTCTGATGTTTGCTAAAAGCTGAGGACCATTTATGTTGCTGGAGGAGCGACAGGTTTTTTTCTTCTTCTTATTTTTATAAATGATTGATTGTTGTTATCTTTATTCACCGGGAACCATGGCATGTTAATTAGGGGTTTGTCATTTTTAAAATAGTACATCTTTATGTGCTCCTAGACCAATATAATCATGTGGAAAACATTCAGGATAATACTTTGAGGTTGTTGGAATCTTTCCTATAACAAGTATCAGTTTCTTTTTCCATTCTCTTCCGCCAGTGTCCTGTAAAGTATCCAAAGGCTCCATTCTCAGCCCAATCTCTGTTCTCCATGTAATTGGATTCCAATACTGTCTGTATCCTTCATTTCACATTGAAACTCAAAACTTGTAGGATGTGGGCTGAAAATTCCCCTCAGCAAAACGAACATGGGCCTGAAATTTTTTTTATCTCATCCTTCCAGTCATCTGCTCGTCTACTGTCGGTTGTTTGACCCAGCATCAGAAGTCAGTTTGCATTTGTATTGTTTTTGTTAAACACAGACACACCTTCTCTCTCTCTCTCTCTCTCTCTCTCCCCCTCCCTCCCTCCCTCCCTCCCTCCTCTAGTTGAAGCAGGTACTCCGTGGGTCGGGAATGATGATTTTGAGAACAACTTGGTGTTGGTGGAGAAGGCAGCCAACAGTAGGGGACTTTCTCCTGAGGCAATCTCTGTTATGCTGGAGTTTGCTATGAGCCTTCGAATGGGTAAGACTGTTACAACAGCTGTAGATCAGCCATCAAAACCACAACACATTGACGGGTCATCTTCTTTGTCTTTTAAGGATAATGTCATAAAACAAACATTTAAAGTGTGTGTGTTGTTATCTTGATATCCGTGGACTAATTTTGTGTGTCTGGTTTACTCTATGCAGGGACAAGTCCATGTGTGCGGGTGCTCAAGTGTCTGATCCCTGCCACAGTGGTGCCTCAGGAAGCTGTTGTTCGAGCATTTGTTTGGCTGGGTGTTTGCAAGATACCCATAAGCACACAAGTAAGTGCAAATAATTCAGTTTTCAGGTTTTTAGGAGCTCCTCTTGTTGGATTCAATTTCAAAGCAATATGTTTTTATGGAATTATAGATTTGAGTCGTATAAATTGTCTTCATTTGATTTCCGAAGTGATATAAATTATGATATTTGTTTTTAGTTCGTTTTTAAAACATTAGACATTTTGGAAAAGTTTGAACTTCATTTCTGTGTAAATCACTGCTGAAAATCAAATCGTAGGTCAGGGCACCTCACAAAGGGAAATGATTGAAAAGTTGAGACGTTTGCTTGAGGGTTTTTCCATATATACCAAATATTGTTATGTATATCCTCATCAAAAAGACACAAAAAGGGCCACTGAATATTTTGGTGTTAATTTTATGACATCGCCCAGTCCTACTTGCATCAAAAATGAGCTTGAAGTTGTAAGGTGTTCATGCAAAACCTGCGTAGGACTGCAAATAAATTTAATAAATATACAATTGAATTATGGATAGGTCTCGATATCGACGTCTGTTGTCTGAAGAAGACTTGAGGTGGGCGAGTGTTGAGCCTTTGAGTCTGTATTCCAAGAAGACTTGAGCTGAGTCACGTTTCTTGCATTCATGTGTTTACATGTTCATGTCACTTTCAGGTTCTTTTTATAAAGTGGGTGTTGACCATGTTTGACATGATCGACGTGAAGGACCAGCTCAGATCCATCTACGGCTTCATCTTCAGCTTCGTGATGGATGAAAATCTGGTATGCGCCTCATCAAGCTAGCAACAAGTGCTCATAGGATTGGGTTTTTATTTGCTACGGGAGTAATTGTTGTCTTACCAGTGCAACTTACCACTCTTATTACGCTGTGATCTGATTTGGGATCCATTGAGCAACTGTTGAAGTCTAATATCATTCTGTTTCATCACATTGCTCCAGTGTCCTTTCATCTGCCATCTGTTGTACCTTTTGACCAGAAAGGAATGTGGTGAGTCAGATATTACTATGTTATTACCTGAGATAAGTAGCACACCGTTACAGCTTTCTGCAGTATTTTCCCTCAATATATCCCTTATATCTCATTAACGGTTTCCTTTATTCATTTACTAATTGTAGTGCGAGTATTCAGAGTCAGGAAGCTACTGGATCTGCAAACCAAACTGGTGAGCATCCTGCTGGTTTAATGACCTCCATCATATCTGCACTTAATATGTAAAAGGATGTCACACTGCACTTAATTCCTGTACATAGTTACTGCTTTTCATATTGAGGATGTTGGTGTTGTTTTGTGTTCTCAGGGAAGGCAACCATTCCTCCTACACCTACTGTCACTTTACAAAGTGTTTTGCCCTGAACTTGTGACACTTTCTATTCCATCTAGAATGAAGGTTTGTATGTGAAATATTATATATTTACAACATAGAAGGGATATGGCAATCATTCTACAAGCACTTAAGAATTTTTTTTTCTTTGTTGTTTTTTTCCTTGTTGTTGTCTTACAGAGTGGGTTTAGGAATCACAATTCCCACTGGAAGTCAGTATTGATTGGTGTCCAGAAGAGGAATGGTACCCAGGTTGCCTCCAACATCAGTCTGACCCTCACAATTAAAGATAAGACCACCAACCCTAGGAAAAGGGTATAGAAGTTTATTTAAAATGTCACTTTAACTGCTTACAATCTACACTTCCCAGCTTGCAATCACCGCTCCCTTGGGCAGCATTTCCTCAGCTCACCATCTTCTCACACCTGTATACATGTGCATGTTTTCCCCAGATAAATGATGGCTTTGGCATGCTTGGTTCATTCTTGGTGCTATATGTTGGATTTTGATTACAGGATGTCAGAGGATTTCTGCTGTGTATTGTTCTTGGCTGGTTTATTTGACTGCTTATGCAAAAACTGTGAGGTGGATTTTCACTACACTTGGTGGAGGGTTGTAGTATGGGCCAAGGAAGAATCCATTAAATATAGGACAGACTAGTCATAGTGTCACCAGATGGCAAAAGGATTTTATTTGGTTTTTTTTTAAGCATTTGATGTACTCCTCCTCATGGGTTTGCCAGATCCATCTCAAATTTGGCCAGAAGTACCTCAAGATCTTGGTGATGAGTTTTTGTTAACTGGGGTTACTGTTGCGAGATTGGCTTGGTGCAGGTATACACTGCACTCTTCCAGTGCCCTCTACTTTTCTCATCATTTTTGGCCTTGCTTGAACTCTTTTCCTCCACGAAATTGTGTGCACAAATACCAACCTAGGCTTCCCTATATATTTATTTTCTTGTTTTACTCTGCTTTTTCAGAAACACTGCCACCTGGAAATGCCAGCATTGATTCCTGCAGTTAATAAAGAGCCTCAGACTGAGCCATTCTTTGGTAGAAAGGTGGTCCCCCTGGTGCAGCTCCACTCCTTCGCTCAGCTGCTGGAAAATATGCACCGTATAGAGGTAAACTCTCAAAGGGCACGTTCCTGAATTATGCATCTGTGGGCTGCTGACACCTGGGCTCCTCCGCCTTCTCTAGTATGTTAGTTCCATTACCCCAATGCACCTGGAAACAGACTGAAAATCCTTCAAGCATTTAGTGACCTAATAAAATGCCACTTTCTCCATGCCTTTTCAACCACCCTCGATTTAACGTGTACTGTATTCTCTTAGCCACAGGGTGGTGCTGTGTCACCATAATTGATCTGCTCCCTGGGTTGGGATACTTAACAGTGTGTCCTCGAGGGAACACAGAAGAAGTTGACAGGCGTGTAATTTGTTTATTTGATAAAAGCAGAAACCAGTTTCAGGAATGTGATTTAAAAAAGAAATATCAATTTTCATTGTTCTGTTGATAAATATGGGGGTTTATCTATCCTACATGAGTGATGAAAGCATCAAAAGATGAGTTGTCACAGAATAATGCATTGGAAAAGCTACAAAGCAAGTGGTCATTTAAAGCTGCCTCTATAAATGTCCATTCACCCTGCAGATCAAGTGACCTGATAACCAATATAAGTCACATGAAATGGCTTGCAGACTTTTACGTGTCATGGCATATAGATTCACCCTTTTCACTGCCCACAAAGCCAATGTGACCAATGAGTCTTCTGGATGACGATAAGATCTTCTATTTACATAGCCAAGACAATGCATTTCTGCATGCTTTCGAGAAACATTAGTGTATCAGTTAATACTCATAGAACTTGTATTCCTCTGGAGTTGACAAAAGATCATTGATGAATCCCCTCACCACAGCCCAGCCTGTTGTCACAAGCAGAGTGATGCTTCCTCAGATTAATCATAGAGTTGAGAGCTGAGCCATGTCCCGTCAAGTCTGTCTTTCCCTCATTTTGAATTTATTTATTCTACTGACAAAGTCCCCATATTGTGAGGCAGCTGTTCATACCCAATAAAGGACTGTATAAATTACTGTGCATGATGGAAGAAATGTCCCAGTGCTGGCATTATGGAGATTACTGTGCACTGATGAATTAGCTCAGTAGCAGATTGTTGGCCCTCTCAGTTAGAAGTGAGAAAGGGACACAAGTATCAGTAGATTCTTTAGAAGTGTGACAGTTTGATACGAGAAAGCTAATCATACTCACCAGCTTTTTTGTGTTATTTATGAGATTACCAGCTTCGGGGGAATAGGTACTTGGTACTATTGTATTTCTTTGCTTTGTGTATTTGGGCCTCATTCGGGATTTTATCAGTGTTTCTTCATTCTCTCTCCACCAGCTGCCTGCTCAGATGGGTTCACTGCTGGGCTCTAGTCTGGCTCTGCAGTACCTGGACTGTGTACAGGATGAGTCTGCTCTCCTACGCCTCAACTTCTGGCTAGGCTATGCTCTTCACGAAGGTGAGACGGGAGGAGTGACTAACAACCCTCTGTGACTCCTTTTATAAGGATTAATCTATCCAAAGCAAAGCTGACTTTGAGCTGAAACCTGACACTTGTTGGCATATCAAAGGGATTTTTTTTTTTAGAGAGATGATTGTAAAACAGACCAGGGGGTTCTCAGTAGGTGAAGATGTAGGAAATCTGAAATCTCATGATGCTTTGTGCCTTATCCCCCCCCCCCCCAAACATTTTTGCTATTTTAAGAGTTTTTGTTCTGTCGTGATGGAGGAGCATCGCAGAATTCAGAGGAGCCTCTGCAGTTTTTAGAAAAGCTGCTGTTGGCACACCACTTTCTCCAGGTGAGATATTTCCTGTATTTATTAACAAGCGGGAGTATTTCTTGTCTTCCCAGAATATACCTGCTAGGAAATACTCTACATCCTCAATTTGATGTCATACATGTGTCACTTGTCGTCTTTCAGGAAGGGTTTTCAAGTTCAGAGGTGTTTCTCTACAAATTTCTCAATATTTGGGATGGATCCCTCCTACGCCCACAGATCCTTGGCCTGCTGAGCAACATTCCTGTTGTTCCCAGTTCTCGTGAGTTTGCTTTCAATCAGCCAGTTACATGGGCTCGTTGCTATTCTTTCTGACCTTGAATAGGAGTGTAGCCAGGTTTCATTTTAGCAAGCTACGCCATATTAGGACATACGCTTGGACTTGCATTGTTGTGTCTGGAATGATGTTGTTGGTATAACAGCAATTTTCTCCGCAGAAATCGGACCACTTCTCTTTGAGCCCCTCATGCAGCTCTTCTTCACATCCTCACCTTTTTTCAAGGTAGGAGTTCTCTCCAGTCCATAAACACACCTGCTCCCCACTGCTCATGCTACTGTTGGGATCAGAGGACCACCTAATGTGATTTAATAGCATTTGCCTGGTGTTTATAAAGCACCAAGGGATCCTACTGTAGTCTGATGTGTTGAAACCCCGCTGAGCCGCTCTGCTGGTGTTCCTGTGTCCCTGTTTGTTTAGTGCGGATTGATAGAGTGCCTCAACAGTATGCTGTTGAAGTGGCTTACCTGGCACTCGGTGTATGCTCTGGAGGACGACTTGGACATCAGCCTCAACAGCCACACTTCCATGTGAGTCTCACATATGCTTCCTGCCTCTTGTTTTTATAAGCACACAGTAGGAGTGAAACACATCGGCCCAACCCTAAACCAGCTTCTATCCCCTCGGCCTATCCTCTTCCCCTCCTCTTTACGCTTCCATTATATCAAGGGACGTCCCAAACCAATTAGATCAGTGTGGAGTGTAAGCCATCTTTGAAAGCTTTGGATAGTGCAAAGTGCAAGTGCATGTGCAGCGGGAGAATGGAGGAAGTCAGAAACGCATATGATTTTTACCTTGACAAGAATTTTAGATCTTCATAGTGTGTGATGTTACAAGATAAAAAAGAGGAGATCTCTGTTCACTCAGTAATTGAAGGTCGCTTCACGTATAACATACTGTCACATGCACATCCTCATACATAGCCCACATAAACATAAATAAAATATGTCAAATGTTCCTCCTGGTTTTAACTGTTGTGTTCCCAAAGGAAAAGTGGAAAGGACACATGGAAGTTGTTAAATGAAAGACGAATGCTGTCAGACAAACACGAATACATTATATTCCTAGCCCAATTAAATACATTTTTCTTATTAATTAATGTTTGAAAATATGAAAAAGGGAATTTTCAACTCTTGGTATTTCAGACTAACTGAATAGGGCTTACACCGAAGACACTCATTAGTTTCCTCTCCTTATTATTTCGCTATGGTAACAGGAGCTTCCTTGTTCCAGAGTAGCGGCAAGGGCGTCCCATAATTTGCCTATCCATTTATAACGCCCCCCCCCCCCCCCCCCCCCCCCACACACACACACACACACACACACACCCCTTCATTAGAAGTGCCCTCCAGAACTGAAGATGTAACTTGATTTGGAGCGAAGCTTGGTAGTGAAGTGGGAGTGTGTAGAGGCTCGTTCAGGATTGGACCTTTGTGGAAGGACTCGAGACTGAGAGCAGACGGGATATGGCTGTTAAGCTGGGTTTTTTTTTTTCTTTCTTGATGATGATGATTTCTCTGATTAAAAGATTTCTCACATTAAATCATATCCCAGACATGTAATTAATGTTGTAAGGTGTTGCCTTTTTATAGTTTTTTTTTTTTACTGATTATAGTTTATGGGGGAAGAAAAACCTCAAAAATGATCTGATGATTATGTATTGACACTACATGTGTCCCAGTTCTTGTCTAATTTATTTCAAAGTCAATGCTATTGTCACATCATCTTTGATTTGGCCTTTCTGGGTGAAAACTGAACTTGAATTCCTGCTGGGTGTTGCTCCCTTAATTTTAGCCCTCAGTTTCTTCCCAGCAACAACTGCAGAGGTATGTAGTGAGCAGTCAGCTCATTTAAGATGTAATTCAATTTTTTGGGGGGGAGCTGAAAACAGCACAAAAATCCACTTAAGTGATTGTCTACCTTCAAATATCTGAAGTGGCATGTCGGTTATGTGGGCCTGTCTCACACGAGTATGATTTCACTACAAATGACTGAACAAGTGTTTGGCTTTTCTTCACCTCTTGTATTTAGGGAAGCTGTTGCTCAGAGATTAGATGTAGAGATCATTGATTGTGAGGTTTGTTTGTGTCCCAACATCCCTCCTGATTCTGTGTTTGTCTATGTGTTGTAATGAACTGCCACTCTAGCTGATTTATGTGCTTTCCTCCTGTGTGGTATTGGAGAACTGAGTCACTACGAAAGGGTAGTCAGCTGACTGCTGTTTCACTTAGCATCACTCTGAAAAGCTCTGGTTAGTGTCTGTTTGACTCTCTGCTCTGTCGCCTGTGCCAGCAACATGACCCTGTCAGGGTTCAAGGATTCTGTGATGGAGCTGGTGAACTTCGTGGGTCGCCTGTCCACACTAGGCCTTCAGCTGGAAGACTGTCACTCACTCCTCCTCAACTTTATCCTGGACTTCTACGAGACGGTAAATGAGCTCATGCAGAGGATTGTGTCGATTTGTGATTTTTTTTTTTCTCCACAGAGAAAATTTACTTTATTTAAAAGGTGCGCTTCATTCAGAAATATTTTACCTGGATCTTTGACCTTCAGTGTGTAGACTTTGAAGAAGGCTTTTAGCATTGATCCATTCATGTGTGAAAGATTGTCTGTGCTCACTTCACACAATGACTTAGATTAGGTTGTAATAGTTTCTAGATTTTGAATTGGAGTACACTAAGTTGAATGTTTCAACGCACTCCTTTAACTTTTTCATGTTACAAGTATTTATTATCAAAGCACATCCATTTTTTATATCTTAAAACCTATCTGGAGGGAGTCTTAAGGCTTGAGAAGGTCTGACTGCAGTTAAGAAGGATTTACAGCTTTTAAGGAGAGGCTAAGGCAGCGCCCGAGCATAAAACCTAAACATTAAACATTTCAGACAGACTTGAACTGATTCAGAGAACATGAGGATAAATTAAAACATTGAATTTAAACACATGGCTAAAATCTAACCAATATTTCATAACAATAAAAATTACAATAAATTTACAAAAATATTTCATTATTCTTCTCAAATAGTATAAACAAATATTATAAAGACACTGGCAGCCGAATCGGCTTGTGACCAGTTTGAGAGGATGGTTTTTTAAAGCAGACAAGGATGTTCCAGGAAGGCTTTTCCCCAAGCTCAGTATGCATCTTGGGAACTCAGCATTCTGGGAGAGGAAGCAGTTTGTCTCTAGCCTTATTTGGAGCAAGTACACTGCATAAATATGATGGTAGGATGCCAAGAATAGCTTGTGTATCAGCCTCTAACAAATTAGTCATGGAAAAAGCTTCAGCTGTGAGAATATCTACATTTCACTGGAAATATTTGCCTCCTTCCTCAGGTGTGTGACATGTTTCTGAAGTATGGGCTCCCACTCATCGTAATGCCCCCGGCTGGGGTTTTTTACCCAGCTCTGTTTGCCACAGACGCTGTCAGTGTGGACAGGCTGGCCTTCATCATGTACAGGTGAGGAGTCTTCAACTCGATGCCATCTCAACACATACACAAGCAATACACTTAAAAGTAATATGCCATATGCTTCTGCATATTTGATGACGGAACAGAATTGGAATCAAATTGCTCCATTGCACTTACATGTTAATGTATGATTCATGATAATTAGAGGCTAAGAGGCAAGATACTTAAGCCCTGCTCTCCTTTTTATGTAGAATTCCAGTTTCATTTATAACTCCAGGCTTTAATAGCACAAATCCTTTCAGTGGCGACTAATTGACTACACTCCAGGGTTCAGAAATAATTTTACTAAAGCTAAGTGTAGAAACGCCAGGGCAAAGGAAATTGGACCGTAATTGCGTGATATTTTTTTTAACCATAGATTACAAGCTGTTTTCCAGTTATTTCAGTTTGCTCAGGTCACCGGTCCTTCACTGTCTTTTCCAACAGGTACAGGGTGAACTTGACATCAGCCAAGAGTCAAGAGAGACGCACGGAGGTAAATGCGGATAATTCTCTCTCAATATGCACAATTGCACCATGTACTTGACAACCGAGAGGGATTCCTCTTAAATGCACAGGCTGAATCTAACAGTCATCATGATATACTGGACATGTTGTCCATGTTTAATGCAATTCTTGTCATTCCCTTTACATTCTATGTAGGGCACGTTGACGCTTTGTGTAGATTTTAGCTCTCTTTGGAAAAGCTCTTTTAGAAAAACAAGTACAAGTACATTTAACTTCAGCTGTTAGGCTTTAATACCCTGTCAGCTGAAAAATTAATAAGTTGTTGATTTAAATTAATCTGCCACTGCTCGCTGTGAATTTGCAAGTACATATCAGGCAGCTTGTATACTCTCCTGGAAATGTCACTGGCATTTTTTATTGAGGAAAAAAATGGACTTTGTAAATGGCTTGCACATAAATCAGCTCATCGGATGTGAAATTCTGAATATACAGGAAATTATTAAGCTATAAATCTTTTCTCCCTCCACTTTGTTTTTGTCTAATTTTCTGTCTTTCGAACAGACCTTTCACATTAGCCGCCAGACGTTCCGTGAGTTCAATCACTATGTGGTGGACATGGTCAACTGCTTGTGGAACTCCAAAATGTTTCAGCCAGGCGTGGGTGTACAACTGGGAGAGGAGCTGCTGCTCAAGAGCAACGTACCTCAGTACTGGACGAGCTTCGACCTCATCCACCACCCCGCCTTCATGAGCTACGCTGTCGACTTCCATCAGAAGGTGAGCGCGTGTCATCAAGGTTGCACGATTTGTGTCTTGTTTTGTTGATGCGATCACTGCCAGCTGCAGCCGACTAGATGTTTGTATCAGCAGTCTGTTGCACAGTGTATATCTCCAACCTGTTGGAGGCACTGGGACACGCATGCAGCCAGCTTGGTTAATAGAGTCCCAGTCAAGACAAGGAGACAAATGTGGTATTAATGTAGCTCTCATACAACATACATTAATACAGAAGGACATTTTATTATTAATGGCTGCTGCTTGAGAAATGGTTTTCATCATGTTTAATAATACACATACCTTTTTTTGGTTCTGTCTAACTGCAACATCCAGCAGCGATCTTCTGAGGTTTAGCAGGGAGGGCCGACAATGAATATTAATGCTGTCTTTCTTTATCAGTGTTGGCCAGGGAGAAAGGACAAGGACCTCAATTCCATAAAGGTATGAAGGGTCTCCTCCTCGTTTCCGCATCTGTAATAGACTTCACATGTAGCTTAAGTTTGTCATTCAAATGTAGAAGATTAAAAGATTTTTTTTTCACGTTAGGACTCTTCAGATGTCTGAGATGTATCTGTGCGTGTGTTTCAGCAATCCAAGCCGTGGGGCTGGTACCTGGAGTATCTGTTCACGCAGGGCTACGACGGCCTTAGCCAGTTTATTCAGACCAACATCAGCCGGCAGCTGACAGCAGGCCACGGTGACAGCCTGTCCACGCACCCGAGGTAGATGCTCAAGTCAGTGGAGAGGAAAAACAACCACTTGCGTCTTACCCATTTTTTAAGACTTGTACATATTTCATCTCTTCAGCTACTTCAAGCAAGCTACTTGCCTGCAATCTGAGTATCTTTTTATGTACATAAATTATTTGTGTTTATCGTGTATTTTTAATTATAGTAATATCCACTCAGCAATGATAGACCATAGTGCTTAAAAGATTTTATTTCAGACTTTATTTTTGCAATACACAACAATCTGCTTTTGTTTGATATGGACTCAACATGGAACCCACTACTGCATTGCTTTTCTTGTTAGCTTACTGTGTGTATATATAAGTATATGTGTGGTCATTGTGTACAGTTTGTCGTCTGCGTCTCCTGTGACTCTTTCATATTGTTAAAAATAAATAAGACTTTTACTAAAGTTGCAAATTAATCTCTGTAAACTATACAGATTGCAGAATGTGTAAGCAAGGGTCAAGATTGTAGGACTGGAAACACTTTTGAATGCGTGAGTGTTGCTGACCAATCACGTCTGAGTGGGGCTTTGATTCCACGCAGCTAAATGGTCCATGTGGAGCAGAAGAGGCAGAACACGCTTGTGATTTGCAATCTCACAAGCCATCTGGTTTCCCCTTTTAGTTTCTCCGAGGTCATCTGTTAGTCGTTTCTCACCTCCGTTCCATTTGTCTCAAGTTAATAATCAGAAAACTATAACAGGAAGTCTCGGACTGGATATTTGAAATCTCAGCAAATAAAATCAACCTTTTTGTGTTGCAGCTTTATACTGCAGCTGCTGAAAGTTAATGTGAACCACGTATTAAAGTGTTTTGACCCGCTGTTCTAATATCAGACAGTTTTATATCTTATCTCTTGGTGTCATTAGCTTGTCGGTGGTAAATGTCCGCATTTATCAGTGAGCCGCTGGACTGCCTAGAACACGGTGATTGCTGTCCTCCCGAGCTGCTTCTGGGTATACAGGCTGAAACCTCACATGGCGGGCACATCAGCTTCTTCCTCCCAATCATGTCATGACCCAGAACATGTCAAATACATCTCTGCCCCAGAGATGATTTCAGTGTAATTTGCAGGAAAGAAAAAAAACAACCCAAAATGGAGTTCAGGGAGTAAATGTAACCAGATAAATGCAACCAGTTCAACAAAACATTAAAAAAAAAAAAAAATACAGATCTAATAGAGTGGACTGATTTAAAAAGCCTGTTTGATGGACTTACACAGTTTAAGCATGAGCACCTCCATTATTTCTCTGCTCATGAATGGTGTAGTAATGGTTACCCACTGATGTGATTTTATGGTATAATTTCTCAGAAGTTAGCCTCTACAGGGTTGAAAAGGTCACAGGCAGTCATGCAATTCTAAACTAGCAATTTCTACCATTAAAAAAAAAAAAGGAAATTTGTTTAACAAACACTTGATCATACTGGTTTCTTTGCGATTAAGAAATATGCTTTGATTCATATTTATTAAATGCATTTCTTTTTTCAAATCAAACTGGTATCTTGGTCGTATTTAGTTCTCCCTGGCGGTTTTGCCACTTCATTCAGGCCTGAACACGTTTGTGAGGATGCATGGTCATGAACGTCCTCCCAACAGGCGTGGAAATGTGTCAGTAAAAATGAGCAGGAACCCTGCTTTGAACTTCAGCTTTAAAATAAAAATGGTTGTTGCATTACTGAAGTTGTCAATCAACTGTGTGAATGAAGAGGAGTTGCGGAGGAGACGTGCTCTTCCACCTTGAACCGAATTTCATCCAGACGGCGACTTCTTCCCTCCCGCTTCTCCCATCATGACGCACCGGATCCGTGGAAGTTCTCTCTATTGTGTTCCGGCTCTGACTTCCTGAGATAGTCTTTCCTGTACTGATCGTTGAATCCATCAGATGAGCCGTCGGCGTGAAGGAACGGAGCCACCTTAGCGCAAACCCTCTGATGTTGGCGTCAGAGTCACGGACTCCTCCACCGCGGAACAGCGCTGCGCCGCGCCGCTCCGCCGCTTCAAATCTTCATCTCCACTTTCTTCAGCTCATGTCTGCATTCACGGGAGTAGCTTGTTCCAGCCTCCCCGCTGACACATTCAGCTGAGCCGTTGCCGGTTCAAGCGTCTACTGGAGGGACAGAAAGGTAAGACGGAGGAAGGTTCTTTTTCAAGTGTTTCCAGTAAACCTGACATCCGGAGCGCGGTGTGACGGGCTCTTAAAACCGTCTTTGGGTTACTCCTGTGCATGTTCATGAAGAGACGGTGCTGCAGTTTAGACACTGTGCATCGTGTTGCTCACAGTTTAAGACGCTGTTTTTTTTCGTCCCTGTCCAACCAGACGACATCCGTGTTATGTGTGTTTGCCCGGTAAGACCCGGAATTGTGTGTCCGAACCGTCCGTAGCTGGACATTTTGACAGCAAATTGGAACGCGTCTCACTATCTTTGCGCTGCAGCTTCTCATTCTGAACAGTTGCAGGATTCACTAATTGCGCATCAAATTAATTAGATTTGCTGGCTGAGTGTTCTCAGCTGGTTTGTTACACGGAGCCCGGGAGAAAAGCTCCTTTAAAAAAAAAAAAAAATTCTCTAAGTTTTTCTGCCATTGTGGCTTCCTGCGGGAATAAAAGCAGCATTTGATGTCTTTTCTGCCTCACCAGTTTGCATGGGTGGGGACACTGAGGTGAGGAGCCAGCTTGAACTCTTGATGTCACCAGGAATTATGCTTACAATTTCACGCTTTGCGTTTTTTTTTGTTTTTTTTTTGAGAGTCCCAGGATGCATCGCAGTGTGGGATAATTCAGCGAAATATTTAGAGGGAGGAGAGTAATCCTGTCAAGACGTGACAGCAGTAGTAGCCTATTTTAAATGAAATGCCAAACACTATCTCACTACCTGAACAGAAAATCTGAACTCCCCGTCTGATTGGGATGTGCTAAAATTGTTGTCTGATAGTTTAAAAAAAGTTTATTTCCTCTGTAATATTTAGATGTTTTCAGCAACTGAGACACAGTTGCTGTTTTTCCTCTTCAACCCCTGAAGAATTCTGCCGTGCTGGTGAAAGCTTTGTAGTCTAGTTTACAGGAGCAGTGTATCAGGTAGCTATAAGCTAAAAAATATCCCAAGAGGGTAAAGTGAAGTACAGCCGCCATTTTGAACTAGACATCAGGGGAGACGGTACAGAATAATATCTAGAGAACAACGTCTGAGAAGAAAAAGTAGAGTCAAAACTGGCATCATGAAGTTCCTTGACAAGTCATTATAAATTTTCCCTAAGTTTTTCAGTCCAAAATGGCGGAGAAGGTGGCGCTCTCCTGCTCTGCTTTCACGTCCTGTCAGTGCAGGTTTTTGGTGTTCACCATGGAGCGATAATTTCAGTCGGCATTCTTCTGCTTTTGAGTGCTGCTGTTTGGAAAGGCTTCTTCGCTCCATGAAATAAAATCTGAGCTAGCTAGGTAGCTCACTTGCTAATAGCAACCTACACACTGAAAAATGGCAAGCTTTGAAAAAGACCCGCCAGTAAGGAAGGCCTGCTCGGCTATTTTGGTGCATAGTTTAAAAGGTATGCAATATGGATATATAAACATGTTTCCTGACTAAAATGTAGTTCTCGCTTCACGTCAAGGGCACCGTTGCAGCCCCAGGATGGTTATAACTGACAGAACTTTCAATAATGACTTGAAGAAGTGTCCATCTTTTTCAGGCTAACTTCAACCAAACGCGTCAACGAATTGACCAAGAGGCTGAAGCCAGTAGATAGAAAAGTGAAAAAAAAAGTCTCCACTCCTGTTTTCAATCGTCTTCATTTCCTTTCAAAGAAGTCATACTCTTCAGTACCGATGTCAATGATGCTACGCTAACCTCTTCTAGAGCTCCCACTGAGTTGCCAGAATTACTAACTGTCCCTTTAACATCCCTTTACTTTGAGGCTGACAACATATTTGAGCTGTTGCAACAATCTTCCAGTTTAAACACATTAGTTCAACTCTTCAGATGTTCATTTGCAACTGCTGTTGCCGACAAATGTTCCCTCTCTGTTCGCTCCAAAGATTCAAACACAGAAAGAGAAATTACCTTCATGAAACTAATAATCATCTTGATTCTGAAGATCAAACGCATTCCCTCCCGTCTCCCTCTGTCTCCGGCTCTTACCTGGCTGTTTCTTGTATTCTTTCATCTTTGATTATACAGCCTGTTAACTGTTCATGGCTGAGGATGAAAATGGAAGGTCTCTGGAAGCTTCTCAATAGAGTCCAATGATCTTTCCATCCTGGTGGGTGAATAAAATGACAAAGAACTCCCAGCAATCTTCGCGGTTCCGTCACCGGTTCATTTCCTCGATGAATAGAAGAACATCAGAATCCAGTGACTGGATTGCATTTCTTTTGATCTACAGTGAAATGAATCAAAGAAGGGAAGAAATTTGTTCAGATAGTGGATTTAATAATGGCTAACATATGGTGTGGTGACCGCGGCAGCTTGTGTTTGGTTCTTTGTGAGCAGATTTGACAGATTTGACAGTGTTTCTTAAGGCTGAACACAGTTTTGAACTCTAATTGTAAAAGACGCTAAAAGGATTATGAGGATGTTCCATTGTCGCTCCCTCTCTCCCTCTACATGCCTCCCGGTCCTGCTTTATGTTGCGTTTTCAACACTCCCCCCACCCCCAGGAGTGTTTTTGAGAATATAGATTAAATCTTACAGCATGTTAGCATTTTAATATTCTTTATTTATCTTTCAGACAGCATCACTTGTCACTTGTTGTCATGTTGTTGAAGTGTTTTGTTTTTTTGCTGTTTTTTTTTTTGCTGTTTTTCCACTGTTTAGAGACAGTTTTTCCTCACTTTTGGGTCTGAACGGTTAATCCTATATACGCAGGCGGGAGCTGGTTTCTTTCATAGCTGGTTTCATCTCCTGTGATGAATCCCTAACATGTGTTTTGGGGTTTTGGGTTGTTTATACTGCTGTGTTGGGAGCAAGCTGTGTTAAAGATCGTCTCGGGCATGGTTTTCTTCCCCTACTCTTTTTTTTTTTTTTTTTCTTAATTCAGGAGAGTGATCTGAAAATGTCATTCTCTGTTAAAATCTGCCCGGGGTCCTCAGCAACTAGTGAAGCGTTAAAAATTAGCATCCTACCAACCACTATAGTGACATTACATATTCTTACAGTGAAGACTTGCTCTCTATTTTAGAGGGAGAAAGTGACCATAGGTTGGATCCTGTGATTTCTTGTGAGCACCATCATCGTGAATAATTTGTCAGGTCTCATAAGTTTTTGCTTGGCAGAGGAAAATGAGTGATGAGTCTTCAAATGGTGACCGCAGTGAGCCCTGGTGGCATTGTGATTTAATTACATCTGACCCAGGTTTTGACCTTATTGATGTCACCTTTGCTCCAGTGGGATGGTTAAACGCTTCAATAACTTGTTTTTCTACATTCAGCTGGGTAAACTTCCATTTTCCTGATGTTGCTAGTTGTAGTATTTCCATTTTTCTGTAGTGCAGTCATTTCTGTTGGTGGCATTTGTCTAGGCTGCCCTTCTTCTTTACACTTGTAGAATTTTGCAGTAATATACTCCCACCGGAGTCTGAGCACAGCAGGAACGCCGGAGATATCAGGACCCATCTTCCTGCATTCACAGGGAGCCATTTGTTGTTACTCGATCTTGCGTAGTATGATAAGCAACTTAAGGAAAATGCCTGTTGTGCCTGTGGCACATTAATAAGCTTTTGTCAAAGTTCTTCTGGTGTGTCATTTCATCTTTTCTTCGTCACATATTTTCATATCGGACCATGCATGCAGAGAAGGTTTCAGATAAGCGATGAGCCAGTCTGCTGCTCGCGATCTGTGTTGGTCTGATACTGTACAAAATCACTGTATTTTATATTGAAAAAAAAAATGAAATGGCAATTTAGCTACCAGTTTGAGAGTACAACTCCTTTCTGCATCTCCTTTCTGGGGTGGTCATTGACGGCAACTGAGAACTGACAACTCTTTCAGGTGGAGGACGTATTTCCTCCAGAATCCAGTGAGGAGGGAGGACATTAATATATAAACGAGGATGTCCTGTCCTCACTCACCCTGCAATATAGCGTGATCCATTTTAATTACAGTTGGACAAAGTTTTGACCTCAATTCCCCAACTATGACTGTGTGACTGTCAAAGTCACAATGTTTAACTAGAAATACTGCAGCGGGTTGTGTGTGCCTGTCATAGTGACCTTGACCTTTGACCACAGCCTGGCAAAATATTTTCTTTTCATCTTTGAGTCATTTGGACTCTATTTGATGAAATGCTCTCCATGCATTCCTGAGCAATCATGTTAGGTGTCTTTGACCTCTGACCTCTAAAATCACTTCGGTTAAATCTCGAACCTCAGGGAACGTTTGCACCACATATGAAGAAATTACTTCAAGGCGTTCCCACGATATCACGTCAATAAGACTAGAACGTATATTCCTTGGTGACCCCTGACCTTTCACAACCATATTCTTTTCAGCTCATTGTGGAGTCGCGGTCAGCCAAATTTTAAGAAAATCCCCCAAGGCCTTCCTGAGATTGCCTTAACAGGTCTTCAACGCTTTAAGACATCAGAATGGCTGCGTTAGTCATCAGGCCGGCGCTGCTTCCTATATGCACCCAGTGTTATGTGACTCTAACTACTGAGCAAAACGCTGCCGTGTGTCTTTTGCATTCATAATTTCTAAAATCAACAATCGCAAAAAAACCACCCTAGGACCAGACTGATGGTCCGGCATCATCATCCCCAACTCTCCGGCCGTCGGACAGGTGTGCTCAGTCAAGCAGGCTGCAACAGTTCCATCATCTCCCCGCACCTCTCCATCATCTCCACCCTCTGATGAGAGATGGCAAAATGGACAAATGGGAGGAGAAGTGGGATAGAAAAGCAATTTGCTAACTCCATAAATTCCTGAGCCTGCGGTATCCTTGGCCACGGTGACTGCGGGCTATTATTTAGAATCTGGTAACCGATGCGTTCCTATTAACATCAAATGGGTTGGTGTCTGTGGGTTGTCTCCTGCGACACCTTTATGCTGGTTATTTACTGTCCCCTACTGCAGGCCTCGCTCTTATAGCTGCTGTGAGGGCGGAACGCTGCGTGGCCCCCCTGTGGAAGTCGTCCTTAATAAGGCGAGAAGGGAGAGGGGAGGAGTGGCGACCGGTCACTTCATTAAATGTGTGTAACTACAGTACATGAGGAGAGAGATGCGGTATACTGTTTGAAAGGTGACAAGTAAATAACCAAAGAGGTGACACACATTTGACTTTCATACTTGTTTGCTTTTGTCTCGGAGGATGATTAATATTAATTTGTCCACGGCTTCGGTTCGCGCTGGAATATCTCAGCTTGGATTGGATGATAAAACTTCACGCCCCTAATGATTTCCTGACCTTTCGCTGTGATGTTGACATTTGTGACTTGAATGAGAACGACTGTCAGATTCATTGGCATAAAATACTATCAGCCATAAATGTTCATGTCCCTTTCAGGATGAATTATAAAAACTGCACTTCCTCTAGTAGTGCCATCATCAGTTCTAGGTCTTTGGTTTATGACCACATACCAGTAACATATAATGACATGAGTAGGCGTGTGGAAGATGTGGTCCACCATGTTGGACAGCTACTTTCTATTTCCCGGTTGTGGTAAAATCATTGTGTATTGTAGTAGAGAGAACAGAGGGGTTTAATGTGATATCTGACCGTGTTCCCTGTTGATCGATCGTAGCAGAAGAGTAGGAACATTAGATGAACTAAATAACAACCTCAGTTTTTATTACCACCCCGTAGTTTGACTACTTGTTTGTGTGTCTGTAGTCTGCATACAAAAACTATGTGGCAGACTTTCCTCAGTACATGGTGGAGGACGTAGTATGGACCAGGGAAGAATCCATTCAAGTTTTGGGTGTTTTATTCATAGCACCACCTGCTGGTCACATGTTTTTAATGCTTTAACGTACGTTCACTCCCCCTCAATCTACAGAGCAGTCACACCATTGGATGCATTCAGGGGTTTGACCCGCCCTGGTTGAGGTAAACGCTCCCTGAGTACTCTCTAAATTTCAGTGTACAGTAACGTGTGTGTGTGTGTGTGTGTGTGTGTGTGTGTGTGTGTGTGTGTGCGCGCGCGTGCACATGGGTCAGTTGAGGTTCTAATCTTGGCCAGGATTTGACTCGGCTCAGATGTAAACCATTTAAGATGGAGCTTTGCCTTTGTTTAGTCAGGTACACTTCAAACCCAAATATAGGCCGTAGTACTGATCTGAGAACAGATATACGCACCACATTTAGACCAAAACATTAGTTGCCATCTGGGTTGCAATAAGTTCTCCCTGCACGAGGATAAAATGTTCAGTCTTATTTTGCCTGTACTAGTTCAACTGAGAATGACAGTGTATAAACAAGATTGTATTTTGACACGCAGAGAGAACAAGAAGAAGCTGTTTGGACCTTCCCTCGCACATGCAGGCTCATGTTTTTTGGGGCGCACGGGAGAAGTTTGCCTGGAAGGCTTTCTGTCAGAAACTCTTTTTTGCAGGAAGTCAGTCAGAAGGCCTTTGTAATACATTGTTAATGTTGCGAGGGGATTTATTTTGACCCAAACCATGTTGGACTGAACCTAAAAAAAGGAGTTTGTCAGCCTAACCTAAAAGAAACAGAAAAATGAAATTAGATTAATGGTTTTAATGATGCTATTTCGCTCACACTGTGTCTTTTCTGTTAGGAGTTTTAACTCCACACTTAACAGCGTCCTCCTGACATTTTGCTCCCGAGGCAACTGCCGAGTCACCCCGCTCAGTGCTCACGCAGGCGCGCTGTAACAATGGAGGTTCAGTCACTAAACATGCTCCCGTTGTTGATGTGAGTTTTGGGGTATTGCACTTGAAAAGGTTGATGGAAGTGGCAAAATTTGGGGAAGAAAAGAGTAAATATGAAAAAAAGGAGGCTGGAAACCCCTTCATTTGAATAAAGTTGTCTATACCTCAGACAAGATGGCGGACCTCTCTCTATGCAATTGACAGGAAGTCATGTGACCTCTGGCAGGAGTAAGTCTTTTTTGTGCTGTTAATTTTTTTGGGGGGGGGGGGTGGTGGTGAAGAGAGTTTATATTTGTTGTGGTGTAAATATCGCTAATCCTAACCCAACTCCTGACAACCTAAATCCTAACTCGAACCCCCAGAGGTCACGTGACCTCCTTTCGGTCCTGTTGTCTGTAAATAGGAACTCTTGCGCCATCTTCAGGTGACATGACATTTTTTTTTAATACATTCTAAACCACCTGATGGAGCAAATCTAATGCACATTTCCTTTTTTGCGACTTATCTACAGTTGGTTTAATTTAAATTTAACTTCTTCTCACTCAGTCAGTAAACCCCTGACACATTTCCAGCAAAATTTCAACATCATTACCGGTATGACTGCTTTTTAAAATTTTCCTAGTGAAGTGAAGATGAAACCCCACTCTGTAAACGAGGGTAAACATCTTGCTTAGTAGGACTGCAGTCTTGTGAAGATGATGTTATTTCTCCTTCGGTTGTTTTCCCTTTTATCTGCTTTTGTCAGCATGTGGGACAGGAGTTTCACTAAATATTCGCTGTTCAAACATTTCTGCTCTTTCAAAAACCTGATTCCCCCTTCAGACAGGAGCATCTCACAGTAGATGAATAATTAAACATGTGGTAATTAGTTGAACTGATTTATGGCTTATTAAAGATAAAGCCATTGTTTACTGAAGGCCTGATCTATTTTTATGCAGAATTCTCCGGCTTTGCTGCATTTCTGTTAAAGGTCCTTTTTAAACCAAAGATAAAGGAAAGGTAAACGCAAAGCTACGTCTGATGTGCTCAGAGGAACTCATATATATACAGATCTTCAGGATGGCTCTTGTGTGTATAAAGTGCCCTGGTTGATAGCGTTATATCGGCAGCCCCCCTACAGCTCCTCTAATTGGAGTTAATGGCTCCTGCGCTCATGTCAACGTATTTCCTGGGGCTGTGGAGTTTCTTTTCCCTGGATGCAGCTTCTTTTCTGTACTTGTTGCTGAACTTGTGTCTTGTGAATTTCATTCCCGAGTGAATTGATGGCTCTTGTGTCAGTACCGGTTAGCGTAACACATCTGTTCTCCACTGGTCACACTCCATCTTCTCCACATGCGCTAACATGCTCCAATTAAAGCTGACATGTTCTGATGTTCTGATCACCGTGGTGCAGCGTCTGGCAGTGTGACCTCCAGGGTGCTGTGTGTGTGTGTGTGTGTGTGTGTGTGTGTGTGTATGTGTTGAGGGTATCCATTGCTGCGTATTAGTTAGTATCTAAGCAGGATTATGCTATGGATTTTGTTGCAGGGGTAGATGGTGCTATTATTGATTAATTCCTGGATAGATAATAAACATTACAACTTTTTGAAGCAGGTTTTATCTCTCTGAATCAAATGTTTTCCACTTGCCATCTTAACTGGTGTTTAATATCTGACTCTCCAGGGTTGAAGCAGTTCAGCTGGGTGCTCACAACAGTATAATCGGGCTCATTTGGCATCTGGTTCACCCCTCCTTGACAATTCCTATTTTGAACAGATCATCCTGTAGCGTGTGGGTTTGCAGACATAATCTGAATGTTTCTCACTGAGTCTCTTTCTGATCTTGAATAAATCTTGCAGTGTGTAAAGAACAGCAGTGGAATACTGAGCTGAAAGCAGCAATGGCCAATAAGAGCGAGCTGAGGGGGGAAGCCTCAACTGGATGCTGCGTACTTTAGCTTGTAGCATTAGCCTCATTTGAAACCAACAGTATAACTCACCTCCACCTTGGGCTGCTCATAAGCTGCGCTCATTACTCAGCCACCACTCTGACCACAGCCCCCCCCCCCCCCCCCTTTTCATGCAAAAGATTACTCACAATGCACCCAGGTTACAACGATGTCTGCTTCCATTTCAGCATTTTTTTCTTTAAGTTTAATTTTATCACGTGAGTTTCTGTGAGAGGTGGCACGGTGGTGCAGTGGTCAGCACTGTCGCCTCACAGCAAGAAGGTTCTGGGTTTGAGCCCCGGCTCCACTATTGGATCATTCTGTGTGGAGTCTCCATGTTCTCCCTGTTCCTGTGTGGGTTCTCTCTGGTACTCCAGCTTCCTCCCACAGTCCAAAGACATCAAGAGAGGACGAGGCTGATTGATACTCTAAATTGACTGTAGGTGTGGCTGTGAGTGTGAATGGTTGTCTGTCTGTATGTTGGCCCTGTGATGGACTGGTGACCCGTCCAGGGTGAACCCCGTCTCTCGCCCGTAGCAGCTGGGATAGGCTCCAGACCCCCTGCGACCCTTAACAGGAATAAGTGGAAGACAATGGTGGATGGATGGATGGATGGATGGAGTTTCTGTGAGATTCCTCTCAATCACCAATCTGAAATCATTTAGGATCAAGTGTATGATCCTGCATTTTAATTGAATCTGGTGTGTGTTCTCACAATTCAAATCGGTTGGAATCTCTCATTAAGTTTTTGGTTTGTCACATTTTTATAAATTAGTTGAGATTTGATAGTCCTTTAATGTGCACAAGGTATTAAGTTTATATATCTGTATAATAATGCGTAGGAATCTGCACATCTGGCCATTAATTCCGTTTTCTTGTTGCACTTGTTTCTCCTCATCAGATCCAATGTGTCTCTGAATTCATCTTCCTAGTGTTATTTTTCAAAGTTTACTCACTGATTTCCATAAGCTATAATAATATTTTAATCCAGTGCACCACTGCAGGCAGGAATAGGGACTCCATTTATTACTGTTGGAGAACAGTGGGTTCACGTAAGTAACACCCACGTTAACCCTGTCAACCTTGCTATTAGTCTGTGAATGCAATTTTCTATATTACTGCTCCTCAATAGTTGCCAGACTGTCGTTTTATCTTTACAACTTTAACTCGCCTTCTCGTCAGCTCACTTGTCATCAAAGTCTCCTCAATTAAAGCTTTTATAGATGATCCTCATGTTTCCTTACTGCGCTCATTCTTTGCTCTGACTTTCAGAGTTTACTCTCTGTCTGTGTTTTCTGGTTGAAAAGAAAAAAAAGAGAAGCTGAAACTGTAAAGTGGCTCGCAAAATTTTTCATAATGAAGTTGTTCAGTCAGCCATTTTAACAGGTGTGCCAGGATTTTAATTGTATGCAGATGTAGGTGTAAAATTGAGAGACACACACACACACACACACACACACACACACAGTTAAATATACCTTGCGGAGCCTCTGACCTGGACTAGCACGCTACACAGCAGTGTTTTTATGCCTGTTTTGTTTGTCTGCTGCACAGTCCAACTGTTCCACGCCATTCAAAGGCCGTCAGGTGGACAGGAATTGCTGCGATGTGCCAACAAAGGCCGTAACAAAGAAGACTGCAAACTAGTTAACAGGAATTAAAATACTGTTTTACGAGCCTCTGAGTGTGGAAGTTAGGATCGGACTGGTCTAGTTTATTAGATCAAGCTCGACGTTTCATCTTTACAACTTTAACTCGCCTTCTCGTCAGCTTACTTGGTGAATAGTTGTTAAGCGTTTTGTGGAAAAGATTTCGTACACTGAATATGGCCTTTCGTAGATTCCCCTTGTTGTTTTGCCAGCGCACCTTCGCCGCACCAGACATCTCTCCTCCTATGTGGCACAGCGCAGTAGAGGGATGTGTGACTATACCAGACCAGGGTTGGACTGGCTTCACGTTATCATTTAATTCCAATGTATTGGTCAGTTTGCAGGGTTCAACTTAGAGTTCTTGTTTTTTATTATACATTTGTCCAGTTGGTCAGAAATCCATTTAATCCAAGTAAAATTTTAATTACCCCAGCAAAAAGAGTTTTATTTATCAGCAGTTGCCAGGCAGCAGCGCAGTTGAAGTGATTCATCGCCCCAAAAAGTTTGTTTTTTGTCTTTCAATTATTCAAGTAATAGATGTCATTTTTTTGTCCCTCCTTCACCTTTTTTTTTGTTTCTCTAGAATGCAGAAAAAAATCCAGCTACATATATTTAGCTTGCTGCCAATGGCCAATAATGGCTAGAAACTGATACTTTAAAAAATGACAGCAAAACTGCACAACAATGTTCATTTACAAACTCTCAAGCTCACTATCCACTGCAATCGTCTTTATCCAGCAGTAGTTATCTTGATCAAAATAAAATGCTACAAACTAACTTAATAGACCTCCAGTTTGGCGTTGGTTGACCGTAGTAACCAGCTGATGCTGTCAGGTGAACACGTAATGTTTAACGTTTAATCTGCTCTGCCCCACACCACTTCTCCAGGTGATGAATGATGAAACGTGTGTGTGTGTGTGTGTGTGTGTGGGTATGTGGGTAACAGTTCTTATGAGGTTAAGGGTTAACAGGTGAATACCATTTAACAAAGTCATCAGTGAGGTGTACTGTGTGTCAGATTGCTGCTGATTGTTCGCAGCAATGTGTATTTGCCAATATCTCATTATGATATACATTGATAGAATCTTGATAGATTGTTCTGTGTACACATCCCAGGTTTGATGGTGCACAAAATACTTCTGGCCGGGTCTTGTGATACAAAGGTAAATTGTTACATGACATAAAATAGATATTTTCCGCCTTTTATAGTCCTTTCACTTACCTGTCAGCAGCAGACTAAACCACAACTTACTGTGTCTGTTCTTCTTCTTCTTCTTAGTGTCAGAGAACTAGTAACTCCCACTTCCGAGTCAACACAGTGTTTATTAAAAGAAAGTCTACATTCAACATTGCTGCTCATTCATGTAAATGTGATCTGTAAATCTGATTCTGTAAGGAAACAAACTTGTGCTGTCATGTAGCAGCTCAGGTTCAAACTGAGATTGGAACCTAATTTTTTACATTATTTAATAGATAATAAATCTTTATCGTGATGAAATCCCACGGAAGTCACACTAGACTTTCTAACCGTGTGTTTCACCTTGAAAATAATTACTCCTCTGGAAATCTGTCATGACCTGATTAATTTTACGTGTTGTCTCTCTCAACGTTTTTCATTCAAATGCTGCAGATAAAGAATGAAGCACAAGCAACTCAGCCTCTGCCCTGACATTGTTCCACTCAACCAATGAAATGTGGCTCCCTCTAAAAACGAGCCAAAAAGCAGCTAATGACATCGACATTACTCACCGTCCAGACATCAGCGTGGTTCCTTATTCTGACGCTCAATAGAACTCCACAGGAAAGCTTCTTTTTACTGAACGAAATTGAAATGTGACTTCCTCAATGGTGAAACGTCAGTGTTCCTGCCTCATTTTTAAGCCTAAATAGGCAGAATAAAAGATCATTTTGCATGCATGTGGAGTTGTGTGTGTGTGTGTACCTTGTGTGCGCTGCAAGCACAAACCAGCTGCTGGGTCGATAGAGCTCCAGATCCTGAGATCTAGGATCATTTCTCAAAGTTGCACTTTTCCCATCTACGAGGCCACTGGCAGTCTCTGAGGCTTTATGATTTATCAAACTGAAAAGGTCACTGAGGCAGCCTGCAATTAATTCTGTCTGCTTTTATTTGGTGCTGCTCAGGAGTGCTCGCTCCATTAGTGACATGTGTCATTACACGGTTTGTCTTCTGGATGGGAGCGAAGGGAATGGCTGCTATTTAGGCCCTGGTGATAACATGGAAGCAATATGTAGTGGAAATAGACACAGCATCAGCAGGATTAAGAAAGTTGATCAATACAGTATCAATAGTTTCATTTAAATTAATTAAACCACCATGAAAGCACATGAATAGATGCAGTAGGTAGTTTAGTTTGTTACCTACCAACACAGGGGCCTGAGGTGCTGTTTGGATAGGCGGAGGAAGAAGGAATAGCGGGATCCTCCCATGTGCTATGTCTCCCCTTGAAAGTCCTCCTTGCCATCAGGTGAAGTGGGCTCTGGAAATTCTCTGGTCCCTGTGGGTGCACTCCAAATTTCAAAGGCTACCTGGAGAGTGATTGCTAGTTGCGCGCCAGCTCAGTGTGAACCCCAACGCAAGTGACCAAAGCTGTCATTAGCATTTAAACTTGGTGCTGTGCTGCTGCATCATGCTGCAGTTACACCAGCAAAGCACTAGCTGGCGCTGACTGTGCGTTTTTGCTTCTGGGTTCAGTTTTTTAATTCCGAATGTAGAAAATGATTTTGGAGCGAATAATTCTGGGGGTGATTTGAACACAGAAGCATAAATTGGCTGCAGGCTTCATAAAGCACAGTTCAGCACTGTGCCTCTATTATCAAGACATGTCGATGTCAACATGCTATCATCTGCTGCCCAGGCACAGAGGTCTTTATTAAAATAAAGTTCTGTACAAGGGTGGGATTGTTCGTGGAGGCTGGGTTGTTTCTAGCAAGTTGAAAACTTGTTGATTCTCGTTGGAGCACCACTGATCCACAGAACTCGCTGAAGTTCCAAACAAATGATAAACAACAAGCTGTAGTTCGGGGAAAATATAAAAGACGAGAGAAAAGGCACGATGCAAAGAAAATGAGAGAAGAAGAAGAAGCAGCAGTTTTTTTTAGAGGATGTGTGATGGAGGACAGGAAGAATGGAATGATGCACCAGTTACTTAAGGCAACAATAAATGACTTGTCCTGCTAGCATTTAGCTTCGAAAATGTATTTACAGTATATATTTACTGAATGATAAAAATACTTTATCATGAAGGTCCATAATTTTCACACTTCTGTATTGCTAAATTTGACATGACATACATTTTCTTAAATCTCAGTCCATTTGATGTACTTTTAAAGTTTTTCATGTATATTTGAGTATTCACATCGTGTGGTATTAGTACTTTTCCTGAAGGAGCCGAAGCACTGTTACACCCCTTCTTCACCTCTGCCTCCTGTTGTAAACTGATGTAATTAGCTTTTGCCAAGGCGATCGTACATGCAAGATGCAATATTCACCTGACTTCACTGCGATTTCATACACAAGTAAGTCAGTGACTGCTAATAGATTTCCACTGACAGCAAACATACCAGCTGTGTTCTCTTGCATCTTTTCATTTCACCAGCCATGTTTTCTAATGGAAGAATTCTTCTTATCTGAGATTAGGCACCTCGCCTTCAGCCGTATTCATTTTTCTGATGTTTGCGTGGTAGAAATCGCTTGCATGATGAAAACTTATTTCAATACATTTCATAAAGCTAGGTTATAATCCCTCATAATTAATGCCCAGATCCTTTTTCTGTGCCTAGTGGCTGTGTTTTGAACATAAATAGTCTTGCTTCTGCACTTAGAGCATCTCATCAATCTGTCTTGTGAGCTGATAGCCGCCTTACTTAGTTCCTATGGAAACTGCAGTGTTAAGAGTTCAAACTTATTGCTATGCAGACAAATCCAACAGTCGGTGAAATGTTACAAGACTGCAGAACTCTTTGCTCTGCTCGTCATGATATATCCTGCTTTTTTGGCAGAGGGCAGCAGGTCACTTCACTGAAGGCGCTCAGTCAGCTCAGTTTGACTTTGGGCTTTCCACCCAAAGATTCAAAAGTTCTGCTGGAATAAAAATGGACTGAACTACAATGATGTTGGGTTATTTTACTGCCTTGACCTTTCAAATTCTCTGCAATCACATTGACCTTTCCATATGCCAGTAGACGTTGCTCTTAACATATTCAATCCTGACATACTCTCCAGAGATCCTTGTTTGCGTTACCAAATTTTACACCGTAAACCTTTAGCGAGTCTGTCAGTGAGACCAGACGGCTGCTCTCCTGCGTTGATCATGTAAAGCTTCTAGATTAAGGGACGGAGCCAACTGGTTCTTTGTGCATGATGCCTCTGTGGCTGTGTCAGTACCAGAGAAAGAGGAAATGCTAATGACGCCTGAGTCAAGTCTTACAACCAATGAACGTGAACCTTCGCGGTGAGACGGGAACCTCGACTGTATGTTGCCTCATGACATTAAAACCTGCTTTTTCCTTCATCTGTTTTCATGGTGCTCAATGATTTTCGTAAAAAAAACAGATTATTTGGCTTCTTGCGTCACACTTTAGTTGAGCAGGTATCTTTGGTAAACACTTCATACACCCACTCAGTCATCAAGCAGTACTGTCTTGTTCCTTCTTTTTGTTTCTCCTCTTTGTGTTTTTCCTCAAAGCAGAACAAAACATTTGGTGATGCTGCTTTTAGGCATTATTATGCTCCAAGATGCTGAAATTTATTCTGGCCTCTATGTATTTTATTTATTTTTTTGTATAATTTTATGATTTTATTTATTTATCAACTATTTAATTTCCATTTCATTATTATTTTACTGCCAATTTTTATAATCTATTTTTAATGTTTTCTAAATGATAATTTTCACCTTTTAAAATGTTCAAAATATGCTTGTTATTGCAAAAAAAAAGTGTTTTCATTCCTTCTTTTTAGTGGGTTTTATTTAATCACATGTAGGCAGTTGAGCAGAAAGATGGAAAACGAGGTGGAACGCTATCGCAGCTCGGACCAAAAACCCACATACCGATTTACATTTTATCTTTTTGATTTGGTTGTTTAATCTGTGTAATAATATCTAGAATTTCATTTGTTGTCAAGCTCGTATTGATTTCCCCTGATGCTAATAATAATAAAATGTTGAGACTTAGCTGAGGCCTGCCCTGATTACACGCCTCCTATCTGTGTGAAGGTGAGTCCTCCCCTCACGCATAAAATAGTCCCTCTATCCCAATTAAATGAAGAAATCTTGATTTTCCACACCATTTTTTTTCACCAAGAAATTATCAGACGTTGAGTTGAATATGTGTGCGAGAGTGATGGGCTGCAGATGGTTTCTCCACAGGAAAGAAAGCAGGAACACAGCTGCGAATCCTGTAGTGCGAATCGTGGAACAGCTCACTCGCTAGAGCAGCTAACTGGGAACTCAGCTGCTGGAGTGCTACCATTAAGCTACAAATAGACGTTGACATACAATTAAGCAATAATACATTCAGTTTGTAATGCATGTTACATTTGAAACCAAATCTCAAATTCCTACAGAATAAACGTCACACAATGGCCTAGTTAAAAATCACAGGGCAGCAGAACCACTGCGAAGGGGAGACGGCTTTAAGTTCTTGTCTTCAACGCATCAGCAACCTGCGGAATCCTCAGGCGGTCAGGGAGTGTTCCACAGGCAAAGAGCGGCCAAGCAGAACGGCTGATGCCTCGTAGTGAGAAAGTTTTAGGGGCAAGGAGAGGGTTCGCTTTTCCTGAGCGGATGTGGAGGTTTGTGGGAATGAGCAGTTCCTTCAGATCGCAGTTCCACTCGGGTGATGCTATGAACGAGTGACGGACAGGAAATGTTATTGTTTGTTTTTAGCTCAAATCAAAGTGTTGGATAAAGAAGTTCAAGCATGTTTCTTGGTTTATTGCTGCTGTTATTAGCCATCAGTCATCATTAGCTTCAAGCTAAACGTAGTTGGCTGGCTCTTTCTGCATTCTGGAGTCACAAAGAAGTGGTTCTCCTATGTGGGTACTTGAATTGCAAAATACTGCTTTTGGGCGAAGTATTACTTTAAAAACCAGCATGCAGGTAGGTATGTGCATTGGAGAAAGGGGCATAACTCTCTAATCTTTAAAGCTGTAAGGAGAATTGATTTGGAAACTTGTTTACTTATTTATACATCATTAAATACTTTTAAGACCAAAGTAAATCCGAACTTCTACTGCATCAACCCGCTCGGGTCAACTGGATGATTATTCCCACAGCTGAACTGCCACATGGTCAGTCTGCTTTATTTCATCTGTCTTCATAAATCTGTAGCAGACATGGATGTCTGGAGATCTCCTTTCACCTCGAAATTAGACCCAAAGTTGTTGTTTTATTTGCTTTTCTTTCTTTCTGTTTGAATCTTGCTCTCCGTAACGTCAGTCTTCCTGCTTTTAGATATGTTTTAATTCACATACGCGTCGGGCACCTTGAACGACCTCGTTCTGCATTCAGGAGGAACTAACCGTAGATTCTGGAGGGGAACTCCATACAGACGTCTCTGCTTGAGTTTGATCTTGACCTCCATGCGGTGAAGTGACAATGCAGAACACTGGTTAAGTATTCAAGGATTCATCTAATGGATTTGAAGAACTAAGTGGGTCCCTCAAAGACTCATTCGTTCTCAGATCTCTGTTTATATGCAAATGAGCCAGACAAATAAAAGACATGAACTTTAGATCACCGCATAGATCAATCTGATGTTTAATCAGCAAAGTGCTGTGGATCAGGAGATGGATGGATGGGTGGTGGAGTGAGGCAGGTGCTGAGCTTAAAAGATGGTGACCTCAGTCGCACCTGGCTGTTTATCCAAGGCTGTCACGGCTGCCATTATTCTGGATGCCCGCGTTGTCTTGGCTGCGCACTTGCAGTTTTCCATAGATACAACCTTAACATCAGAATCTGTCTCTGGTATTCAGACTGGCTGTCCTCATCTCTGCATTCTTTCATGCTCGTGCAAAACACAAGAGGTTTGGCTCGGCTTGTTTCGTTCTAGCTCTTTAATATGGTCCTGAGAGGGAATCCGAAGAAACAAGACTGTATCTATAGAAAGGGGAAAGAGAACCGAAAAAGCAGAGGAAAAAAGTCTGGAACAAGAGTAGCAAACCTCTGCTAAGACTGAAAGTCTACTCACTAAACAAAACATAAAGTTGACTTGACCGGGGCTTGTTGAGGTTAGAGTTTATTTTTCACATCAAGTGGAATGTAATTTCAGCCCCATGTTGAGGACAATGCAAAGATTTACTGTAAATTCTGTACGAGATTCCTTGGCAACTTTTTACTCCGCTTTGTTCTGCAGAGCTGTATCAGTTTGTGATTTTGCGTAAATATGATGGGAGTTCAAAATCATGGCACTGATGAGCAACTGGCATTGTGGTGTTGCCGTTTTCTTTTCATGTACCTTTTTTAGGTTTTTGGGTTATCATTTCATCCCATCAACGTATCTCTTCATAATTTGATGGAGTTCCTTCAAAAAACTCACCAACACACACACTAACATCTGGCTCTCATCTGCAATGAGACCAGGTTCATTGACGCTGCAGCAGACACGGTGCTCATCACCTCGGCCTCAAACGGACATACGTGTGAACATAAAACCTAACGGTAAGTGCGGCCTGTTGCGAGGAAGTTTGGGACTCTGCTTTTAAAGAACACATAAGCAACAGAGGCAACGAAAACCTGTGGGCTCCTCTGGTAACTTCCGTGACTCACCTTTTGTCATCTTGGCAAGAAATGTACCATCAAGCATCACTTTAGCTTTGTTTAGTTGGCATTGAGAGAATGCAGCAGTAGCCACAGAAACAAGCTGCTGCCCTCATGCTGATTTCCACTAAAGATTATGGCAGCACAAGAGATGAAACTCTTGAGCTGTTCTGACATATTTCACTTCTCTCCTGTGAGTTGACAGAATTAGTGACCTTGAAAGCGATGCACCAGAAAGAAAAACAACTCGTCTCCTCGCAAAGGGAGTGAGATCAATCTGTTTTTAGCTGCGGTTTAACTAACTAACCCACAGGGAAGTGCGGTGGGAACCAATCAGATTTTTGGTAGCCAAAATTTAAGGTGGCTGTGGCTGAACGATACACGCGGTTAGACGAACTAACGAGATGAACAGCGTAAATCCTTGGCAGACCTAATTATGCTCTGCTGGTTTCTGCATGTGTGATGGTATTCTGAATGTAGCATGAGGAGCCTCAGGCGGCGTTCAGACCAACATTCGCCTGCGTGACATCATCTGGCGAGTTGCTGTGTTGGCTGATGAAAGGGCACATTTCTGCTGGATTATTTTGTAATGTCAGCGAATGATATCTGTTTTTGTTTACCTCGTCACGACCTGGCGTCCTTATGAGTGTTTGATAAGCACGAATATCTCGGAAGATAGTTATTTTTACCCCAGACACAAAAAGAGCCCCACTTTTAATTATCTTCAACATTGCAGAGAGTATAGCTGACAGATAAATCCTATTTTCCAGACTGTTATTTGGATGTTTAGATACATATTCTACTTTCTGCTTGCTGGATAATATGTCTGTGCCAAGCAGAGACAAAGGAATGTAACTCTCAAATCTCATCATAGTAACTAAATCAGACTTTGAGACAGATAATCCTGTCCTGAGCTGTAATTAAGCATTTATTATCCAGCAGGAAACAGAAAAAGATAGCTGCAAATAGCTGTTTAAAGAGCGATGCTGGAAAAACAGAGTCGAGACAACGCTGTACTCATTAATGTTTTATAGTGTATTGTTGACATCAAAGTCTCAAACTGCTTTCCTTTAGGCCAGAAATCCTCATTTTGTTGATTTTGGTTGATGTAAATATCTGTAATATGCAGCTGTGACCCAACTGATTCAACTAGAAACAGTTTTTCCCAGAAAGTAATCCTTACCAACAGAGATGTGATAATCTCGACAAACAATGAAGACTTTGATGGCAAGACCCAAGATTTGGTGATCAGGAGAAGTCTGGGCAGTACTGACCCATCGCGTTTGTTGCAAGTTAAAAATGATCACATTGGATTAGAGTTCATTCTCACACAACCCATCTGCTAATACCTGTCCCCATTTACCTATTGGGCTGTATTTAAACGCTATTAGTAAAAAAAAATCCATCTCATCTCCATTGTCTGGCCTCTAGTTGGTGATTGGACATGCCAGGACATTCCCCAGAGACAGTACATAGTTGATGGGGATGCAGTTTCACCAAAACATAAACAAATTCACACCTCACAACGACTGTCGTTTGGGGAGGCCAGGTGAGTCTCGGGAGGGTCGTTTCCACCACAATAGCACTGACCACTCCCACATAGGTTTATAACCTGGAGTTTCCACACTCTTCACTAGAACTGAAGAAGCCTCTCGGATGAGAGGTGAAACGTCTTCAAGATAAACTTACGTCCAGTTGACCAGATTTGACTTCGCTTCGATAAACAAATTCAGGTTCTTTAACTAAAAACAAATAATTAGATGAATAAAATTCTGCTGACTTCACTTGATATAAAGCATGTAGGATAGCACGACCTCTGAAGGGCTTAGGTGTTAAACAAGATGAAGCCTCGTCTGAATGTCACTGCCGGCGCTAAGTTAAACAATGACAGTGACAGAGTAACAGTATTTAATGAGTATCGGCCATGTCATAACTGATAGTACATCTATTTATTAAAGATTACTGACCTCTATGAGCTATGGATGGAACAGATTTAGTTCTTGTCATCTACACAACAGCAACGTGCAAGCTAATGAGCAGGTATTAGAATCATACCGGATTTAAAGTACTTAAAAGTGGGATGGCAAATATTGCTCATTCTGTAAACTTGTGAGCTTTGACCACAAGAAGGCTTTGTGATCAGCATCTCCACAGTTACTGATGTAGTAGACCTAATAGTTAAGGGAATTTCAGGGTACTGAGTGTAGCGTTGGAGTGCTGCAGCAGACATGCGAGCCCGTCCTCATGGTAACAGAGTCTGAGCTGCAGCAGTTCAGTCAGGTAAGCCGTCACCCACGGTTGAAGAGCAGCTCTGCTCTGTTCGCGTTTCAGGGAATGTAATTCATATTTACCCCATTCATAATATATTATTTCACCACCCGCGACCCATCCACTATTAATCAGAATGTTAATTTTTATGAGCCGATTCACCGGAACTGCAGATTAAATGCAGGGCCTGGGTTATAGTTGCAATCACCGCATCGCTACACTGGGGTTTTATCAAATCTGCAGCTCCTTTCTAGCTTTGCAAAATTAAATCACATTGACACATGTGGGTAACTCTTCTATCTTCTGTTCTTCTGTGTTTCTGTCACCCTTTGTTTCTTTATCATCCCCCAGCATTTGTACTCAATGCTTAAAAAGGGCCCCTTTTAAGACTTTTGATCACTTAAATTGAAGTTAAGTTTAGTGAAGAAAAAACCGACTGAAGCAGAGGGTTTGTGTTTGTTTCACAGCCAAACAAAGCGATGAATTACACCTCCTTTCATCCAAGTACAAAGGAGGTGAAGCAGGGTTGAGAACGGATGATTAGAGGATATGCTGGACTCAAAGGGCAGCTCATGGGCACCAGATGAAATAGTGTCGGAGCGAGTGGGGTGATTTTTAAGTATTTTATTCTTTGTGAATAGCGGCAAGAATTGACGAAATCTTACAGGTTCATTCGTGACATCTCAGCTTTAACTTGTTGACTTTTTTTTTTCCAAAAAACTTAATTTCGCTGTGTTTTAAAAGTAGAGGTGAGCCCATTTCTGCTGTTCCATTCACTCGTTAGGCTGGTTCTTACTAAACCAGCGTAGGTCTTGGAACTCGTCAGCAACATTTTCACTAATATTAATGATGACTGCTTTTACCGAAGGTCTGTGAGGTGAGATCCCCCCCCCCCCCCAACCTAAACTTACATACAAATGTGTTTCCAAGGTAACAGCAGAGCATGTTTTAATCCTCATATCGCATCAGCTTAATTTCAGCCCACACTTTTTCCCATCACTGAGCCTGAGTTCTCCTGTTTGAAGCACAGCTGTGTGTCGGGGGGAGGAGGAGGAGGATACGAGGCTCTGAGTGCGGTGCGTGTGCCCTTATCCAAGTCTTGTCGCGTTCCTAGCGGGAAGGTGGTTTAGATGAAGCTCAAATAGTTGTGAGTGCTCCCCATGTAGCTTTTTCATTATCCTCCCCCTTTCGTCTCGCTCTTCCCACCTCCCAGTGGTCTGTGAGTAATGAGCCTTAGGCCAGGCTGGCTAATTAGACCTGACATCACACCCTACCTCACTTGCTGCAGCTCCTCTGGACACATTTTGACCCATGTTGATATTCACATATGCAAAACAAACCAGCGGACGAGAGCGTGCGCGTCCGTCTACACGCTACAAGCAGCGTGTGCATATGCAAGCAGCCCTATGGTTTCGGTCAGACGCCACGCTGCACACAGGGACCTCCTGATTCAACCTGTGATGTCTCTGTTCTTAACATCCAGACTAGACACCCAAGAAAGGGGGGCTGGTTGAGGACCTGGCAGAGCCCGCGTAACACGGTATGTCTGCAGGAGACACGTGCTATGTAGAAGGCATCACTTTAAGCTCTTGTGATGGAACTATTAACCTTCTAAGCTATCTTGACAACACAGCTTTTAAAGTTTTGTAGAGACGTCCATGTTCTCCAGTCAATGGATCCTGATTACTTTGGAGATCCCCTGACTTTCCCTCTGGCACCATGTTGACATTGACATTTTTAGGTCACAGAGACTGCAAGCAACATGTCCTCATTTAAGCTTTTATTGTGAAATAAAAACCTTTTGGCTTTCCTACAGGACGCTTGTCAAGTCATGTGCTGATGCTTCTTCAGTCTGAAAGTGTTGATCTGCTTGAGCTTCGCTGTGCAGGATGATGGATGTGCAAAGTTCGATGGATGAAAGAGTTAATCTGATTTAAAGAGCAGACCTATGAACATGATTTGTGACATCACAGTTTGGAAACCAATTATGGTCCAGTCTTCAGTATAATGTGGAAATGCTGAGAAGGGATGTTTCTGTGTAGGAAGAGACATCTTGTGAGGTTAAATTTGTGAAAAAAATGAGCATATTCATATTCTGGAATAACAGAGTTGGAAGGAGTAGGTGGTGTTTTAATATTGTGAATGTGGTAATTGTAAAGCCTGTTGTTCCAGCAAAAAACATTGCTTATACATATTTTTATATGACAGTGGTGGAAGAAGTACACAGGTATTTTACTCCAGTAAAAGTATAATTGACCAATAAAAAGTACTCTAGTGAAAGTAAATGTTGCCATTCAAAATCCCCCTGAAGTAAAAAGTATTTAATCTTGAGTTAACTTAAATTTGAAATAGCTTTTTTTTTTTTTTTTTTTTTTTTTTTTTAAATTTCATTGCTTGGGAGCATCAAATCCTTGAAAACTGACAGTCATGTTCAAATCTTTTGTGTTTCTGTGTCCTTGATGTTTTCAAGCTTTGAATCAGAAAGTACGACATCTCCATTTGGCTTTTCTTTTCAAAATCCTTCAAAGTAACTGATGAAGAACAAAGCCCCCTAAAATGCAACTTCTCAAGTACTATTGGTATTAATTACAGTATTTAAGTGAAAACCCTGACTGGACCACCAGCTCTTCAGTCATGATATGATCCTATTAGCCTCAGGTGTATTTTGTGTTATGCACGTTATACAGAAATGGCATCCATCTGGTGCTAGCAGGCTAACAACGTAGCCCACATATTCATTCAGCTCTTTTGCTACATCTTCCAGAGGGACCTTGAAGCATCAAAGGTCAGATGAGATATTTAATCCCTCCAGCATGTTCTGAGTCTCTACCATGATCTCCTGCCAGTCGGATGTACCAGCACGTCTACAGCAAGTCAGCTGAGTCATTTCAATGCTGGAGAACAGCAGTGGTCCCGTTGGACGCCCCGTCCCTGTGGGGGTGCCCGGTGAAGGAAAGTCAGCCGTCTGTATATGTAATCTCATGCTTTTAGGTTGGATTTGGATTTGGACCACAAATAAGCAAAACACAACACTTTCATGCTCTAGAGATAACAAACCCCTCTGAGATTGGTTGCAAAAGACCTGTATTCTGACAGAGCGGTTATTTACTTTGCAAAAGATCAAAGTCCAAAACTTTAAAAACAACACCAAAAAAAAAAAAGAGGGGGGGGGAGATTAATGAGCAGTTCAGCCCTTCAGTGCAGCAAGTACATGGTTGGATTCTCTGTAAATCAGTGGTCACTGGAGAGAGCTGAGGATCAGGTGCTAGCATGGAAGCATGAGGTTTTTTCTTTAGTCTCACAGGGTCCAGAGACATTGGACATATTTGCATACAGAGAGCAGCAGGGATGCTGGCAACAAAACACATCGATCTGGTGGTGGAGGTAACCAAAAAAGGGGCGATTCAAAGCGACAGCAGAGATTCATCTGGAATTGCTTGTTCCACTGCATGAATATTATAAACTCTCCTTGTGTTGCTCGCTGTATGTGAAAGCTCTTTTGAGTTCATGATATTCTTCCATAATGTTCTGTCTTGTCCATGGTGTCACCAAATGGCTGCAGATGCATCCGTAATAAGGTTCTTATCCACAGCAGCGTTGCTTTGATGCTCACGCTCCTCCCCATTTGTGTCTTGTTTACTGTCAGACCCAAATCCAAATGTCTACATAAAGAGATTATTAAGGATTACTGGGTTAAAAAAAAGAAGAAGCAGAATTTCTTACTTGCTTTTTGTTGCAAAGCCCATTACTCTGATGGCTGTGGAAGAGCGGAGCCCAGTGTCACAACCATCAATGAATCTTAGGTGTCAGTTAACAGAGGAGTGAGCGATCAGAGGGAGGAGCCGTCGACTCCTGGCGCTTTCCTCCCTCCGCGTAGATACACACTTTGCTGTGATTTGAATGGATCAATGTAGCAGAGAAATAACAATGTATAAATTTGTCTGTCACAAGGTGGGGATGGATGGATGGATGGATTCCTCTGAGCGCAGCTTCAGAAATCAAGAAATGCTAACGTCCTTGGGGTGATCCTCCATTATTAAACTCTGGAGTACAGCTGGTACTCGCTATGAGCAACACATGACAAAATCATCTCTTAAATCAGCGATTTGGCCACACAACCCCTGCTATATCCCAGCCAGGTTGGCGCACCCACAGTTCCCCACACCTTCGGGGGGGAACGCAACAATGCAGCATCCGGCAAATAGGAGATAACTTCTTCTACACTTCATCATTTTAAGTCGAGGTGCATTTTAAATAGCCTGCATTTATTGATTGATATGTCAGCTTTTGTTTTTCAATTTTACGAAGGAAATGTTTAGTCTTTATTTCGTGGGAAAATCCTACTTAAAAAAAAAACACTCCAAGCGGCCATCATATATTTTATCTCGCAGACCACCTCGTGGCAGCTCGCGCGCGCAACACTTTGGGAATCCCTGCTTTAAACCAAGTTGTTGCCCCTCTGCCAAACCTTGTGATTGATGGTGGCGGATGTGAGAATGCAGCAGGACTGTGGTTAACGAACACAAAGCTCTTTGTCAGTTCTTTATTTTCTTAAAAAAAAACCTCAACAAGCCCTTCATACATTCCCCACATTTAAACTGAGGCTGATATTAAGATGTCTGCCCGGTTGAGATGCAGTTCAGGTTGGGGGGGGGGGGGGGATCATTGGCTCTGAGTCGGTGGCTTGATCCTCATCACCTCTCCATCCAAAGTCAAAGTCACCTTGAGCTAGAAACCTGCATTGCTTTTGATGAGCAGCAGACGGTAACACAGACTGAGATTAGATGTCTGAAAGCAGCAGTCGCCTGCAGCGGTTTCCACTGTCATTGTCTATTTGTCCTACGAATAAAACTTGAATTATGATCTTCTAAAAACTCTACACATTGCTTCTTGAACTGCTGCTGGGTTTTGAGTTTCCTGATAATCCCAATACAGATGGCTATATAAAATAAATAAACATCACACACACCAGTTTAACGGCAGTCATAAATAGTGATGAATCGCTTTTGTTTCGCTCTATTAAGTTCCCACTGTGAATTTATTCATTCTTCATTAATATGATTGATAGGCCGTTTTTACAGGGGCAAGCTTGTTTGTCAGTATTCATGTCAACATTGTTTGTTTCTGAGTTGTTGCAGTCTGGCTGAGCGGAATGATTGGGATTTTGCATTTGGCCAAATTTTGACAATATTTTGTTTGATTGTTTGACCCCTGGAAGGAATGCAGTTGATGAGTGGCTGTAAATATGTGAGAATTGTTAATAGAATAAAAACAGAAAAAAGACTTCTCATTATTATTATTATTATTATTATTATTTTAGAGATGTTTGTGAGAGTTGTTGTTTTTAAATGACAAATACCTTCACAAAAATGAGAATGAAAGGCAGAAGTTACCCGTGTTTTTTGTGACCTGTGCAGTTTTGCAAGTTTAATTTGGGCGAAATAGTTTGCAAAACAAGCACATTGCAATTATTTTGACAAAAACTGCAATCAGGACTTGTGATTTTAATAGGAATGGTCTTTTTTTTTAAACAACGACTTAAAATAAAATCCTACACAGAACTCTGGGAGGTTAGAATGTTTTCTCTGCTGTTCTGTTGGGTTTGTAAGTTTTTCAAACTAAAAAGGAAGAAAATAGAGCGGAATGATATATGTAAAAACAATTGAGTGAAAAATCATATTGTCGTTATTGTGACAGCAATTATAGTTATGACTCTTCATTTTAGTAGGAACGGTCATTTTTAACCTACATTTTCACTGAAAAAAAATGACGACGCACATGCTTCTTCGTTACCAAGATGTCGCGTGTCATCCATGGAAGCAGCTTGGTGGGAGACAAGCGTAACACACAACAGCCATTCAGGTGACTTTTAAGGGAATGCAGCTTTCACTATATTTACGTGTATTTATATACACAACCCACTCAAACAGAGATGTGAGCGCATCAAACCCAACTCTTTTCGAACAAACTGACACCTGTAAAGGTTCCTGCTAGACTTGTCTTTATTTTCTCACCGTCGTCATTGATGGAGATGTTTGGAGAGGGTGCTCTCTGGGGGTGTAAACACATACCAATGAATTATTTGGATATGCAGAGAAAGTTCTCTGAACAGACGAGAGACGCTGAGCTTGGGGAACCTCTTAAAACAAGCCCATGGGATATCAGATGTTTGTCTCATTGATTTTTATCTGGACACCTTCCTACTTCCCTCACACGCTTCTTTTATGTCAAAAATATGACAGAAAAATCAGTTTTTTGGGCTAGTGTTTTCATTTTTTGACACTTTTCATCTCTCTGGCCACTCTCCTCTTATAAACAGCCTCCAGTTTTCAAAGAAAATCACACGGCTCAGTGCAAAGCAGGCTACTCATTCTCCTCTCAAGATTTGCCAGACCCTCAGCAGTTGCAGAGCTTTTATTTAGGCTTAGGCTAATTGATCTGTATTGAAGCCCAGGATTGTGGTCTGTTCTTCCGTCCAACTGGGTATCTAATAACTGTGACAGCAGCCTTCACGTTGTCTTTGATTTCTGTTGCGCTGTCTTCAAAGACCCGATGGAGACAATAAAGGCGAGGACACCTATGGCAGCGTCTGCACCTCTGGGAAGCCGAGAAGCAGGAGAAAAAAAAGCTGGTTCAGACCGGGGGGGGGGGCAGCTTTCTGCTCCCGTTGATAAAGGTGCATCTTGTATGTGTGCAAGAGGTTGGCATGTGATTGAATGATGAGCTTGTTTGTTGCGGCTTGACGGCAGCGCTGCCTGGGTGAGTGGCGAGAGGGTCTTTTAGTCAATACCTGTGTTTGAATATTTGCATGTTCGCCACGCTGACAGATTTCCAAACACAGCTCAGCGACATCATCTCAGTAGAAACTCTGTTTGCGTCAGGGGTCGGGCAGGATGTGGAATATAATTAAACTGTGGCATATAGGAGGGAAGAAATATAAGTGTTTTTTAAATTAAACTAAATGTTCTAATTACATCTTATGCTTTTAAATACAACGGGGGATTTAATTAGAGAGAGAGAGGCGTCCCAGTCTCTACCATCCGGAGGGAATGCTCCGTAGAACTTGAAAGCAATTTGTTCCCGCGCTTCCTTCATTCCTCAACCCTGAAACGACTCTGATAGCACAATGAAATTAATGTTTGGAATAAATGTCGGCGGAAATTAATAAAGGCCAACCCCACCCTTTCCTCTCTCTTTATCCATTTGGCTCTTTTATTCACAATTTACACCTTCAGCACATCCGGCAAACACTCACCATCCCCTCTTCCCTCTGCCTGCATGTCAAAGATGGCATTATTTTGGGTGATGACTGCTTCACTTCACAGATTAGCTTGTTCATGGTGTGAATATGACAAAGCATTGTTCCGATTTATTTTGGCCCCGGGTGAAGATGATTTTGGAGTTCAATTTTCCTAAGCACCAAACCCTGACATCTCGCAGAGCTGTGAATGAGCAATAGCAGCCGACGGGGACTTGCCAGCTAGCGGGGGCTGCTATCTGCGTGGCGCAGCGCTAAGCTTTCGAGCTCTGTTTATTGAGATCTTTGATGTGACCTACAGTGGCTCATCAAATATGAATGATGTACTCCGACTGCAGCGGAATAGCATTTGTCGTTCGGAAATTAAAGTTAATTTGAAGCTCGCTGGTTTCCTAGGGTGTGACAGTGGGATTCCCTGCAGAAGAACTGATCAATTGGCAAATATCTTATGAAAGTGAAAGAAAAGACACAATAGATACACTCACACTCACACACACACACACACACACACACACACACACACACACACACGCACAGCTGCAGGGCCCAGTGGGAAGGACTTAGAGGGAACTACTGGCGGAAAGAGCAAATTATCCATATCAGTTTTCCATTTGTTTTTAATCACTTGAAATTAACAATTTCATATTTTATTAGCTTAAATTCAGCCTTTCATTATGAGTGGGTTCTCTTTCACCGAGATTATACATAATCTAGAGGGGAAGTTCCAACGGTTTCTGCATGTGAGGTGGTTCGCTCCACAGGGACCTGTAAATCTCGACAAATCTGGAATGTGTACACGCCCTCCGCAAGCATCGATCCTCCGCCACTAACCTGATCCTTGTAAATATAAAGTCATAAATAAATAAACACCTATTTTAACTTTTTTTTTTATCAATTTGTACTAATTTTCTACTTGAATCACTGAATTTAATAAACAAACAAACAAAGAAATTGCCATGAGTAGTTTGTCAAGATATGTGGCTAAAGTTACTAGAAATAGTCAGGATGTTAGATTAAAACATATCTTTTTAAATGATTAAGCACATGTTTGTTTGTTTGTTTTTTTTTGCCAGATTTTGCATTCAAATGCTTGTGAAAGAAAGTACTTTTATTAATTTGGTAAGAAACTTTTGAAGACCCCCAAGAACCACCGGGGACCAACAACTTTAGACATTCCTTGGCAGTTTACTCACAATTGTATTTCTTTGTGAAAAATTTAAAGACAAACTCAGCAGCTATAGGTCAGGCTGAGTAACACATTCAACGTTAACTGGGATTATGTCCAAATAAATTATTTGACATCTTTGGTTTATAATATTTTTCCCTTCCAGTGTGGGATTTTTTTTGTTTTGTTTGTTTTTTTTACATCTTGTTCAAGTCAATCTCTCCATCAGGGAAATTATGAACTTTCAGAGAAAAGAAAACCTTCTTCTTCAAGAAAACCTATCTAATGGTCTCTTACTGGTGTTTACTCAAGATAAAACGCTCTAATCCTTCCACTGATGTTTTTTTGTGTGTGTGTGATTATAATGACCCTTATAAACCCATCAGACCACCTTAAGAAGCGAGCTGCTCTCCACGGAGGTTAAAGGGGCACCAGCAGTACCAGCTAATTCATCAGGCGCTGCATGTGTCTCCTTGAATGTTCTTGCTTTCTTTTCTTTTCGTTTCTTGTTTTTTTAACCGTTTTCATGCGCGTTATAGCGCCAGAGCCCCCAGCCGATGAAGCAATTCACTCTACCGTGTGAATCCTGCTGCCAAATACAAAACAAAACAAGACAAAAATGAGAAAATGAACAGGAAAAACAGAGCTGCCCGAAGCTGAGAAAAATGTACGTTTGGTGGTGACCTTGGTGGCATAATGGCTCTAAATCGTGTCTGAATGTCAGTGCGGCCTGGAGAAGGGCAGCTCCTGCCCAAGGGTAAACGCTGCTTTGAAGTTGTGAAAATGATGGCGAGAAGGTGGGAGGGCGATGACCTGGGTGTGGCGGGATGTCGAGGCTCCGCTCCATCATCAGAAGAGCTGCATCTCTGCTCTACCTAAGATAAGAACATAAAACTGCAGGAACATGTCTCTATAATTTCCAGAGGATGAGAGAAAAAAAGTACTCCATTCATCCTGCTATTGATGGAGCACTTAGAAATCAGATATTTATGGCTGGACAGTTTTTCTTGGCTCATAATCACACGTAATCAGTCTGTCGTGTTGTGACTCACAAACCAAGGTGTCACCAGCTGGAACAGCATGAGAACTGACGGCTGCTCCACGGTTAAGCTTTGTGCTCTGCAAACATTCTTTTTTTTTTTTTGCACCAATACCAGTTACAGCTCTGACATTCTTTGTACTTTTTAAAGCATTCATACAGAGCAAATGAACGGATTTGCTATTTATGGTCTCAGTATTGTGCCCCGTTATGCAATCTATGGCCATGGACCTGCGGTTTGTCTGTTATACAGGAAGATGAGGAGATGCGATTCACTGTAAACGCGTGGAACACGAGGCAAAACTCAATAATGCGTCCAATCTGCCTTTAAATCTTGTTAAACTGAATTTATATATTGACGTTCCGTTAATGTGCACTCAGTTGTGCAAATCCCTGCCTATTGTCGATAAACTGGACTGATTTGTAAACTGGGAGTCTAGATTTACACATCTCTTGTATTTTTGTCACCTGACAGGTGTAGTAGGGGGCTCTGGATGTTCATGCAGCTGCCAAAAGGGACAGTTTTCCCTCGGTGCAGTAGGTTAGGTGTTTTGTTTTTTTTTCAAACTAAATGTTTATGAATTATCAAGCATAAGACTAGATAAAGAAATCCTGGGTTATACTGGACAATGCTTTTAAGAGTCTTCAATCTTGAGTGCAACAGGCAGCAGCAGCCGAAACATGACTTCAGAATTCGCCGAGAAGTCATAGAGGGAGGTGTAAAAATCTTCATAAATTCAAGACCTTTAATGTCAAATACTTGATTAAAAAAATTATATCTTTTTAGGTGAAATATCACTTAATAAGTCTTCAGTTGAGGGGGGGGGGTCTACTGACTTGAGAGTTAATATTCTGCTTTGATTCACCAATGTAAGTGGTGACACGTGGAAGGTTTTGAGGAAGAACCAGGTGAAATGATGGGTAAAATGGGATTTACAGGATTCTGACTCAATTAATCCTTGATTTTTCCTTAGATGAGGCAATGAATGTGAGCTTTCATTCACCATGACGCCTCTATTCATCAGCTAAGAACTCGAGTGGAACACTGGAAGTGTACTCCATCCAGTGACAGGAGCTGAGCAGGCAGCAGGCCCATAGTTCTAGTACCATTATGTCTGATCCTCTAGACCTACAATCATTTGAGACACACACACACACACACACACACACACACACACACACACACACACACACACACTTTTGAGTCATTTACGGAGCAAAGCACAACTGAGTTTTTAAAAAGCACTGCTTCAAATTCACTCACCAGGCGATTTGTTAAGGTTGTGTGGGAGCATTTGATGCCGAGTCAGTCCCCGTTGTTTATATCTGTTGTATTTGAGTCATTGAGGAAAACAGCATGAAGGGGAAAAAACAACTTCTTTTTGGAGACATCACCTTTGTCGTTGGATGTTTTATCAGCAGGTGCTAAATGGTTTGTGTGAAATTTGCGGTGCAGGTTTGACTGAACTGACCGCAGAGGGAGTCAGTTCTTCTCTCGATGTCTGTCTCATGGATGTGGGCAAACGATGTGTTTCTTAATTCATGAAAAAGCCCACTGAAGCAGATCTCAATGGGCCTTCAGTCATAGAGGGGTTATTTTATGCTTTGTGTCCATCTCACATCTCACTGATCCACAGCACTTTGAAGTGTGACAATATATAAAACTGCTACCAGGCATTATTTATGACTCAGATATTTTATTTTATCTGGGTAGTTATATTAGCACTTAAATTAAGTTGGGGATCCTTGAACAGTCAGTAAATGTAGTTATTGTTTGAAAGGATGGTTTTAGCAGAGGCAGTTATTTGCTTTGTTGCTGAGCAGATGCTAAGATCAATACCAGTCTCGTGTCTGCTCGCTAATTATGAGGCTCGATGGCTGTTAGCTTAGCGTAGAGGCTACAAATGGAATACAGCCACATGATCATTCTAACCCTGGCTATCTGGTTCAATAATGTGTTTGATTTTACAACATTTGATTCTCATTTCAAATTTTACACTCGTGGGATTTAAGTAGAACCGGAAAACAATGTTAACGTGTCGCACGTCTGCAATTTTATCACGCGCAATAAAACAATGGTTTCACAGTTTGAGAGAAAAGCAAACAGCCACGAAATCACATGGACAATATGTAATTTATGTAAAAAAGCTCATAAAAACACTAAAAGAATAAACAAACATCAAAACTACATAATCCTCGTCATAAAACGTTATAAAACAGGCCGTAAAAATATGAAATTACCATAATACGTGTTGTAAAACAACAACAAAAAAAACACATACAGCATTAAAATACATCATCTCAAGATAAGTAGAGGAAGCATAACTCACAAAACCTCACATTCACCGTCTCAGCCTTCACGCTCATAAATAACAAAAATGAGAATGCTCAAGTTTTACTATCAACACGTGATATTAACCTGCTCTTTACAAATACTGCAGTAAAGTCGAGCGCTCCACCCTCCACCCTTGTCTAGTGTGTCCTAGCTAGGTTTTGACTATTTTCAAATTGAATCATCTACAAGGTTGACAAATGTGTAGCCATTTCTACAGCGCATTTAGATGAATAGTGAAGCCTACACGCTAGCATTGAGTGCAGAGATAATTTGTAACGTACGGCAGAGGCAAGACAGTATAACACACCCTCTGTTGATAAAATGTCTACACTTTGGGGCATACAAAAGCATTTACGCATCGCTGAGAACTCATGAGGAATATGTGCCATTTACAATGTATCAAGACATCACTAGGCAAGCCTTGGTTGGTGAGTATTTCATGGTTAATTTATTACTTTTGGATGACTTACAACACATTAACGAAACATTCACAAAGGCATGTGAATGTTTTGCTCATTACTAAAATGTTTCTGTCACAGACTCAATAACATTGTAAATATACACGGGGAAATAAAAAGAGTAAGTCTTTGTTATCTTGGTAACATTACACTAAGAATACATTATTGTTACTTTATGCATGGTTTCCGGTTAGTTAACTGTTAACTAACAATTCATAAAACATAACTAAGTGCCTAGTAATCATTTGCTAATGCCATTGATGCTGATGCTACAGTTTAGAACAAAGATGGTTAAAGTGAAGTGTTGCTTATGGGTGATGTGTTCCCAGATTTGCAAATCACAATAATAAATGGTTAATGATGCTGAAGTCATGTAAGTGCTTATTCAGCACTCATATACAGATATATATGACTTAATTTAATCTCACAATTATTACTTGATCCTTTTTGGACAGTCTTACTTAAATCTCTCCATTTCAATCAGATATTTGTATATCTGAAAGTGTGATCGTTTACTTTGGTCGTGACGTTGACAGCTGATACCATATTTCACTTCAGCGCTGCCACGGCTATGACAAATCATGGTTTTCCTGCAGTTCCTGGTGATACTCTCTCCATTGTGAAATATATGAACCCTGACAGGCCCATGAGACAAATAAAATAAAAAAAAATTGCCTGATGATTTATCAGAGCACTCTCATGTCTGTCAATGAACCATGAGGCCATAGATATTGCTCGGTTAGCTTAGTTTAGCAAAAAAAAAAAAAAAGGACGAAAGTGGAAGATTTATTTTACTCTTTCTGGTTTTGTATAAATTTAACAGAGAAAGTATGGCATGTTTACAGGTGAGGTAGTGTTTTGTTTTTTTTTTAACTTTAATACAGAACCAGGTTAGCTCATTTCTATTGTGTATGCTAAGCTAAACTTATCTCAGCCCAGATTGAGACTTTACATTTAACAGACAAATATGAAATTGCTACAGACTCTCATGTCTAGAAAGAGGACGAGCGTGTCTGGTAGAGAGATGTAAACACCAGGATCTTCTGTCAGCTTCCTGAATATCACTTTTGCTGTGATTTTATTTGATTAATCTTTTAAAACCATCAGCCGTTGTCTGGTTCCCTCACACAGTTTTGAATGCAAAACTGCATTTGCTCTTCTAATATCTTGTTGGATTATAAACAGAGGAAATTAAATCTGACAAGTAGAGGACAGCTTTTTTTTTTTCCCCGACTGGATGACGCATTGTTGAATATTGTTCTCCTGAAGAGGGAATGATGACTAAATCATTTAGACTGAAGTGTTTGATGCACCAGAAATGATTAAACTGTGTGAACATATGTGATTTATTTTAACACGAGGCTAGATCCTCTAACAGTATTCCACCGTTTCAACTGAATTTTAAAAGGAAAACCTTGTGATATTATTGTAGATCTTTGGGGCAGATACAACACTGGTCCTTGCTCTAAACGCTCTTATTCATGGCATTTTTTTTTTCCATTTCTGCCAATCGATCTCTGCAGAGACATTTTCCATCTGAAAATCAATGCGCTGATTGCATTTGTTTTTTCTTTCTTTAACCTTGGCTAATTTAATTGCACAAAATAAAACCTCATTTGCCTCCTAAATAACATTCATCTTAAAATGTCATTTTGTTTCAAGTGGAGTCCTAGGGGTGCTGTTGGCTGCAAGGGGAACTCGGGGAGCCATGCTTCCGTCACCATAACTCAGACACATTTAGCCTTGTGCTGCTGGTGGTTCCCACTGAAGTCTGGCATGTCAAGGACCTGTGGGTGAGAGACGAAGCATTGGGAACATATGAGGGATGTGGGGGGAGATGGCCAGGTGATTTGTGGAGGGAAAAGTCCCTCAGGAAGTCTGTTAGTGTTAGTGCTTTAGAGGCAGCGAGCACAGTCAGCACAAGGACAAGGTTAGCTGGCATCTGTTTGTCCTCAGCTAGACTCCTGACAGGTTCAGGTAGAAGGTGGTGCCATGCTCTGATAAGGAACAGCTCATTTCAGATTTTAAATGACAGCCACGATTGGATTTTAATGTTGGGAAGTAAACCCGAGAAATAGGAATCTTGCTTACTGTAGTAATAAATGTGTGTGAAAATGTCTGCCATCTGTAGACATGTCGCCACACATGGCAATATGTGGAGCGCAGGAACATCAGAATATGAATTTTACATGTTTTTTTTCACCTGTGAGCAACACAGGACACACCAGTCCTTCAGTGAGCGTCTGTCTATACGTGAGGTCCATTCAGTCCATTGCCGAGCCTCTCCATGAAACAGAGACTGTAATCAGAGAGAATATGACCCTCACTCAGGATGAATATGCTTGACTTCATTTATTCACTTTCAGAAAAAAAATGATGTAAAAAAAAAAAAAAAAAACTGCATCCAAATCGTCCAGCTGCAGGAGGGGATGTTGGAGTCGTTACTCAAAAACGATCAGGAAAGAGGGTCAAAATATCGGCAGGACTGAAGTCAGGCCATGTAGCGGCCTCCTCAGAGTTACATTGAAGGCCATGTAGGGGAACTCTTAAAATACGAATGTTGGAGGTAGAGATAAATAAATAGCAGTGGACATAATCTAGCCAACATTAACATTTAACTGTTATTATTCATGGTAACTTCTGCAGAAATGTAACGTGTTTGCTACGTGTCTTACCTCAAAACGCCATGGTGTTTCAAATGCAACTAGTGCAAGCAGTATTTGTGGTACGCAAGCCGAGCAACTGCTCTTCAAAAGACGACAATCAGAGGTGTATTTTTGCTTCTTGCAGCATCCATTGTGATAATAAAATAGTCGGAAAACACAGGTGTTGTTCTTGACATGAACAAAACTCCTCTTTTATTTGAACAGAGTCTCATTTAATGTGACCCAAACACTTGTGTTTGCCTGCTCTTTTGTCAAAATGGCAGCTGCAAAAAAAAAAAAGGGCCCGAGCTGAACGAGCGCAGGGGAAACTGCTGTAGAGGAAAATTGCTGGTTTACATATCTGTAAACCAAACATAATTGTCATTAGCAATGCTAAGCTATTGTAGTTTTACAACTGAGACAGTCCAACAAACCTGCAGTATTTTACGTTCGAACCTACTTCAAAATGTAGCACTTTTAGTGTGCAGGCTACCTAGCAGGCTATCTAGCTGGACTATGAGAAGATTAAAAAATGGCATTCATTATGAAACTAGTGCAAGTGATGAGGTAATATTAATAGGAGTGATCTTTAATGACTGGCTCTTATTTAACTCAATCCCCGGGCCCCTTCTTCTGGACCTCTGGTCAAATGCATTTGAATCAGTAAAATGCTGAAAACTTGAAAAGAACAAAAAAAAGAGAGAATTTCTCTCAACTTGTTGAAGCTGTTGCTGGTTCCAGAGTTTTGCATGCCCCCGGTGAGGAGGAGGCATTAATCCAAGACATGCTGTAGCAACGCTCCAGCTCAATCACGTTCTGTCGTTTTTAATGCATGTTGTGGAGGAGGACGATGACTGATATTCAGCGGCTTAATTCCTGGAATCTGGACAAACATTTCACACTTGCTTGTTTTCTCTCTCTGGGGTTGATGAGGCTGTCGGACTCCTTCATAAATTTTGCTCCTGTTCTCATTACTGTGAGACTGGACTGGACTGAGAATAACGTATTGTTTTATAGCGAACGTGATCGATGGATGCTTTGATGTAACTCTTATTTTTTGCATGGAAAACCAATATTAACAATAAGTGGATTACTGACATATTTCTCCTGCATATGTGGGTGATGCAGCTATTAGCAGGTGTGGAGCCATGCGAAGACCAAGTGTGAAGGAATAAGAACAGCACAGATGGCTCAGAAGTGGCATTTGCTACACTTACACTCGAAGGAGTGTAAATGCTACAGACAGCAAACATTCACAGATCTGTGAATGTTTGCTGTCTGTAGCTGATGATTTAGGTTGTAACACGTAACGCATCACAGATCATTTTATGGTCTTTAAGTGTTTGCGTGTTGGTTCTCGTAGCTCTTTGGCACAGTTTTCAAGCTGTGGTAAATGATTTTATTCCGATTGGTCTTCACCTTGTGAAACAACCCATATGATGTTCACTTGCTTATTTATTTCTTGTGGTTTTGGCAAATAAATTCCAGCTAAAGTGTTGTCGAGATAAAGCAACATCTATTCAGGATAAAGGAGTCATCATAATAAGGCTTAAAACCTAATTCCTTTTTTTTCCTTTGCTGCTCTTCGTTGCGGTGCAGTTTCAAATCGACAACATGAAAGTCATGCTACCCGCTCATCCACCATCTCAAACTTAGCACTCACCAACTTGAAGAAGACAGGGAGGCTTAGTTCCATCAATTCATTTTGTCCAGTAAAGAGAACTTTTTGGCCTGATTGGCTGTGATGAGCTGAGTTCCAAGAGTTCCTTTCTTGTACCCGACTCCCACACTGCAACATAAGTCGTCGTTCGCTATACATATCAAGCAAATTTTTAGCAAAATATGAATTTTCACAGGAAAAAAAACACAAATTTAGTACATTTCAATTGTTTTAGAGTGAATACAATGAATTGCATCAGAAGATGACGGGATAGTCATCTTCAACACATTAGTGAAGAGACGATGCATCTTCAAAACATTAGTGTAATATTGCCATTAAAATATGCATTCACGCGTAGCTGCAAGGAACAGAGTAGAGAGAAGAAAGGTCATCCTGGTTGGTCTTGAGAAATTATTTTTGTACTCTGCAGTCACAAGAAAAAGAAGAAACGGTTCGGGAATATCCTGTAAAATGTCAGACGCGGGCGCAGCAGATTAGTCATCTTCCACATCAGAGATTATTTGAAAGAGGAGCTTCCAGTTTTTTGCATTCACTCTTTGAAAAAAAAACAATCAGAAACCAACACGAGTGTGTAAACTTTACTCGTGTTTGTCAAAATACACAGATGGAGACACGGTTATTGCTTATTTATGGTTTGATGGAAAGGCGTTTTGCAATGAGCTGTTTGCCTCATCACATACAGTGATAATAATCTTTAGGCTTTGGTTTGCAGACCGGGGAGAAAAAAAAAACTGACAAAAGCAAAACAAAACATTGCACATTTGGAAGAAAAAACCCCTGTTGTTCGATGGAATATATGGGACTTCATTGCTTTAATGCTCCTCGGCTCTTCCTGTGTTAGCTATCTTCTATGTTACCTATCAGAAAAATGCGTCACCGCTAGAAACCTATTTATAAGCAGCTGAATTCACTCATTGAATACTTTTTTGTTCTGCTTTTTCTGTATTTTTGCAGGACAAATCTTAATCCTCTTAAGTACTGAAGCAGACGTGTCCTCTTTGTTGTCTCTGCTTTCTGTGCCCTTGGACATGGGAAGTAAATAGCTGTGACGTCGCCACTTCTCACTGCAGTGCTTCGATTCGTTGTTGGAGAGGATCACAGTGAGCTCTTTGTGTATGATTAGCAGAAATTTGCAGGGCAGCAGCATTCAAAAAGTATGTGATCAAAGTCTATCTTATACCGCAAAAATATTTTTTTGTGTGTTCTATCTCTTCTCTTTGATTTAGAGAAAAGAAAACTCATTATTAACCTCTTCCACTCCAGTCGATATGGCCTGCAGATAGTGTAGCATGTTGTAACCCATCAACTAGACTGAGATAACAATCTACCAGAGTCAACAGAAAGCCCATTACTGCAGCACTCGGGGTGATTATCGGATCAGATAGAAGTCTTGGAGAAAGCAGTCATCCTCCAGTTTATGAATGTCATCATGGTGCTGCATGACACTGACCTGCAGGGTTGTAGACCTGGTCACTCCCTCCAGGAGATGAATCCAATGACCTCTCCTAAAAACAGAAGCCTTGCCATTGATTTACCAGTATACGCTATGGGACCTTCATAAAAAATGCAATTGTGTCTAATAGCTTTTGCGGCATAAGAATAAATGATGCAGAGGTAAAGGCACTCCTGGATGAAGGTTAATGTAGCCCATTGTTTGAACTCATTTTAAAACATTTTGCAAAATAAAGGTTCAGATATCTACATATACAAACACAAACCGAGAGGGATTTCAAACCACCGGCTAATGTGGAGATGTGGGTGGGTGGGTGGGTGAGCTGATAATGGAAGGGTGCCTGAGGGCAACATCTTCCAGGGAGATATCTCAGTAGAATTGGTATTCAAAAGCTGTATATCAGTTAATGTGGTTGATAACAAATTTAATGGTCATATTTACTGGCCGAGGAATCAAAGATGGAACATCCTTGGGTGCAATAACACAAGGTGTCATCATAATTATTCATAAGAAGCTATAAAGATTTTGTGGTTGTGTCTCCCCAGTGACAAAAAAAAAAAAGGCTATTTAAGACGGGTGATAAGTCGGAGAAAGTTTGTGACCCTTTAGCTTACATCCTGGTGCCCTGACAGGGTTCATTACCAGAGAAGATGGCCTCCACGTAATCTCAACACTTAAACCGCCAGGGAGTCCCTGTCACGAAGGCAAGAAGTTCTCATCTGACTGAATGCGTGGCCGGCGTATAATGTCTTCCCATTTGGAAAGTGAAATCGTTCAAAAGTTCAGGCCAAAAAAAGAAAAAAATTGCAGCAAGGCTTGCAGATTCCCAGTGGCGTGTAGGATTGAGGTGACAACTGAAGCAGCAATGCACACGAGAAATATTGCTGCCGGTATCCTAGCTGCTAGTACATACACACACAAATACACACACATATTCATAAAGCCCTCCACTACATTTAGCAGCAGTGAAACATTTAACCTATCAGGCAGGGGCACATTTATAGAAAAAAACCTTAAAAATCAGACAAAAAGTTAACCCCTAAATCTGTTCTTGAACCCTTCAGAGCAAAAGCATGACTTTCGTCTCACTTAATAGATAACACTGAACCTTTGATAACAGTCAGAATCAGCGCCAGTGCTCCTGACACTGACTAATAGAACTTCGACCGCACAAAATTGAAGGTTTTCATCCTCGCTTAAATCGTTTTTATGAAAACAGGTGCCTGCAGATGAGTAGAGGATATTAGTGGGAGCCCACAATGAGACTCCAGCATCAAGGTTTTCCCTAATTCAGGTTCAGGTTCCATCACGATATCACGGTCTATAAATCAGGAGTTTATTGCAGGGTCATAAAATGCCATTTGGAGATGCTCCAAACATTCTCGGTCATATCAAGGGTAAAAAAAAAAAAAAGTTCTAACTTTATTATTATTGAATTCAATCATTGTACATACCACTGGGTTTTATTTATTTTGGGTTTTCTATGACTTGACACAGTTCACGTTCCAGCTTTGCTAATTATTATGTTAATCAATTTAACCAGTCTGCATGTATATAACATGTTAATATACGTAATGTGTATTGGACTGTATCTGGAGCTAAGCTTTGACAATGAAGCCGAACATGACCACTGGATTTATTTAGCCTTGGTGAATATAATTGATTAGTGTAATTGATGGATTAATTGCCAATTTTTGATAAATGTGGTTACTTACTGGCTGGGATGGTGATATTTTGATATATTTATGGGATTGTGGATAGTTCTTCAGTTCTTTTTCAAATTCCATCCATCCATCCATCCATTTTCTTCTGCTTATCCTGTTAAGGGTCATGGGGGGGCTGGAGCCTATCTCAGTGGCTTTTGGGCGAGAGGCGGGGTTCACCCTGGACAGGTCACCAGTCCATTACAGGGCCAACACATAGAGACAGACAACCATTCACACTCACAGTCACACCTACGGTCAATTTAGAGTATCAATCAGCTTAGTCCCCTCTTGATGTCTTTGGACTGTGGGAGGAAGCTGGAGTACCAGAGAGAACCCACACAGGAACGGGGAGAACATGCAGACTCACACAGAAAGATCCCGTGCCCGAGCCAGGACTTGAACCCAGAACCTTCTTGCTGTGAGGCGACAGTGCTAACCACTGTGCCACCATGCCGCGCTCTTTTTCAAATTATCATTTTTTTCCCCTCCAAAATCAGATACACTGTCTTTTAAAATGTAGAGAATTTAGCACCATTTCTAAAATATGTGTTTCCGGCATAAATTAGGTGGTAATTGGTTCGCTCCACAGCCAACTGATTGTGTGAATGTACTAATCAGGCTGGCTCAGATGAGTGGGTAAGATTGCAGTTTTGGTGAAACAAAAATAATTTAAAAAAACAAACCTACAAAATATAACCTGGCATCAAAGCACAGCAGCATCACACAGCTCACAGGAACTCAAGTGGGTGGAAACACATATTCAACACTCCTTGCCTCTTAAATTCCTACTACGAGCGCTCCCAGGGAAGTCTTCTCACAAACTATCTTGCTCAGTGCACAGAGCTTGTTTGTGCATTTTAAGATGCCAAGTTCACATCAAACCCTAAAAAGCAGACTCACTGGCTCACAGCTGGAACGGACTTTCTGCTGGTGCCACAGCTGAATGTGTAAAGCATCAATTCACGCTGCAGCCATCCACGCTTAAGTGTGCGCACCAATTCATCAGCTCCTGTGCTTCCATGGTAATTTCCCGCTGCATCTTTGGCCTGTGCAGCACCAGAGAGGCTTTTTCTTTACCTTTGGTCGAGTCTTCGCCATGCTTGAGTAATGTAGTGACAGCAATGTGAGAGCAGGGTGGCAGCAAGGACACAGAAATGGAGAAGTAATAGTCAGCGGCAGGCAGTGTGAATGCCTCGCCACCTCTGCTGGGCACCCAGCTGTTACACATGGAGAGGATGGGGAGGGGGCAGATATTTATTCTACCCCACACCAAGACTCAACCTCCTTGACAAGAAAGGTGAAGGAAACAGATGAGCTCTTTAAGGAAACTCTGTTGCTTGCCTGTGTGGTGTCTAAGGTGCTATATCAAGTCTGTTTGACTAATGGCAGTGCATTTGTAATTTTACACTAAACATATGTTTTGGTTAAATTGTTGCCAAGGGGATTGAGGAGGAAGATTCTGTGGTGTTCTCTGAGAGGTTCCTTTCCTCTGATCGCTCTGGGTTTCTGCAAGATTTACAACAGCAACTGGTCAACAATTTTCACGCCACAGCAGTGGTCCTGGCAACGGGTTGTTGTCTCTGCCATAATTTTCTTTCTTGAGTAGTGTATGAAAGACTGAACTGATAGTTGGTGACTCATTAATGTATAGTCATTTTCTAGCTTGTAACTGAGGACTGTCGTAATGAGTCACTGGGGGTGAGAGGATTCTTTGGTAACTCCTAACCACTGACAAGTGTTTTTTTTTCATCATTGAGTCATGGCCTTTTACACAGCCTGTTGAAATCATGAATACTATGATTCTCTTAATGGGGAGATGGAAGGTTGCTCTGCTGAGCCAGCGCCAGAGTAGCCTGGTGGACCATCCATGTCTCACTGTAACTACTGGATCCCCCAGCTAACTGCACCATCAGCTATGAGAACCAATCAAGAGCAACATCACTGCTGAAGATCAGGAGTCCTCGTTGGTTTGATTCCTTTCTAATTTCTTATAGTGTCTCTAGATAGAAATTTCAAAGGACCCTGCAGCAACTTTTTGGCATGCGAGTTACAGATGGTCTCTACGGGTGAGCACCAGAGGTCATCATCGTGCCACGACCTGTGTGAAAGGCTAGAACGGCTCTCTCAGAACACTGAGGTGACACGCCACATCTCAGAAAGCCAGAGCTCTGTATATATTCATGTACAGGGGCAGCATAATACCTGCGTGTTTCAATTCTGAGTAAAGTCAGAGAAATTCTTAATAGTCGCTGCCAACTATTCTAATGTGACTGTTGTCATACTGTAGGAGGCGCTGTTCTGGATCTGAACCCCTGGTCTGCACCAGAAGAAGCCGCAGCCAGGATAGTGTTTGAAATGTTAGCCATCCTTGTAAAAATAAAAGTTAAGATTTAGCTTGAATTTAGTTAAATACTTGGTGCATGGTGGCTTTGGAATGTTGAAACAAGCCATTGTCACCACATGTGCTTATCTCAGATTCTGACAGCTCAAAACTCCATTTATGTAATATACTACGATGTGGAGTTGGCACAGTTAACGACTTGTAATACTTCTTTGTTTTATTCAGATATGAGTATTCTGCTGTGACCTGAACTACCTGCTTAAGAAAGCAATATTTTTTGCTAACCAGCAGCAATAAGACAAACCAGAAATACTGATATAACCTCACAATAGACTTGAAGGTCAACTCAGCCGCTGAGTTTTATTGTTGCTGGCAGGTGAATCATATCATGCAGTCATAGTGCTGTAGAACTCCAAAAAACTACAACTGTTCAATGTGTTGAGAAGACTTTGGGTTTGATGGTATAGATTTACCTCCTCCACACTCTGACTGCAGGGAGCTGCTATGGTATGGATGACATACGTCTGATATGAGCGGGGGTGACAGCCAGCTCTTCAGCCATCATTGCACCGCTTATTCCATCCACCTCGGCTTAATGGGGACTGTTGGACCCAGAGTGTTGCTATGGGTCTCTTGGATGTATTCAGCACATCTCTGCCTCGTACTCACTCTGCAAGAATATAGGATATCCAGCCAACTTCATCTGTCATTCACTTCATCTCTGATTCTTCCTTATTTCTGCTTTCCTCCATTTCCTATAGTCCCACAGTGAATTATTCTTTCTTTCTCAAGAGTTCTCGCTGATTTTTTTCTTCTTGGTTGTGTTTAGATCAGTCTGTTTTATCAACCACTGTAATGGGTTTCACCAATACACATTAAATCCATTTCTGGGATTGTGTGCAAAGTCCTGCTGAAGGGATAGGTAACTGGAGTGGGCAGCTAGTTTAAAACGAGTGATTCAGTAAAACAGGCTTTCAAAACCAAGACCGTGTTCTAGATAATGAAGGCTTAAATGGTGTGTAAGTTGATTCCATCAAAGTCCCAAAAACTCAAGAATTAAAAAGCGAGATGGATTTAATTTGAAATGAAAAGGTCACAAACTGTACATTTATTCAGTACATAGAATTAAAAAAAGGTGATTTATTGTGTCAGTCCGGCTGAAACTGTGCTTTTCTAAGTCCGACTAAGACAACTAGATACTGTTGGAAACTGATTTACATGCATCTCCTACAACTGACCCCATGTTGGCCTGTTGGAGAATTGTTGGGTGTAAATCTATTAAGGCAGTGTGCTCTTCTGCTCTTCTCGTAAAGTGCCATGTGATAACTTTTGTTGTGATTTGGCGCTGGAAAAATAAAATCGACTTGACTTGTTGTTCTGAATGTTCCGGAGGTTCTGCTGTTATAACCCAGAAGTTGGAAGGAAGATATCATCGTGTCGGTAGTATAACACCAACTACCGTTCCTCAGGCGGACGTACTTCATCAGTAAATAAGTTCTTTCTCTGTTCTTGTGCAGTGGGTGACACACTTTTACAATAGTCCAATTAATGCTGTAATTAAGCTTCTCAACTGTGCATGTAAACATATTAAAATTCTAAATGGAGCATAAAAACCTTTTTTTTTTTTTTAAAGCCAAGAACAAGAAATAGTATTGCAGTATCTTATTCCCATCAGATGTTCAAAGGCAGAAAGACAATGAGATCAACAGCAGAACAACAACTACCTGACATGAAACACGAAGATGAATAAAAGTCTGAGTGTGACGTCGTAAAATTAGTATGAAGAATATCACAAACACAGCACATAAAAAGCAATAATCGTTGGGGACACATTTGTGCTGACTTTAGTCAGACCGTCTCTGCAACGTTTTCTGAGGCTCTATTGTTTGTGAGTGTTGTATTCCACTTCCCCACTGATTAAACACAGAAAGCCAATTGTCTAAAAGATGTCTAATCTGCGGTACCCAGTCACCCCTCTAGTTCCATAGCTGCTGCCGCTGTAGGGACCAGCCAGACATCCTCTAAGAAGAGCCGTTGCAAAATTACGAATAATTTTTTATATATAAGTTCATTTGAAAGTGCCACACTGTCATGTCTCCTTTGGTCCGGTGTATCAAATACATTTAAAATGCTTTCCACTTCACTATATAGTCCTTAGGCTGGTGCAGCCAGTGTTGTTCCTTTTAATGAAGGAAAACTGAAGTGTTTTTATGGTCATAAAAGTGAGGTAAAGAGTTAAAAAGATGCTGTTATAAGCAAATATAGTGCCACTTTACCACTTTCTTCACCTCATTGTCAATAATCTGAAAAGACCTTCTGAATCTCTAAATCACTATCAAATTGTCCTTTTACTTTGTGTACTCTTGTACAGCTGTGTGACTTTGACTCAAGTCATTTCTGTGATGAGAAATTAATAGTTTCACTAAGGTCACCCTGTGACAAGGAGAGTAGTCTCTCACTTAATTACGGACCTGATGTACTCCATCTCTGCTTCCAAATCACTCACATCAATTAACATCATCTAACTCTGGCCGAATTCAAACTCCCAGCCAGCGATATTGGCCGGGTGGCTTCCTGTGCTTGTCATTGTGTATTGTTATTGTACTTCTCATTCTATCCTCAGAATTGGCTCAGTTTTCAGTAAATACAACCTTTCGAACCCTCATTGTATACACACTTTAATTACTTTGTGTGTTCGGGATTAGCCAAGTGTGTAGGTGTCCCTCTGTCCTTGCTCTAGTTGTTTCTGGTGACCACCAGCTAGATGCTAATCTAAGTTTGATTCAATTAAGTCAGTCCAACCCGTATCGCAGCACTCTAATCAAAAGCTATTTCATGCCTCTGGAACGATGCTGAGACTTTTCTGAATGAGTGCGCTTTGCCCGCCGATGACAGAATGCTTCATTATCCAGCCGGCTTGAACATGACAGGGGAGGGGTAGCACTGTGGATGATAAATTACGTTGTGTGGCTGAAGTGTACTTCAGTGTGCTGTCCTATTTAAATTGACAAGCGGCCTCTGAAGCTATATGACTAAACACTCATAGCCCTTTTCCTGGTAGGTACATGTAGGGTGGGGGTGGGGGTGGGGGTGGGGTTTGGCCGGAGGATGTGTGAGGATTGCTCAGGGCGACAAATATCCCTGATCCACCTTGGCGAGAACGATGCTGTGACAACCTGATGTCCTCCACGGAAGACCGGACAGATTGAATGCCTTTTGAAATGTTGTTTGAAGCGACTAAACACTCCGGCTCACTGGGTGGCCACAGGGGAAGTGAGGAAGAAGGAGGACGGGAAGGTTCATAGTCACTTATACATCATGTTCGTGTCAGTGTTGAATTTCTTTGAAAGAGTGACAGCGCTGCACTTTAGGTCTTAACAATCACTCTTTATTTGTAGCCGTGTTTGTCTCGCTAGCTATTCTGTCACATTGTATCCGTCAAGGGCATGGTATTTGGCTGGCCCACTTCTCTGAAACAAACGATTTCTGGGTTTATGATATTTAAATAAAATAAATGCCCCATTATAACAGTTGGCAATTTAAATCTAGTTATTTCGTTTCTCCTCAATATATATAATAAGTATAATCATCAGTGACAGGAGATCTATGATTGTGAGGAACCTGGGAAATATTGGTAGAATATGCTGAGTACTGCAAGGTTGACGTATTTTTGTAGTCCAACCTGGAAGTTAGCATCACTGTTGGCTCCCTCAACCCAAAGCTAACTGGGATTTTTACATTGGCTCTACGGTGAAGAAAACTTACTCATGTTTTATTTTTCAACTTTTATGATGATTGAAGCATGAATTCAGTCATCAGAAGCTGGAATTCTGTGACCAAACCCCACACCAGGGATGCATGACTTTTCCACGACTGGCTTCAAATTTCTATATAAAATAACTACTAACAGCCAACTGCTGTCTCTAAGACACATTTATGAAATATTTTTGAAATTGAGGGGCTGTGTTACTTCGTGATGTATTTTATGCCCCAAAAAAGAGCTAAAATGTCCTCAGCTTGTGTGAACCAAAGATCTTATTGCAGCGCAAAGCCATTGAAAAATTGACTTTGAGTCGAACTGAACATTCAACATATTTCTGGGTTTGCCTTCCTATCTGCTCCTTAGAGGGGTTCTAACTATATTGAATTCTGCTGTAAACTTAGTGATTTGTATGCTCGGGCCATGTCCACATCTTGTGTAGAGAAATCAGCAAATGCTTGAAAGATTTCCAACTTTTGTTGTGGGCACCACGGTGGTGCAGTGGTCAGCACTGTCACCTCACAGCAAGAAGGTTCCAGAGCATGAGATCTTTCTGTGTGGAGTCTCCATGTTCTCCCTGTACCTGTGTGGGTTCTCTCTGGTACTCCAGCTTCCTCCCACAGTCCGAAGACATCAAAAGGGGACGAGGCTGATTGATACTCTAAATTGACTGTAGGTGTGACTGTGAGTGTGAATGGTTGTCTGTCTGTATGTGTTGGCCCTGTGATGGACTGGTGACCTGTCCAGGGTGAACCCCGCCTCTCGCCTGAAGGCTGCTGGGATAGGCTCCAGCCCCCCACGACCCCTAACGGGATAAGCAGTAGAAAATGGATGGATGGATGGGTATTTGTGGCGTTTTGAGCCTTTTATGCACATTGACCAACTTTTTCAGTGTAACAATATAATACTGCAATAACTCCAAACAGTAGGCAACCTCACTGTTTGATTCAAAATCAGAGGCCTGTGATTCCATATCGACACAATAAAATGTTGGATTTTTATAATTCCTCCATGCTTTTAAAATGCAGTGTTTGAAATGAGGCATAGTTCAAAGAAACAGATATCACATAATAAACCTCATTGGATAAGTCTCAATACACCACCTTGGTGGATGGCTGCACTCTACTGTTTTTTATTAATAGCAATCATTATGAACATAAACCCACCTGCCCTGCTTGCCTTTACCAGTGCGGATTGAATACAAATTAATTATTTATAACTGGAGGTGGTGATCTGATATTTGGAGATGCAATTAAACACTTATCATTGAGATTCATCTCCTCATCAAACTCCAATGTTGGAAACAATAAATCACAATCAATTACAACTAATAGGCTATTTAATTGCACGCTGTAATTATGTTATCTATCACACTGGCTGACCTGTCACTCTTTGAAGCAGCGAGATGCTTCGCCATATTGAATCCTTTGGTTCTGCCATTGGTACGTTCTGTCTTTCTGATGTGCCAGTCATTTTGGTTTGAGACATCTAAGCAGCTGGAATATTCATGCTCAGATTATATGATCAGTCAGATCCAAACCCTTCCTTAATTCCCTCTCCACATGTTTGAAGTCAAGCCCTGAATTGCAAAAAGAAATGCATGGAACGTCTATTTTGAAGTAATGTTTCTTTTTAAGTTTTTGATGTAGAGGAGATATGGCTGAGACTCTGATGGTTAACAGTCCAGCCAGCACCCCTGCCGACACCTTGTCTCCCCCTGTTTGTGTCGACGCTTCTGTTTCTCCATTTTTTTGTTCCTCAGTTTGTGCTCTTTGCTCATCTGTTTTACCTCCTGCTGTTCCTACCCTACGGGTGGTCCTGGTGTTACTAATTAAATGTTTATGCCAACCTTTGATCATACTAATATACTCATATGATTACATCGTATTATTATTATTAGCTGTGAATGGGGCAAGATTTTTTTTATTGAGATTGAGAGGTTGAAATAGCTTGACTTCGCCTGTCTGTTTTGAAAATGAAAACTCTCATTTTCAGTTTTCGTGTCAATTGTAGACGCAGCACAAGGGCCCCATTAAGCCAATAACACATTCTGCCCTTCACTCAAATATGAATGAACATACAAACACACCTTCTAATACAAATATACATGGTTGCAACTGTTAATGCTCGTACAAACGTTACAAGCCGGAAGACAATCACTAAGAAGGAATATTTTCCTCATGCAAACCTCTAATGTGCATTATGAATTTCCCCTACTACTGTTAAAATAGTTCAGCTCATTCCCTCTCTGTGGGATGCTTGCTGCCAGGTTCGCATTAAACTTTTATATCAACTATTAGGCGGTGCTCTCCTCTTTCTGCCCCATCCTGCAGCCTTACTAGATGTAATACAATTGGAGCGCACCTTTTTTAAGTAACCCAACAAATGTATTTTTACTTTTCAAATACTAACAAATAGGCTTCTTGTGCTAACAAAGTCATTTTCCCCCTCCTTCATCACTGCGAGTCAGGCACGTATATTTTGTTTGAAGATGATGGTGACTGAATGTTAACAACAAAAAAACCTGTCCAAAAATATCCATGGACAAACTCCCAGGCACAGTATAATCCACGTCTTCTTTATCCAGCCTCATGCTCCACGATCCACTTTGACTGATTTAGTTAAGCTAAACGTGTGTCTGGCTCTTTCTGCATTCTGGAGTCACAAAGAAGTGATGCAGCAGTGAAAAAAAATGCTTTAATGAGCTAAATACACCAATTTGTTTGTTCTTGAAAGGTAAAATTGCACTTTTCCTAACACCTATTTGTAAGGAAATGAGCAGTATTTACTACTTGGAAGAAGAAAAGCTATTAACAAAGTTAACACGCACACACACTCTGTGTTTGTAGTCGTTTCTGGCCTGTCTGATGTTAATAAACAGCCCAACGACCAGGCCAGAGTAATACAGGTTTACTGACTTACAGCTCCACTGTCCATATCTGTGTATTTCTCTGTATATTTCTCAAAGGTTGGACCGAATCTTTACTTAATGCTTAGTGTCACTGGGTTTTAAAGGCCCTGCTGTTACTGCTTTTCTCCAGGGGAAGGTGGGGGGAGGCATTTAGCGCTGCATCAATATCGGATTAAAAGACAGCTGTGAAATGGTGTTCCTTTTTCAGTCTCTTATCAAATCTTCTTCAGCCTGTTGGGGAGGCGTCTCTGACCCTGTTCCCTTTGCTGTAGGTTTACCCCCTGCGTGAGGACATCGCTGCTGCTGTTGCTGCTGCTGTCACCGTTACTCCACATCCAGGCCTCCCCCCTTCCCTCCTCCCTCTCCGCCAACGTAGGGCAGCCACAGAAGTGTTGGCTCGATTCCAGGGAGGATCCGATCCTGCAGCCACGTCAGTCACGTCTTCACCGCTGGGTAACTAATCAAGCATGAGAACAGACCACTCCTTGCTTTTGTATTTGTGGGGGTGGGACACTTTGGCAACAATATGGTCTTGTTTTTTGGGAATGTATTTTTGTGCTTGTTTGTTACTTCTGGGGTTGCTCGTGTGTGCATTTGTCATGGAAAAGAGGCATTTTCTCCAGCCGAGCATGCAACACACTCAGACGCACGCACAAACAGAGATGCCAGAAGGCTCGGAGGGGGAATCTCAAGGGGCTTTATCAAAGCTGTTGTGTTTTTAAGCACATTGTCTAGTGTCGCTCTGGCTCCAGGTGTCATCTACTAGACTGTATTTTAAAGACCAATCTCAGAGACTCAAAGAACAGCTGAGGATTCAGTATGACACTTTGTCTATAAGTAGCATAGGAGGTAACGCAGCAGCAGTTAACACCTGATCAGCTCTAGCTGCTGCACTAATCAATACTTTTGGGTCCTCATGCTGGTGACAGTCATGGACATTTTGCTTTTGGCTTTGTGGTTGTCCACCTATCTAATTCCCGTCAACAGACTTTGTTTGGTACAGACGTTCACATTGACTCAATGAAGATCCGCTTTCAGTCACTAAGGTTCACTGTGGCTGCTCAAAGTACATTTTTTTTGGTCATAATTATAAAACTGAAAGGCTAATTTAACACAAAATGTCGAATACCATAAAATGGCGAAGTGATGGCATTTCATATCCTAAAGGTGGTTTTCAATGTGACATCAATAAAAAACACTTTCTGGCCATCGTTCATTTCCATCTCAGCAACACCACCAGGGAATACTAAAATTAATTAATTTTAGAATGTAAACCGGGCTCCTCGTGGGAGCATTATTACACGGCTGGGGTCGTATCTTATATTAAAGGATAAATGTCTGTTTGGCAACAATTACAGAGGACAGGGGAATCTAGTGGTCTGGCTCTTATTTGTAATACTGGATTTAACACTTGGTGGTCTTGCTTACCCTCTACTTATCTCTTCAGACCACCAGACAGCACAGTTTGCTGGGTGGGTTCAGGTGACCCCATCCTGCACGTGGGTCAGTGTGGTCACCAAAAGGTCATCCATAAGGGACTGACCCCCCCCGAACAATCTGACTTGGGACTAACATGAATGGTCCCTAATGCCTCTGTCAGCAAGCGGCTACATTGTTGTGAACTTCATGGATTGAAATCTCAGCTTGACGTCTCTAAAGCAGGTGGTGATCACGCCCGGAATGTGCACTGGAATGTGGTAGTGGTCCACAGCAGCCTGAATCAGTTTATGGAGAATGGACCCATAGGAACCTGAGAATGGGCTGAGAATTCTCACATGTTCCAAGCACCCAGAGAACCCTTCCACACCATTCCTCTCACTGTCTCTGTTCTGGGTCACGTACGTGTATGTGGGAATCTTCTGGAGAGTAGAAGATCTTTCCCTCCATGCTGAGCAGGGAGATGGTCTCTGGAGAGTCCAGTTCCGAAGGGACGGAGTAACCCACTGCTCTTTGCCAGTTCGCTGGAACACTGCCCTTAGACTTGCTTCTATGCTTATGAGCTTCCACTGTCTATAGAGGATTTAGGGGTATATCATGTATGTTTATCATGCCTACTTGTATTAAGAAGATGGACATTTATTTTCTACATTCTTAATATACAAAGTAGCCCTTTAGGACAAGTGTCTATATGCGGTGTAGCTGCTTTATTTTTTATAGTTTTTTTTAAGATACACTTTTAATTAAGACCTGACTGATGTGGGATCAGATGATATTTGGGGCTGATACCAGTATTAGAAAACAATATTTACTGGTGGCGGAATATTTTGAACACAGCACACTAGGCCAACCCCCAAAAAAGGGTATTATCAGTTAGTATCGGTCGATTAATACCGATACCAACACCAATTTGTCTGAGATATCACTGATTTATTGGGCCCTACTCACAAAAAAGATCTTATGTTCACACATATTGCCATGGGACTGTGATTAAGTCCAGGCGCTACAGAGCAAAAGAACCAGCGAAAGTGTGAAGCTTTCGTATGACTGCAAGCTGACCTGCCGACTCCAAAATCACATCTCCTTTGCAAAAGCATCATTTGCAGTAAAACTTAGACTCTAGATTTTGATTCAGTTGGACTTAATCGATTTGAACCCTTCTGCATTTTGTGTCTGCCTGCTTCCTCTTCCAAGAGTGTTCTTAAATGCCCCTACTGATTATCTCTGTAGGTTTATTTAGTCTCCCCACACATGCAGTGAGCTCATATGATCCCAGGGAGTGATGCAAGCACCCCCCCCCCCCCCCCGCATCTCCCCTCAAGCTCTACTGTGATGCATTTCATCATCACATCCGCCTACACTCTGTCGTGGTGCGGGCCTGTTGTTCGAGGCCTGGCAGGGTACAATAAATGTGTCCAGAGTTTCTTCTGAGTTGTCATTTAGGTGTTTTTGACCCTTCTGAGCGTATTCGATCACTGTCAACCCGCAAGTAATATCCTCCGTACTCCCTTATCTCTGTCTTTAAATTACCAAGCTTTGGCCTAGTCTGCACATCAGAGGGGGAAGCGAGGGGGAGGGAGCTTAGAGAAGGGCATTAAAGGTAAAAGCATGAGGTGTTTGTAGATACCCGATGTAGACCCTGTCGCTCTATGACCATAGTTGGCATGTAAATTAGTCATCCGACCGGTGGGACACGAGGGGACATTACCTCGCCTCAGCAGCTCCACATAAGAGATCTGGTTGTGGAGCTGCAGCCTGTTAAAATCTTATCTTGCTTCAAGACATTTGAGAAAATACGTTGCCAGCGAGGGAGATTTTCTACCTCCTTTTTTTCGCTCGTCTCTTATCTGGGCTGCTGCATCATAGTCAGAACAGATGATTGGCATTCTGCGAGGGTTGTTCAGCCTGTTAACTATTTTGACTCAAAAATACAGCATAGCACCCTTAAGCCTGTGTGTTCGATATCCTGCTGAAATGTCTTGGCGCTCCTGCATCCCACTCCTGTGTCGTGTGTGTTGGTGAGCTCACGGCAGCACCCGCACTGCACTTGGCAAGAGAAATGAACTTGATTTTTTTAATTTTTACTTTCAACTTGAACAAATTAGGTAAATGCAGCTTAGGTTTACTTAGTAGATATAAAGTAACAAATAAATAATGTGAAGGTCTAAAAGTACAGCGCACCTGTCTTTGGGTGTGGCCAATTCATTGAAATTAGTTAAACGATAAATGATCAGGATGCAAGGCACAAACTGGTAGTCATTAGTCACACAAATGCAACCAATCAGTGTCGTCTGCTGTTCCTCTTAAGAGCCAGCTGCGCCGGCATCTTGCTGTTTAAATGGTGCCTCAGGGCACTTTGACAAACCAAAGGTTTTCTGCTGAGGAAACAACTTGTTTCTCACTGGTCTGCCTAAAAATATTTCAGAAGCTCAATGCTACCCTGGAGATTTTCCTCTGGGCTCAAGGATCCTCTGTCCCTTCAGTTTATACTGTAGCTTTTGCTGGTTAAACGTCCCACGATATTTGCTGCATACAGGGATGCTAATGCACTCCTGGACACGTTTTCAAAGACTAAAAGCAGCCACAACGGTAAAGAGAGAACAAAAAACCAACAAAACCCAACAAAGAAATCACCTGGAAATCTCACGACGTGCTGAATGAATCAATGAAGTTATGCCGCTATGTCTCAGTTAATGGGGTAGATGCTCTAATCATATGTCCTCTAGGGGGGGTCTCTGCAGAACTGAAAGCACTGAACAGACCATCTACAGAAGCAGCAGGGATCCACCAGAGCTCCCTGAGGTGAAGCAGACGTGATAGACACAATAATAATCCTTCACTTTGGAATATTTTAGTTGGAATGTTTTGCACGTTTGTACTGCGGTGCGTCCCGGTGAGTGTAGCAAGTGTACGTGTTTTTGTGCATGTTGGCAAACAATAGTTGGAAAAATGCTGCACCATAGTTGAGCTCAAGTATATTTTGTAGCTAAACAATGTGAAAATGACAACTGCCTCAGCCAGAAAGCACCACTGAGAAGTTATATTTACTTCAAGGCCTCCATCGATTGCTTGATTTTTGGAGTCTGTATATGCTAATCAGTGACGCAGCATGAACCATGGTCATCAACACGTTCCCTTGGGCTTTATCCCTCAGAACCCCCCGGCGTCTCTGTCTATGATGATTCCCATATACTGTATTACCATACAACCTTTGCTGCATAATTTTCTGCTTTATATCATAATCCATGAGTAAGTAAAGCATAAAATCACACGATTACTCAGTTGTACATCTGAGACTTGCTAAATATCAACATCATATTAGTGTAGTATTAGTTCTGGTATTTGCAAACCCTCGTGTAACTGTGGATAAAGCATGAAAGAAGAGCGCGGTGTTAACATCACTCAGTGTTCCTGTGGCTCCTTGCTAATCTATGTTCAAGGCAGCTAAGCCTTCTTGCCCAGCCTGAATGTCCCTGATTGTGTCATAGTGTCAAAGACCCATGGCAGTCGCCTCTGGGAGCATCATGTTCCACATCACGCTTCCTCACTACATCTTTCGGTTTCCCGTCTTCCTTCTATAATTCAGCTCCTCTTCTCCCTTTTCACAGTTTGATCACCGTATCTCTTCTCTAATTTAAAACGTGTATCCCCCTCTTCCATTGCTTTCTTTTTCTTGTCCTGTGAGTTTTCTTGTTTGTTTTTGTGTGTGTGTGTGTGTGTGTGTGTGTGTGTGTGTGTGTGTGTGTGTGTGTGTGTGTGTTGTGATGAAGGTGGCATTGCTCTGCTGCTCCTGGTGCAGGCCTGAGGATGAGCAATAGTGGCACTCCCCTATCATCGCCTCCCTCGTCTCTCTCCCTTTTTGCTGTCACACCCCCATCACCACCCCACCACAACCATCTCTTCATGCCTTTATTTCCCATTTCACTTAGCATGTATTTCTCACTCTCTCTCTTTGCCTGTCGCCTCTGAGAATGATGGGTAATGCTTTGGGAATGGGGATGTGAAAGACCAGAGATATAGCTTCTTTATGGAATCCGCTTTACTATTTGTTTGTCCTGTGTGTGCCTGCGTGTGTGTGTGTGTGTGTGTGTGTTTATGCGGTTGTGTGTTTTATTGAATTGTAAATGGGTAAATGGGTGGCTGTTGGTCTTGACACAAAGAATATGTGTGAGGTAGGAGAGCGAGTGGTTTATGTTTGCAGCATGTTGATGTGCCCATTTGAGAAAACAAGAATTTATACGGGCTGAGTGGTGAAGTGTGGGTCAGTGTGTGTGACGGAGGATGGTGGTGCTGCTTCGCTTTACGTGTCTGCACCACATGTATATGTTAATGCATGTGCGTATAGTCTGTCTGGTGTGTGCACTCACGCAAATTAGCAGGCATGCACTTGTGTAGAATTAAATCCATGTCAGCAGGCAACCATTCAGATAAGATTAACAGGACCTGACATTTCCTTCGTTGGAGACAGATGCTTGCTCCGCTCCCCCCTCGGAACATTTCCCCCCTCGCCGCCGTCCTCCACCCTAATGACATTTCCTCTCAGTCTAAAAATCTTACAGTCATAATTTGATTTCTGATTATTACAAGGCTGTGTGATTAAGAGCGCCTAAGTTAGATTAAAGGCTTGTTTTATGCCATATTGAAGCCAATTAGCTGCGACTACACACGTTCACATCAGAAAATCAAGCATCATAAAAGCTGATATTATGGATGGAGGTTATCTCCCGGTGAGCAGATTCACTCCCAAGTGAAAGTGGGTGTTTGTTTTTTTTTTTTTTGTAGGTTCTATAAGTGTGATCCTTACAAAATTAAGCCTTTTAAATGTTTTTTAGAAGAAATCTGAAATAATCTGTTTTCCTGTGTGATGTATGACGCTTTGTAAATTTCCTCTAAATTAGCACCATATCGCAAACGGATTTGATTTGTGGGCTGCTTTGTATTACTTTATAAAGTGCCGCCATGCATACATGATTGTGTAGATGACAGCCAGTTTACGAACATGTGTAATGTTAAGCATTGGAGTGAAAGAGAGGGATTTATGTAAAAGTGCAGAACATGGGGCCAATTTAGTAGACGTGGACATCATTTATACATAAGCACAACGGATGCCACGGGGATGTCACCAAGGGCCACCGTAAGGAAATGGGATTATCATTTATGCATAAGCGTCATTATTGTGTGTTAACGGCACGGTGAAATAACGCCAGTGCTTTGAAGAGTTGTTTCATCTCTCATGTGAAAGAGTTTCTTTAAAAGACATCTTTTCTCTTCGAAACTACCTACGCTGCTAATTTGTTATGCAAATCTGGTTTTGAAGAGACACGTTACTGCTGATCTTTCCCTGCAATGTTACATATTTTTTTCCTTATTAAGAAGCTCTGGCATTATATACACCTCTCTGAATTTGCTTGAAGGTGTTCAGGATGGCAGCAAAGATCAGAGTGCATATTCTGAGTCATTTTAGTAAAGTGAAGGAAAAGTTGTGGTTTCAGTTACATCCATGCAAAACGGGAAGGGTACCCAGCCAACAGACCCATTCTTAAATAAACCTTTATTGGGATCCAGCTAAAATCCTATTAATGGAATTATTTAGACATTAACACTGTAAATATGTCTAAAGGTTTTAATAAAGTTTGGGGGTGGCGGGGGGGCTATTTCTAAATTGAATGTAAATGTAAATAGATGCAGTTATAAAGACAAAACCTGTCTCAGATCTTAATCGGCCATCGAATCCTCCATCGTATCTTTCCTCAAAATTTTGTTTAAATCACTCCTGAAGTTTTTGTGTGGACAAATCAGCCGATGCAAGTGAAAACCTAACTTTGCCAAGCAAATCGTTTCTCCTGCCTTTTGTTTTAAGTCTAACACCAAGAGCTGGAATCAAATTAAATTGTAATCATTCAAACTTCAATCATGCTTGATTTGCTACAAACAGATTTTGTACTGCAAGGAAAGGAAATGGCATGAAAAAAAAACCCCCACATTATTTTGTTATTATTTTCCTACATTTATGATCATATTGTGGTTTGCCTGATCCATTAATTGCAAACATTTTCATTATGTTAATTGGGGCGACATTATTTTTTCTTTTACGACGTATTGTCTTTTTGAAATACTCCCAGTGGAGACTAGCTAATTTTTCTATGTATAGCACCAAATCAAACCAAAGGTTATCTCACGACACTTTCCAAATAGATAGTTACAAACTATTCAATTTAATTTAATTTAATTTAATTCAATCACACTGTGGCCATGAAAAACTGCTTTTTAACATGCATAAGTTGTAAGTGGTGAAGCAATAATAGCTTCAAGGTTAACGCTTTGCTGTTGGACCCCGGCTGACGTTCATGAAGTATTCGCCATACATGATGTGTCTTGGTTTGTTTGATTGTTTCGTCGATCCGGTTCTTCCATCACATGTTATGAGTACAATTAAACCCTCTGAATGGAAAGGAGCGCCACCATTTTTCTATTTCTTGTTCATATAAAGTGAGATGTGTGATGCTGGAGATGAGCCAGATGTTTTTCTGACATTCGAACACGGACTACTCGAGCGGTTCATCATACAGTGAAGCGGTTGTATCATTGCGTATTTGTTTTCACGTGTGGTATGATGTGAATTGATTAAGAGCCAAGAAGCAGCAGCAGACTCAGATCTGATTCAAATGAGATGTAAATTCAAAGATATTTTTATCAGAAACAATTTGACACACAAACAAACTGCTGGCGTCATTGGAAAGTCATTCCATTTGGCATGTGGCTGCGATAAACACGCGGTGAGGAATTCAACCAGGAAGAAGAAGAAGAAACGATTCAAATGGTGCTCGTGAAACTCAAAGCTGATGTGACAAAACTGCTTTTTTGTAAGATCATTTTTGGCAATAACGAGATCATTATTGCCACACTGACAAAAATAAATTACCCTCTCTCATCGTGCACTATGCGGGAGGGGGCACGGTGAGGCCATGATTACGTGTGCTGCACGAGTGGAGGTGAGTGCAAGTGGCTGGGTGCAGTGGGTATGTGTGATGCTGTCACTCTGATGTGTTATAAGCCATTAGTGGAGCCATGAAACAGCGGCTCAGGGGGAAGTGATTGATCTTTTGTGTGTGCTGTGTGCTGTGTTTGTGCTTTTATGTGCGCAAATATAAAAGGCAACATGCATTAGTTTGAACTCCGTAGATGCCAGCCAAGTGTTGGTATGTGCATTTAGCATCCTGTGAACCTTCTCACAGCACCTTCAGTGCTCAGTGCAGTAATCATACGGGTCAGGGGCATTCTAATGGCGTTCATTGGTCACCATGAAGGGGCCCATCTACGAAGACCTCTTCTAACATGTAGGATTCTGAACCATGTATTCTGGATCAGAGGTAAAATGGTCTGTAACCTCAGCGTAAAATTCCCCGCATTGAAAAGGCAGCGTGAAAGGGGTCCTGGTTCTACTTGTTTGAGGCCGGTGTGTTCGCCCTTTGGGAGAAGTTAATCCCTGCTTCTAGTGGTGCAGGCAGACACTTAGAGTGCTTTGCAGAAGTCAACACATTTATTACTCTGCCGCCACTGCTGGAGAAGGACATTTGTTTTGGATAAAGAGGCTACATCTGTTGTATTTAGCCGTTAACAACAAGTAGAATGGAAAAGATGTTGAAGTTTCAGGAATAAATCCTCGACTTATGTACACTTAACTCCCTTTCTTTATCTATTGACTTATTTCCTTTAGTTCTCACGTGATTCCCTTTAGTTTAAGGCAACACTTGTTGGCAAGTTGCAGTCAATCAAAGGGTAACAGAAGCAGAGACAAACAGTAGACTTGTATGCATCTGGGCTCAACTGAGGAACTAAGAAGCTGAAGGGAACATGTTCTAAGGTGAGGAGAACATGTACGGGTCAAGCAGGCTGTGCTGGGAATGAAAGCCGACGCAAGCCACTGGCTGGCAGCTCTGTGGTCCCCGGTTTTAATATTTAATCATAAGATACAGCCAACAAGCTTTAAATAAATGTTGAACTCTGGCAGAACCATGGGTTGTTTAGCTTCCTGGCCCTGATATTACTCCGAATGTTGACACGTTATCAGTCGTCCGAGAGAGAGGGAGAGAGAGGGGAGTGGGGCTCTTTTACTATCTGTTTGCAATCCTTACATTCCCAAACGGGTCACACAGCACACAAACGAACAGGAGCCAAAAGAATTCTGCCATTATAAAAATGATTTGTGAGCTGATATTTCATGTTGTTGTTTATAAACATCCCTTTAGGTACATTACATTTCAGATGGTACACATGGATATGAAAAGGATAAAAACATAAATTAATTTTCAAGAAAGGCGGCAGTCAGGAATCTGGGGATAAAGTTAGCAAAACTCAAGCTCCGTATCACCTTAGAATATATTGATTTGGTTCAGATGTTTTCCACAAATCGTCTGAGAACTGTTTTACAGAGTCTCTGTCAGTCCCAGTTTACAGATAAATCTGCTGACTACTTTTAATGCAGTCTCATACAGCCAAGCCTGTGCAAAGTAAAACTCTTTTCAGGCCATAACGCAGAGGAAAATGCCAAAGTAATCTTCGAATGCTCACCCAGGCTTCGGTCCAGCTTATCTATTCAGAAAGGTTAATACAGCATAGTGTTATCATCCTGAAACGGCACATTTGTGCATTAAAGAACCAAGGTGTGATTGGCACAAAAGAATAATTACAGAGGGCAGTTCTGGTAACAGCTTTGGGTCCTTCACCCTGTGAGGTAATGAGTCAAGGATTTGAATATCACGCCGCACTGACACAGCGCTGATGTAGCGGACCGTACCCACATTATCAGAGAGTCATAAATAATGCAGCATTGGGTGGATGACAGCTCACTTGAGCTCCTCTAATGTCTGATTGAATGGTGGATGTGGGCAGCAGGGCGGCTCTGAGAGATCACATGTCAGTTTATCTGTAAATTGCAGTAATGTAAATATCCTCACAGGCCACTCTTTTCTTTGTCAGCAGAAAAATGTGCAGCTAGAATTTGCTCGTTGACGTGAAGAATGACAGGACACATCTGAGCAGGCGGGGTGGAAATGCACATCCTGGTTCAGAGGCTGTGCTTCCTCGAGAAGTTCTGTGTTCTGGTGTGACAGGAGGAATTATGAGGCTCTGTGAAATTGAACAAACAAGTTAATAAAATCCCCAGGCTATCTGTTACCCAGGAGTGTCTTGAGGTGACAGACGCGAGCTGATATGTGCACTGCGGGTCGTTATTTGTGTGGTGGACGCCTTAGACCTGCAGGCTTTTATGGAAAACATAGAATGTTCTCTCTGATGTGGATTAACTCAGAAATGGATGCTGGTCAATTACTCCCAGTTCTGAGTCCGATTCTGAAAGTGAACTGTGTTGGACCATGAGCTCCCGTGTCGCGCCGGGGTCAGACTAGCAGACGTAATGGCTGCTCGTGATTGAGGGTGCTCTCAGAGCACCTGCGGTCACAGCCTCTGACGAAGTCCTGCGGGGGCATGAGTAAGGTACATGGTGGGTCTGAGTGATGGGTGGTGTAATAATGCCAGGCAGAGCAGCATGAGCAGAAACCCCAGTGACGGCCAACATCTTAACCAGACTGCCAGTTAACACACGCACATGGGAGGGGGATGTATTTAGCTCCTCCTGGATGGTCTCCTGAGTGCTTCTGTTCAAATAAATCTGTTTTGCTTTTCTTTACCATCTGAAAGTTTAATGTAGATTTAGAAACAGAGCCTGAAATGGACTTCATTGTGCACTTGATTCTTCCAATGAACTGGGACCTACGGAGAGAGATGACTGCTGGATTCAATAATGACACACTTTTCTTGCTTGTTGGTAAACTAGGTGCATTAATGGTGCTTTCAGGCAACTGGGAATAAGGAAAATTCCCATTTGAGCACGTCCCACTTCTTAGTTAAGAGCATTCACATGATGACAACAAACAGGCAGCCGCAGGAAATGGGCTTGTTACGCTTCTCTGCATCCCCACTGGCCTCGCAGTGGCACTGGTGGAGTTGTTCTGGGGGTGTGTGCAGGGGCTTAATTGTTTTATTTGTCCACACCTGAGGAAGTGAGGATAAAAGTCAAGCCTGAGGAGGCTGTCAGGGTTCACCGTGCTCTCCTGGAGGCACTTTCTGATACTTTATTCAAAAGATTGAGCTCGTTTATTGCTTACTTATCTGGACCGAAACTTTACTTTTCAGTGTCAGTCTGGTGTCAGTTCTCACTTTATTTTGCAGCCCTCGAGCTCTGTTCCTGCTGTCAGAATAGAGAAAATGTGACAAATACCCTCATTATCAAGACCAAATGGAGCTAAAGAGGTCAATATTTGAAGTATAATCAGAGTCGGGAAGGTTAAGTTGCTGGCTACACATGAGAACTAGCAACATAACAAAGACAAATCTGTGCATAATGACTTAAATAAACAATGATGTGACTTATTTGCGCAAGGAACAAGTACATTTGTCATGTTTTCACTTTAAAACAATGACGCCACCTGGTTGATTTAAAAAAACGAACAAACAGGTGATGTGGACCTAAAGAAGGACTAAAAATGTTTTCAGTTTTGGGCCACAGTGAAACTAAAACCTGTATTCAGCTGAAACTCGTGTGATTGACAGACTGAAGAGCAAACTGCTGTACTAGGCTTTAAAATCTCTGGTTCAAGCTTTTGCACCTTTTTTCCCCCACAACTTTTCGATCTCAGTTGAATGTTTGCTGTCATAACTTCAGGCTCCTGTTACATGATGTGAATGTATGTGGTTTCAAATCTCAAGTCTACAAGCTGTGATGGAAAATCAACGTTTACAAGCCCACACAGTTTGTCTGTGCGGTCGGCAATTTGTATTTAGCCACCAAAACTTTGTAGCAGATCACTAATTTTATCTAAAATATACCCATGACTGACGTGATCTGTCGTACCATGAATAGCAGAGCTGTACGAACTGGAGCTTTTTGTAGGTTTGGTTGTGCTGATTTATTCATGGAGCCTTTATGAATAATGTGCTATTGTTTATATCACATGTTGCTACCAAAAATGGTCCTAACATGACTATCATCTGTGGATGATGTAAAGCAGGCAGGTGATAATATACCGAGCTTGGCTAATGGCTAAGTTTACAGACTGCTAGCAGACAGAATAATGTTGATGAAGGGAGACTTGGGGAACATCGCTGGCTGTGACACACGTGTGAAGATTCTGGCAATCTTCCTGTCATCAGTGCAAGAGTTGTGGCAAGTTCATAAAAAATTGCTGTCTCTCGGAGAAGCGTGGTAGCTGCAGTGATTTCACCAATCAAATGATGTAGCTGTCTTACACAGTGCTTCAGATTCTTCCCTTCTGTCTTCCTTTGTTACTCACTGTCTCTGTCTTTCCTCTTTTTTTCTACCCTCCGCCCTTTAAGAAGACCATTTCTCCATTAGAGTATATTGTGCAGCCCTTCAGTTCATCCTCTGACTAAAGCCATTTCAGCTTTCTTCTCTTTAAGGTTGTGTGTCCACCAAAGCATTTTTTCCCATCTGTAAATGCCAAGCGCACTTCTGAAAGCTGGGAGCGTTTGAGAGAGCTCCTATGACACAGAATATCCGCTGAAATAAAAAATGTTGGCACAAAGTTGAGTTCATCTTTTGGTCTTTGCTCTGGATGAAATAAAGAGTGGAACCCCACAGGGAGAGAAAACGACCCTCTGGTCTGTGGGTTCATTAACTTTAGTGGGTGAAGAAACATCTTGACAGGGATCATCTGGATCAAGAGTTCCTCTGTTGTTGTTCAGCACGCATGCATGTAGAGTGGGATGGTTGGTCTTTGTTGTCTTCCTCCTTCACTGTGATTGGATGTCATGCATTGATGAGCATGTACTTAGCTGGTGTATTACAATGCAGATGACTCTGTTTAGACAGCCATGCCACTCATCTGCTCTCAGGTTACAAGTTTAGATTTAACGGCTTCAGCTATTTAGCTTGTGGTGCAGTGAGTCGAGTCTGCTGCTTGCACACGTGCAACTTCCAACGTCCGCTCCGCGCGGACACATCACATTACGTCGCTGGCGGGGCGTCGGTCTGGCTTGTATGCAAACAACAGTGAGGTATCAGCTGTCCCCTGACAGCAGTGAGACATTTTTTTCCTCTTAATCAGAAAAAAATCCTCTCTATGGTTACATTTCAGTTCATGATGTGCATCAACTTCATTTCTTTGGTTAACTCTCATTCATAAAAGCAGTGAAAGAGTGGAAGAAACTTTCAAATGGCCTGATATTTTGTGCAGACTTTCATCAGATTTTGTCCTCACAGCAGACAAAATAAAAACGGATGTGAATATTTTTAAAAAATCATGCTTACGTTAGTTAAGATTTCTGAGTGTTTTTAAATACCTTTATGGCATGTACATGTGTGATTAGCAAGCATGTATGAAATGCGATGTTATCTCATATTTATTTTTCCTTTGCGTGGTGTATTGTATTGTACTGAACATGCTGTATCCAGGGACTGAAGATTCTCTTTTTGCCACCATCCCTGACAACTATAGATTTACTAAACTAAACCAGACTCAACTAAACTCTTAACACGAAAAAAAGCAGTCTAAAACCTGAGTTTTACACGTTAACCTCATTATTTGAAAAGGTGCATACGATATATGACAGGCGCCCCTGCTCATGATCGACAGTATATGATTCATTTCCTTGGAAAGGACGAAATTGTTCTTTCTGATAATGTGTATCCTCCAGCGGGGCTTGGCCTGCTTGATTCGTTTCCTCTCCATCGTCTCCCATCGACTTTTCCCCTCGTTGTTTTCATCTCCTCAATCTCATCCGCCCACCGCCGCCGCCGTAGTCCCTCGTCACCACACTCTTCACTGTCATTCATTTTCTCACTGCAAACGCTAATACCGGCGTGTCAGTAGTTCATGACAAACTCGACTAATGGGAATAAAAAAGGATATGAGAGATGCAGGGAAAACAACACCATCTCGAACGTCTTCCACCCTCTCCAGGATCGAGTGGAAAAGCAGACAGTAACGAGGAAGAAGAAAGAAGGAAGTGATGCAGTTACTGGGAAAAGAGAACGGGTTTTTTTCCCGTTGCTGTTGATGGGGCACCAAACCCCAGCACCACTATGATCTTCAAAGCCTCTTTCCCTCACTTACTGTCACTGTCTTGCTCCTGTGTTTTCCCCACTGAGAAAGAGGATATATCAGTTGGCTCCAGGCAAGTGGTTGGAGCTTCAAAGTAGGGATCCTATCGTTGAAGGCTTTCTTCTTTTTCATAATTATTTTATCAAAAAGAACATTAAGACAATAGATTACTTGTATGGGTTTAAATGTATCACAATAGCAGTTCCTGGAAAGTTTAGGCTGGGCTTATTAAAGTTTTTCACCCAATAATCACATCCTGCTCCGTCACGGTTCGTACCTGTTTGTTACTGGCCAGTCGTTAAAACACATCACCATGTTCCTGCTTCTCCAGTTCACTGATGGCCTGCCCATAAAAGTTGGATGTACTGCAGAGGACAATACTCACATCTAAAGCAGAGCCACTGCCTCCATTTCCCAGAGAGACGAAAGAGGGCTGGCTTTGATGGGGGTTTGCTATTTTTGTGCTCAACAAATACCTTCTATGTCCTTTTTTCCCCTGCTTTTGAAAATCCTCTCCTTTTAATCCAGTTTCTGCTCTCGACAGAACCCCACCCCCACCCCACCCCACCCCACCAAAAAAAAAAAAACCCACACACAATATTTGTCACAACATGGAGTTGCTAGTTTTTGTTCAATCAAAATGACATACTGTTTTGGGCCCAAATACAAATGTTAATGACATGCAAGTGGCAATACCTTAATTCGCGATCATCGCAGAGTGATGGTATTGTTTACCCAGCTAGGTGCCTCAGGGAGGCCTATCAGGATGGTTTATGGGTCTGGTTAGACGCATGATTAAAGGCTCCTCCTCCACCAGGGGCTCCGTCCCCCACGTGAACACAAATAACACACAGCCAGCTTTGTCTTTCCTCCTTCATCTTAGTTTGCAGAATGTAAAAATCTGCGTGTCTACCATGACATCCTCGTTATGTCCTCACTGACACAGTTACCCTGCTGTTGACAGGCTGTGGTCATTTTTCATGTGTTCTGTGATATCGGCCTGATGAGAATACCGCTGAGCTCATACGACTTGGTTTTATAGTTTCTTGATACAGTATCTTGACTTGAGGTTCAATGGTGATAAACCCATGACACTTCCGCAAGGCTCACTGGTGTCACCTGGCGTCCTAGAGGCCCCTCCCACTGATTGTGCCCCTCCTGCTGCATGGTTTTCTTTTGCAGCCTGGTTGGCATCTTCCTCCTTCCAGCTGGTGGTGCCTGTGCTGTCCTGTTATGTTTGTAGGTCAAAAGTTCTTCAGTCCCAAGCTTCAGATTTCCATGGTGCAGGTAGCTGAGCTGTTTCTGTGAGGGGGGGCACATGATAAGTTCCAGTTTGAGATTACTTGGGGATTTTTGGTGGATAGTAGAGCTTTTGCAACCAACTTTCCCATCCCAAGTTAGGACGAGCAGTTCTGACTCTCTTTTTGCAGATGGATTTTTCAGGACTTGTTCTGAATTAAAGTGATGGAGTTTGACAGGTATTTAATACACAATCTTAGGACTGAAAACAAGCAAATTGTCCATTGATTTCTGTACGGAGTGTGTCCTTTAGATGAGAATCATCGGCAGGAAAAACCCCTGTAGCCTAAATGAAAGATCAATGTAGCAACCAGCTCCTGTGGTTTTTGCACTTTAAGAACTGCTAATTATCTCACCATCAACCTTTCATTCACGCTCCCTCAGCATCACCTTCTTACCTCAAAAGTAGCAACAGGCCAAATCCAAGGGAATGTTAGTAGCTTCAAACTCTGACACCAGAAACCACACAGCATGTTCGTATAGGGAACGGTGATCAAACTCCAGAGCAAAGCTCCCAGCAGCATCTGTTTGCAGTGTTGTATATTACATAATGAGCCAGGACGGATAAATATAATATACCTGGGAGGAAGCCTTGCCCCAGATGAGTTCTCTAAGTTTGGCTGGGAAACCAACTATAATTATTTCATGGGATCTTGTCATTGTCGATCCCAATGCACAGTGTGTGTGTTCTGACTACACTGCCTACTTGGGACTAATAGGGCAAAGTGTTACACCAAGATGAGGAATAAATCTATAAAGACTTTGTTGTCAGCTTGCAGATCAAATGTGTCACTTGTGTGCTACGGAGACAGAAGTTGGCATGCTGGTACTGGTCAGAGTCCGGATGCTCTGAACTGATCAGAGATGGTTCAAGACTCTGCTGGTGCTGGCTGACTGGGTCCTATTTGGTGTGAGGTGCATGGGGCAAGGACCTTTGGAGCTAAGTGTGGTTCAAAATGGTCCTTATGTCTCTCTTAACTAGTAGTAACAACCTCAGTGTTTCTCTCCCATTTCCTTTAAGAGCCAGGTTTGCCTGCGACTTATTGCTATTCAAACTTCATATCCAGCAGGTTTGAGACAGTTTTTTTTTTTTTAGCTGAGGAAACAATTTGTTGCTAATTTTTCTGTCAAAAATATATCTGCCCCCCCCGCCCCAAGAGTTTCCTCTGTCCTGTCAAGTTTATAACTGAAGATGTTAGCTTTTTTTTTGCTTAAATGTCCCTGGATAGTTTCTGCAGGGACGTTACTGCGCACATGAAAACCGTTACAACCACTGAAAGCACAAACTCTTATCTTTAAAAGTGAATCGTTAGACCCAGGATTTCAATACTAAACACAAAATCACCTGGAGAGCTTCTGACATCCTCATCAATGAAGTTATGCTGCTGTGCCTCCTGTGTAAACGTGCACAGCGTCGACTTGCTAATTGGGCGACACGTTAATCTTATGTGCTGGAGCTCTCCGAGATGAAGCAGACACGATGGTAACAGTATTTTTTCACCTTGTAATGTCTTATGTGGGATATTTAACGTGAATTCTACGTGTATCTTGTTGTCTGAACTCTGTGCCTTTACAATAGCAGGAAAAATATTGCATCATGTTGGCTAATGGTGCAACGGTTTGTGCTGCATCAGGATAGGATTGTGCCAATGGTGACCTCACATTCACACCTGACCTCTTTGGTTCTCTTTAAATGAACCCTGATCAATCATTCAATCAAATTCTATTTATAAAGCCTCAAGTCACAAATTATAATTTAGCTCAAGGGACTTTAAATTCACGATGCAACAATCTCTGTCAGTAGACCATCGATGAGGGGAAACCAGGGAAAAAAGCACAAGGACGATATGTTTGTTTGTTTGTTTTTTATCAGACAGTCCAGTACGTTTGTGCTGCTGTTGAAGCTCATCAAGTTAACTGGTCACCAGTAAGTGAACTTTGGCACCAAAAGGAAGGTCTGGGTTCACTTCTCATGTGATTTGGTGAGAAAGGGAATGGACTAAACACAGAGAGTGAAATTAAAAACATTGATTTTGGTGACAGCTGTCGGTCAGAAACTTACACGGCACAACATATAAGGCCTCTGTGATTCTAATACTCATGTTAGTCCTAGAATGTGGGGTGGCATGGCTTGGAGGTAGAGTGGCCGTCTAGCAACCAAAGGGTTGCTGGTTCGATCCCCATTTCCCTTCACTTCCTTGTACTGAAATAAATGACCTAAATACTGTGTTCAACACTGCCTAGTATCATCTTGTTACGTTGGTCAACACATTATCTCATCCTGGAGGAGAGACGAAGCATCGTTCATTGGTATTGATTGGATAGAAAGCATTCAGCTATTATCTATTTCCTCCATTAGTGAGACTAAGCATCCATCAAAAAATTGATTTGCCACAGTTGGCTGGGATGTGTCTCTCTCATTCTGTTACTGTAGCTGTTTGTGTGTGGGTGGGTGTGCGTGTGTGTGTTGTGTGTGTGAGCCTCTGTTGGCCTGACATCTAAAACCTGTTTGAGGCCTTTTCAAACCATAGCTCAAATTGATTGTTGGCTGTTGTTTATCATTGAACAGCTCATTGACATACAGTTGCATTCCAGATTGTTCCCAAATCAGGGGAAGTGACTCTTTTATTCTTTGGTATATTCGGTAAAATGTCAGGTCAGTTTTTATCCGTCCAGCTTTCTGCCTACTGCCCTTCCCTGAAAGGACAGTTTGTTTGCTCTCAAGGCCTACTCAGCTTTTTTCTCCTCCAAGATTTTCCAATCCCGTCCCATGTGTATGATTCACTGCAAATGTTGGTTTAAACGGGACTCCCTCTCAGCTAGAATGTCCGCAGTAATTTAAAGGAGCTCCATATGAATAGACCTTGAAATGAGGGAATAAAGAGGGTAAAAAGAAGTATGTCTCATGGTCTCAGAGAAGATGAGCTCTACCTGAATATTTTAAAGTCTCCTCTATCATTAGCACTTCATTAGTGCATTGAAAGCCGCCCCAGATTCATTTAATGGAAACAAATTATTCTCTCCTTTTCTTGTCTCCTACCTGCAATTTATTTATCACTAATCAGCACCGTAGGCATTGATTTCCATGTTTGACTTCCTGTTTAGGTTTTAAGGCATTATAACGTTAATTTTCTCCCTAAATTTGAGCTCTTGGTTTTGCTTTTGAGCTCATTCTGTGTCCCAATTTCATCCCTGTGTTTTCCATTTAGTCTGTCCCATTTTGGTTCATGTAAATGAACCTTAAAACATATTTTTTAATAAATGCATATGTGTTCAGTGAGAGGAAAAACAGACATGACCCTGTTTATGCAAACAGCTGCTTTCACTCTGCATTTCTGCCTGTCCCAATTACATACTTAGTCAGCCACTGAGTTTGTGTCCCAGTATTTTGCGGCACAGGCAAAGCATCGATGTTGCATTTTCTATTTCGGTTGAAATGATTGTTAAATCTGTACGTCTCCAGTGTGTTTTCTGTCTCCTCTTGTGTTAGGCAAAGTGCACCTCTGCTCAGCGCTGCTCTTTCTCAGTCAAACTTTGATTTATACAGTAGCTGCAGCATCAACTGTAGGCTACAGATATTCTGCAGAACTCATTGTCACCTTTTTAATGGACACCAAGCTGTCAACCTGATTCCTGTCTCCTAGAGTCTCAGTGGCTCCCTCAGCAAATGGGGAATGACAAGGTTGACAGGCCGGTGAGTGTGGACAGTTGAGCAGAGAGCCAAATGTCACACCAGACCCTGTCAAAAAGCCTTTTCTTGCTTTTATAATGAGGTTTGTGGGCCTTGGTGGAATACTGTTTCCATTAAACCCTTTCCTTATTGATTTGTGCTTTCTGCAGCTTTTGTAAGCATTGACATTCATCATTAGCACATGCTAGCGCGTCACAGTGTGAATGTTGAGTATGCTTATACTCTCCTTTTTTGAGTGGAACATCTTGTAATAAATGTAGAGTTTTACAGTTTTTTCACAACATGAGTCACAATATGTAAAGTAGGTACATCTGTCAGTCTTTTCGTTTTTTTCGTTTTCAATGAGCAGTAGTGGACAGGAGCCGAATATAAATACTTCAGTACTTCAGCGGGAGTTTTGGAGTATTAGTGCTTTAACAGATTTCCTAATAGTGGTTTGAAAACAAATCTTACGATTACTCAAACTGCCCTTCAAGTATTTTAGTCAGTGTAGCATCAAATACGAAATTTGCATTGTTTATTAAATGCAATTTTTTCCTTACTATTAAGAATTCATCAGTAAAAAAAAAAAAGAGCAGTGAAAATGCATAACATGAAACCTTAATTAGGCACATGATGTATTTCACGGTCAGCACCGCCTCTGTAAATATAAATATTTATTATTTTACGGTTCTTTTTTAAGCTATCCTTGTTATTTCAATCATTTTAAAACCACAGAAAATGTTGAGCTGCCGCAGAGAATGCCAGCTGTTTACACATGCATAAATCTCTGATGCTACAAGAGGCTGTTGCGAAAGCCTGCTCCTAATTTACATTATTTTTATGTTGCAGTTGGTAGCTGTAACTGTGCCATCACATTTTGTCTGGAGGGATGGAGGCATTATTAGCATGAGGTGCTAAGTCATAAGACCTGCAAGGTTTTTCAGACCCCCTGTCATTTAAGGTCCCAATGTGGTGCCAAAATCCATAGCTTTTCTACCTTATTTCAATAGATTTACGCGTAAAATAAGGAAATGAAACGGCAGAGAGCGGTATTTGCAAAAAAAAAATGAACTGGTAATGATCCTTAATGACCACAAGATCAAAAATAGATCCTGGTATAAATTATTGTGGCTATAGAGTGAGTGATATGACAGAAAAACTTGTGAAGAATACACCTTTTGTTTGATAAATGGATCATAAAACTTCAGATGTCAAACGTCTCCATGCCTTTGCGTTTTCTCCTAACAGAATATTTTGCCTTCAAGTTTGTTGTAGAGGAAACTCATTTTAATTACCAGGGATTTCAATTTGGTTTTGCTAAATTACCTTGTGTGAACCAGGCGGTCCCACTCACACACTCATCGAGTGCAATGACAGGGTTCATTTCTAATCAGCCTTACTTACACTGTAATTGTAAGGCAGTGTGTGCATTTCTTTGTACTTATTCTTTTTAATTCAGTCTAAACAGAGCAAACCCACTTGTCAGAAAATGGCTATTTCAAAAACAGGGGAGTGTTTTAATTCATGCAGTTTTAAATGTGATTGCACAATACTCCAAACAGTGCAGCTGGAGCTGAATATAAACTCTAGAAATGAATGGTGTTATGTCTTGGCTAATCCCTGAAATGCCTTTTGATACAATTATAAAGCTAGAGTGACTAAATAATCTCCTTAAGTTATAGACTGATATGTTTTAAATCCTCTTTAGTGTCATTTTGCTCCAGTTCTTCGGTATCCACGTCACACACCACAAGACTGGAGATCTTACACACCCTAAATACAATCTGGTGTTTTAAAAAAGGCTCAAATTACAAAAATGTAGTGATTAAGGCCTTACAGGTCATTGATTTTAGTACGATTGATTACCAATTTATGTAATCCGTTAAAGAATTTCTCCTGTTCAATCTTAAAGCAGCTCCCTCGCTTTTTCAGCTCATGCATTTTTCAGTCTGCTCTCTTGAGTTTGCAGAAGTTGTACTGGAGATCGTTCACCCGGGAAAACTGTTCCAATCTCAGTTAATTTTTGCTTAAGTAATGAGCTTTAATGTCTCTGAAAATCAGTTCATTTCAGATTTTCAATCCATGCGTTTTGTGGTTTTTAATTTGGTTCGTTGATTAATATCAGCTTGTCATTTTCAGGAAATTAGCTAATTTCTTTGTCTTTGGTACAGGATGAAATATTTGTTGGACAAGTTCTTCTTTAAACCAGATCAGACAGTGCCTTAATTTCAACTTCATTAAGCTCTGCTCTTTAGTCGTAAACATATTTGAATATATAACAGATAGATCTGAAGATTGATGTCTGCTGGTATGACCCAAATGATTTCTGATGTTTTTCATGAAGGGTGGACGGCTTGAAACTCAACTTTCTTTGAAAAAAGGCACGAAAGGATGGGGGAAAAAAAAGGTTAAAATAGAAGCTCATTAGCATGCACCATGTGAGTGGCAAAACAGCTGAGGAAGGTGGATATTTGTGATCTATTCCATGCATGGACAGCTAGCTGACTCAAAAAAATCCTAATTTTATTCATAATATTTATTAAAACGATCTGGAAGCGTCCTCTTTCAGCTGGCGTATCATCAAATCAACTTGTACTGTATACTATAAATGATTGTCAGCGTCTGGATTGAAGACAGATACAAATTTAAAGTGTGATGGGAGATTTATTTGGCTTTTAGGCTACATAAGGAAAATATAGGATATGCAGTGTAGACTTTAAGGATATTTAGTAAAAAATATGATGGAAGATGAGCTATGACCTTTTAGATATACAAAATAAACACATCTTAGTAAATTGATTTGAATAAATATGTAGCAGTGCGCCCCACATATCATGTATGATGTAGCAAGCGAGGCTGATTTAATCGAATCTGAATTCTAATTAACAGATTAAATCATTACCTTGTTGCTCACCTGACTCTTTATGTTCCATTACTGCCTCATATAGTAACTTTACAATGTCTCTCAGCTTATTGTGTTGGTTTCTGCAAGTCCACATGAGCAGTTGTCTTAAGAAGGGCTGATAAATCCATTTCTGCATGCAATTTGCTACCTGCATAAAACCAGAGGACAGAGCTTAAATCAACAGCATCATTTCTTGAGACAGTCCAGACAGTACACAGTAGCATCCATAAACACGCACGCAAACGACTACATAATAATTTCAGAGTTAATTGACTGCTGCTCCAGTGGCACTTCACCCATCAGACCACTGAATGAAATAAATCACCTGATGCGAGAATAAACACACTGAGAATCCAATAAAGTGTTCAAATAATATTTCCCCTCCTCCAGCAGTAATGACGTTAATGGCAGTGGAGCTCTTACAACACCGCTGAGCTTTCTCTTCAAAGCCATCTTTTCAGGACAAAAAAATAGAGCCCTGGCACGGTGTAAATATAAATAAGTGTGTGGATGGCATGTTTGCTCTAGGGGAAAATACTTTGTCATTGAAAAGATAATAGAGTACGAAGGGTAATGAAATATGTGGTTGGAGGGCAAAACACTGTGAGCATGACAATGTGCAGTCACGATGGGAGTACAGGAGGGAGATGGCAGGAGGAGGGGAAGTTAAAGTCTTGCCTGCTCCTGCTGTTCTCTTGGGTGCTTCCAATCACAAATCACTCGTGTCTACACACAAAAGGAGTCACGCTTGGGAAAAGTGTGGCGATGTTTTCGGGGAGTAATAACAGTTCTGACAGCTGCCTGTGCCCAGCAGGGGTGTGGAGGGGCTACTGTAGCTTTAGTTAGAAATATGCACTTTTTAAAAAATATTCCACATCGTGTGAGTCAGCGGGAGTTTGTGCATGCCTGCTCTTCAATAGACGATATTCACCAGCGCCTGTGTCGAATGGCGGCGTGTGTGCGCTGTGTCACTGGAGTTCCTCCAGCCTCTCCAGCAGTGTGTGACAGTTGCAGCTGTGAGGGGAGGCTCAGCCCCCTCATCCTGCCTCAGTAGCAGTGAGAGCTGTGGGGTGGGTGCGGGTAAGTGTGTTTTCCCTTTTCATTCTTTAACGGGTGGCTGTCGAGGGGCTGTGGGACAGAGCAGCAGGGCGGCAGTGGTCCAACCTCCACTAACCCCCATCAGGCGTAAAGCCAAGAGCCTGCAATTGAAGCAGGCCATGACCCACACACATGCGCGCGCGCACGCGCACACACACACACACACACACTCACACTCACACACTTGCAGAAAAATCCACCGCCTTGTATTGACACATTATTCACCAGCAGCCTCCTGGACACTGATACTCGGAGGCATTGTTGGCTTGGCATTTATTTGTTGAAGTTAAATCAGTGTTTAGCACATTCAGTGAAGCCCGTTCTGGGCGTCCGTTCAGTGCTTGGCAGTTCTTTTGGACAGTGCATGATGATTTTATCACTTCTGTTAAGTGTTTTAATTGTGGGTGTAAAAGCATTACAAATCGCTGTTGGCTTTAGATGGCTGACAGAAGGATGTGTTCACAATTACAGTACAAAATTAGTTCCGTTTCAGTACAATCACTCCATCTGCCACAGCTGATGAATATTTTAATATGAATGTCTCAGAGAGTGAAATGTCCTGTCAGGAGTTTGGGTTTAACACAACGAGGGAGGAAAGAAACAGTTAACGCTTTTTTTTCCTGAATAAAGAAACAAACTAATAACCTACGCTTGGAGTTAATGAGTCCAACCAAACATGAATATCCAAAATATGACTCCAATGATTCAATCCAAAACTGAACACACACACACACACACACACACACACACACACACACACACAGACTGATGGAGACTTGCATTAACTGGTGGGGAATACACCAGAGGACCGGTCATCAGCGGACAAAAGGGAAAGAGGGAGCCACAAATGTGTCATGGCTTCAATAAAGAGCTGATACACCTTAAAGACAGAAAGATCTTCAAGCTGAAATTGACTCTAATAGTCATAACTATATTTTCAATAGCAGACAAACCAGCACCTTCACATTTCAGTTCCCTCCTCTGTCCTTATTCCTTTTGTCACAACCTCTTTAGGCTGCAAACTAATAGAAAATGTTCTGCCATTTTTTATTTTTTTTAAAAGTCAGCTAGCTCTTATTGCTGACTGCATGTGTGGAGCAACTCAACTGATCTCTGGGGTTGGCAGTCACGGTGACAACAGCAATGGACATCCATCATATATATTTATGAGGACACACAGAGGATGAAGGGGAGGACCAATCCGACGAAGGAAAAGAGCACAGTCCAGAAAACAGAGAATTATGCAGAAAGGGAGAAATGTGAGGTTGCAGGAAAATGAAAGTGCTGATCATTTTTAAATCGGGAAAGAAATTTGCACGATCTTGTAAATAGTAGTCAATTTGATTCGAACTCTATTCTGAAAACCATGATTCAAAAATTGTTCTTTTTTTTTGCTTCGATAATAAATGAATTCAAAAGTTGCATTAATTCTGTGTTGGAAGCAACGACACAGATCCTGGTGGTGTCTGTGGAGGCTGCTACGGTTCTCAGGACTCAGCCTTGGTTCATGGAAAAACATTTTCGGGGATAATCAGACAGTTTTGCAGAGTTCCAGTGGCACTTCTCTTCCCAATCGGGGTAAGAAGAATTAAAAAAAAAAAAAAAAAAACGTTTTCAAACACAACAATCTCCAAGGTGAAGCTCAGAGGGCCTGTGGAGGTCGTTGAGTGACATACAGACAGACGCCTCCGATCCTGTATTAAATATCTTTGTTAAGATAAGTTTTTCAGGCCTGGCTGTTGTTTGTTGCCAAGCTCAGTGACGCCACATCTGTGCTTCATGCTCATCGTGGGGGCCGTGTAGGTGTGAGCAGGAATGTACAAGGACAGAGAACTCTTTGACCAAGACACAAGTCTCTGCTTATTAGGTCAGCCGTCTCTTTGCATGCCTGTGTCTGTCCTCCCTCCTCTCCCTCCCTACCTCCATCTCCCTCTCTCTGTTTGTCTCTCCTTCTTTTATCCTTCTCTGCATGACTAACTTATCTCTGAATTCTCTGCCAAGCACAGCAACAGGGTAAATAATGTCAACACTCAGTTAACCTCAGTGTTGGCTTTAACAACGCAAGTCTGAGGCTGGAATCGTAACGTTGCAGGAGATCTGTGCTATTAAGGTAGGCACTGCACATTGTGAAAGAACTGCATTTATCTGCAGAGCTCCAGTAATGAGGGAGTAAATCCTAGCCATCGTAGTGCTTCTAAGGGATATCTGTGCTCCAGTCTTGATTCATTCAGATTAATATCAATGTGTAGACATGGCTTTGATCCTCTCATGCTTTATCTGTACAATTGAAGTGTCTTTTCTGTTTTCCTCTGAAATCCAGCGAAGGTTTGTGTGCTATCTTTTGATTTGAAATCCACATATTGTTTGAAAAAAATGTACTTTCAGGTTGCCTTGGCTTGAGTGTCAGATATTCTGTCTGTTCTGTGCACACAATTAGGCAATTATTTGAAGTGTTAAGCTGTGATTTCTTTTGGAAATGTGTGTGTGTGTGTGCGTGTGTGTGCGTGCGTGTGTGTGTGTGTGTGTGTGTGTACACGTGTGTTGAAGTTGTAGCCATATAGCATAGCAGCAAGATGAATATTGTCTGTGCCATTTTGTGGCATGTCAGTGAAATCTCTGCTGGTTTTTTTAGCATCCTTGCAAAACACGCAGTGCATACGCATGACTGAGCAATGCCACATCTGATCAAGGCCGTTAATAATGCATGTTTAAAGCCTGACTCACATTTTTGAATTTTAAAGCGGAAGACAGACATCCCCCGTGTCTCACACTGAAGGGTGATACATGCCTGCATCATGAGGATACTTATGAATAGAGACGCTGACATGGCATAATTCAGAATTTTAGCATATGTCATTCCCAGAATATTGTAGACTTTTGTGCCCTGCAGCAAAAACAAGATATTTTCTTTCCAATATTTGACTATAATGAAATCCACCAGGTGTAAGTTTATGTGAAACCTTGATGAAAAAGTTAAGGGGAATGAAAAAGACAAGATTTGAGGTCACCAACAGGTTGTCTGTCACTCGGTTCCATCTTCACTCCAGACACCTCTATCAGTTATCTTTTGCCCGCAGGATACTCTCATGGTGTTAGCGCTGCGGCTGATGATTGTCGTGCTTCAACTCTATTTCACATCTTGGAAGAATCAACTTTCCAGAGTAAACAATCGTGTTGCCATTCTGCTCTTAAACTCCCTTAGCCTCTGCTGCCTTGTTTGCATCCTCACCCATGTTTTATTCACAAACCAGCGAAGTCGCTCTGAACAGACGACACAAGGACACTTAAGTTGTTATTTTTAGAGGTATTTGAACTAACGTGACCTCTGATTAACCATCAAAAGAGAATGAGAGCACAGGAGAGATGCTGATTCACGCAAGCCCCAGCTAATAGAAGCTGCCTCTGGAAGAAAAGAGGGGGAAGGAAGTAGTGGAGGGAGAATGGGAGTCAGGAGTGGGAACGAGACGGAGATGATTCATTTGAAATAGAAAAACAAATCCATCTGGGCAATCTGATGGCTGCAGAATAAACGAGAAAGGCAGAGAGAGAGAAAGACAATTAATATGTTTCAGGAGGATGAAAAGAAGAGGAGGATAAAGAGAGAGTGTGAAAATTCTGCAAGAAACAGTCTAATCCAGGCTAGCTTGTGCTCCTTCCCACTGGGGAGTCATTCATTAAAATGTTTATACTGCAACATTTTTTTTCCTTCATGGTTCATTTCAGACTCAATTTGATTTACACAAACCACCTGAGCTCATGAGAGAAGTAGTCAAAAGAAAGGAGCAAGGACGACACAGTTGGAGCTTGAAATAGGAGCGCAGATAAAGATATAGAAGCATATATGGATGTTTGATGGATGGAAAGATGGAAGGCTGACTGCAGCTGGAAAGGTCAAAGGTTGTGCCTAGGGGAGAGTTAGTTTAAAAAACATTGGGATGGAGACCATCTGGCGCACACAAGGGAAGATGCTGCATCTTATTATAAGGTTAGCAGAGGAGCACAGCTGTAGCTAAAGTAAAGAGCAGAAGAGAAACGTCTCCGACAGCCCAGTGCTCAAACAGAAAATTTGGTCGTGACCTGTGAACCTGGAAAAGGCCTCAAATGCCCTGAATGCCACTTCTTAAAGTTGTGTTTTTGTGCGTTTAAGTGTGTGTTTGCTGGCTCCGTCTCTTCCCTCAGCTCCATCAAGGGGATTGCACCTCTTCAAGAGCTCCCCTCACATGCCCCCTCACTTTACAAGTATGTGAAAAAGAGGACTTTTTTTTTTTTTTGCCTGAGTGTTTTGTCTCCCTGTGTTTAATGGACTGGAATAGATGGATGAAACTGCTGCTGTGTCATGATTCAGGTTTTCTATCACTTGGGTTTTTGATTCTGTACTTTGTGTGTGTGTGTGTGTGTGTGTGTGTGTGTGTGTGTGTGTGTGTGTGTGTGAGTGTGCGTGTGTGCACGCGCGTGTGATGCCTCATTTCCCTCTAGATAGACTTAAAGAAGTATGTGTGTGCTGATTTATTATTAGAAAGAAGTGGCCGACCTGGTAGGTAGCTTTAAGTGTGACTCCGGCAGCCTGCTAGGGGCCTGCTGTGTCTGCTGTTTTGCTGTGTAGCACTGATGCGATACTTCACCAGAAAATTGTACTGTACTTTTCAAGTACTCACAAATTGTCTTGAGCTCATGATGATGACTTTCCCTCCTACATTACTTCTTTCTTTTTGACTCCAGGTGTCAGAAAATTGTCCATAGATGTTAAGTTTACAAACTCTCGAGCCCAACACCCAGTATAGTCTTCGTATTTTTTATGGTACACTCAGTAATCCATAAACCATTTTGATTCAAAATGAAAACAAAGTGTAAAACCATCTTTTTTGGTGCTGCTGTTAACCAGCATGGACCAGGTGACAAATTCACTTGAACCAACTTGTCTGTGTTGCAGTTTGTTTGTTTATTCACTCACATATACAGACCTGCCTTGCCTTGCCTTGGTTTAGTAAAATCCTACTTTTATTTTCAACTTTGTTTGTTACCTCCATCTCTACGGGCACAGGGGGCTTAGCAAATCAATGTTCTGCCTCCCTGCTTGTAGATATTCACCGTGTCTGCATTTTCAAATCACCAGATATTTTCTTCTCTTCTGTAGAGCATTCACGATTGTCTTCTCCCTCAACCTTGGTTGTATTGGTGGGATATAACAAGTAGACTCCCACTGTTGTTGTCTTATAAAGGATTCATGCGTCTCAGTGTTTCCTCTCTCAAGTCTTAAACACAAAATGTAGAAAGAGCGAGAAGTGCACTCAGAGAGCGCAGACCTCCGCCAAGGTCAGTGTAACATTTCCTGTGAAGTTCATGAAAGTTTCATGAAAACGAACCTGCAAATTTTTGCATAAGCTTGTTGACAGGGAGACAAAACTAAACCAAACAAAGAAAAACCTCCAGCACTGAAAACCTAACCTCCTCTGTGACAGAGACAGTTTTGTGTTTTCATCATATTTTTGCACTGTGTTAAACAATGATTGGGGGAAGTACTGAATATTTATTTAGTTATTTTTAATTTTTGGAAATCTGCACTCAAATGACAAATAAATGTCAAAACTGCTGTAAGTTGTCTTTGCAGAAAAGTGATGAAATCCCAAAGAATATTTGTGTTATATATTTGTTTCTCAGTGTCGGATTAGTCTGCGGGATAAAGTAGGGTAGTGGGATGCATCGCTCTTTGTTTTCAATCCCTACATGGTGGCGTTCAAATATCTGCGTACACTCGCTCGATCAATAAGAAAAAGTAACATCAACTTTCACAAACTTTTACCATTTGATGGCAATTTTCTTTCTCTTTTTAGCAACGGGGCGGCCCTCGTGGCCGGGATGCCATTGTGTGCCGTGCCAGTCCACTGTGGACGGTGAGGGGCCGGAGGAGGGGGCCGAGTGCAGGAGACTGAGAGGAAGCAGCCCGCACCAAACAGGAGACATGAACCTCTGCTGGAACGAGATTAAACGGAAGTCCCACAACATTCGGTAAGAGCTTGACCGTTTATTACGAGGAGAGGCGTGCTTTTTGGTGCCATTATTGAGAATTTCACCTGCGACGATGATCTCTTCATAGCCACGCAGTCACACGGATGATGTCTGAACGCCCTCTACTAACAATTCTTCTTGCTGCTATGCATGGTCAGTTTTCAGGGAGATGAAATGGTATTGCTTAAAAACATGCCGTCACACTGCAATGCATATTTCAATGCTCCTCCCAGTCAGTTCATTAAATATTGATGTAACATGGGTTAATACTGCCACTGCACAAGTTACACTTGAGTTGATTGCCAGCGCAAAACAATTAGAGAGCGTTTATGTTGTTCTTCGATGCTTAATTGGAAGCTGTCTGGGCTTGCTGCATCATTTCTCTTTCTTCAGTTCATCTGGCGTCCTGTGTAGACAATTGGCCCCTTAATTGCTTGCTTGACCCTGATGCATCTGGAAATAGGGAGGGGTGGTTCAGGAAGGATAGTTGTGAAATTGGTTAAGACAGTTTCCCCTGCAGTCCTGTGTAATGAGATCACTATGGATGGCCTGCAGTGGCTGTTTATACGCGAGGCGGTCTCGGACTTTATCAGGCTGAGAGAGGACGAGAGGAGGGGAGGGAGGGATACAGGAGAGCGTCAATGGAGGGACAGAGAGAGAACAGACAGCTGCTATTAAATCATCACAGAAGAGAGTTGGGATGCAGGGCAATGGGAGGAGCAGAGGGAAAGAAGAATATAAAAGTGAATGAATGAGAAAGAGCTTTACTGAAAAGCTGTCTAACCTTGAGGGTGAGTGCTGTCCAGAGGAAACGTCTGACTGCCTTTTATGCCAGCAGTGGGACAAGTGCGGACGACTGGCTTTTGTTATAGCTACTCTGACATTGATTGACAGGTGGTTGAGGCCCTGTTTCAATAACAGTCACGGCTGCTTCTCGCTATCCTTTATCCACCATAGTATATCGTCTTTGACTGGAATTAAATTGAACTTCCATTGGTATGAAATGAAAAATTCCTCCAAAATACGATGATGAAATGAAGCACCTGGAATGTTCCTGTTTCGAAAAACATCTAGCAAATTCAGCGAATTAAGATCAGTAGCACAAAATGTATACAGATGGTAAGAAGACAGAATTCATCATAGTGTCACTCAGCTAATTGGACTCTGCTGCCAACAGAAGGTCAGGGGTTTCATCCTCTTTTTTTTTTGTGGAAACTTGTATGGAAAGTAGCAAAAAATCCCTAAACTGTCAGCCCCTGCATGCTCACACACACAGACACACACACACCAGCTGCATAGCATATGTTATTGACTGCAAAACAGCGCTACGATGCCACCGGCAAAAATGTACACATGCTGTTGTGTGCTTTGCGTCAAGTTGAGGGTTAATGTTTAATGCAGGATTGAAATAATAGCATCATTTAAATAGACTGCAACAGTGTGGTGCACTGTGTCTATCATAATTACAGTTGAACGAGTAGCATTACACAGAAAGAGGGGCCCTCGGTTCAGTTTAGCACATTTCTGAGGCCAAGCAACCATCTGTACCATTGTAAGAACATATGTGAATGTGGGAAGATTCCACTAATTTATTCTGTCTGCTGCTCTCAAAGACTCAGCGCTTTAGAGAAGGACATGTTATTTATTTAAGGGTTTTGTGCAATTCTGTTATTTGCTCAGTAGATTTTGAATGAAAAATAGAAAATCCTGGATTTATCGAACATCTTGATTCTTTCTTTTCTGACAGTTGGCTCTGCCTCTGCGGTGGCAATATGGATTATAAAACCTATCACAATATTTCATGGCGTTTTTTTTATGGTGTCATTGGTATTTTTAGAGTTGGCGGTTCATCTGTTCCTTTTTTTTTTTGTATCTCAGTCATATCTCAAGGGAATTTCTTCAAATTGGCCCCAATCATCCACTGGGATTCATGAATGAGCTGAAAATTTGGTGGTTAAAGGTCAGCGAGGCCTTTCCAAAATGGCGTCAGCATTGACCCTCTGCTCCAGTCAACAACAGTACACTGTAGCGGTGCCACATAGTGAGGAGCCTGTTGTGTGCACTGATGGGAATTCCCGCTAGGGATGTTGGAGGCTCTGTGGCATTTGCGGAATGTTTTTGCTGCGTGGCTGGAATAACTGCAGAGAGCCAACTGCCCACCATCAACATCTGTCTGAGGGCAAGGGGGAGACATCTGGCTCTGTTTTTGTCATTAACACCATGTCTCGCCTCTTGAATTCTTCTCGCTCGAGTTTCTTTCCTAGCGCCACCTAGAGGCAGGAGAAACCCAGTGCAAACCCCTTTGGTGCTTCTGCGCCCCACTTTCCCTGCATCGTCTTCAGGCTAAGCTGCAGTCCTCTGCCTGAAGGATAAACTGAGCTCCTCTTCCATCTTAAAGATAGTTCTGTCGTTCAAGGTCGCGGGTGAAACCAAGCGCTCTCTTCAATGGTTGGTGAAGCAAAGGCAGGTGTATGTAGGACTCTCAGTGGGACATGTAACCTGTCAGATGGTGGAATAAAAACTGAATTGATCCATCAAGCATCTGCTTTTTTTTTTTTTTTTAAACTGTGTTACTAATATATTGTATATTCATTCTCAGTGTATTGCTCAATAATCTTGACAGATGTACTTTTAAACTGATCGATTTTACCTGATTCCTCAATCAATTAACTCAGCCTCGCAGTCATTAAGTGGCGCCTCACGCAAAGCTTCTCTTACTCTCATCCTTCCTTTTATATGATGTGTATTACACTGAAGTAATGCTGGTAACCTGATAAATTATGATTTGATGAAGAAGGAATCATTGTTTCAACAAGCCAGACAGCACATTGCTTGGCAACTTTTTTTCATTCCTATAGAGATAATGAAAACAATCTTTGATGAACAAATCGATGGGGAATTAGATGAGTAATTTCATGAACTACCACTTTTGTGAGTGTGTGTGTGTGTGTGTGTGTGGAGCCTGAAATATTTGTGTGTGGCTGTGAGAGAAACAACGCCTTCATAACAACCACTGTAAACAGTTGTTGGAAAAGAATTGGACTGACACCAACTTGAGATGATATTGGACATCTTTGTAGCTTTAGTCTCTTTTGGACTAAGAAGACGTCATACCCAGGCATCTTAACCTTAATCATATCAAGAAAATCAAATTTTCCCAAAATAAAAACCCAGTTAAGATAACAAATCCACTGAAAGTCCTAATTCTAAGTTTTTAAATGTAATTACGTTGCTAATTAATTGTGATAACCATTGTTTGTTTGTCTCTTTTTCAGTTGGATAACTCAAAAAAATGTGTGGATTGATTTTGACCAAACCTGGTAGCGTGGTAGAACTTAGGCTGAAGTTTTCTTGGAATCAACTGGGAACAGCATCTGATGATGTCATGATGGGCTTCGTGGAGCTGTGTGCTCGCTGAATGCCTGAAAGTTTGAACACTGGAATTATCGTGACATATTTGCCTCGTTTAAAGTCTGTATTACACCCTAATAGTTTTAGAGGATAACGAGTTGCTAGAAACTTACATGTATCGATCAACTGCACCGAAGCAGCAGATTTTATTTTCCTGTTACATATATTTTGAGGGTTATCTTATTTATTAATATAATGACGAAATGTACAAATGAAACAGTAACAGCACAACCTCACACTCCTGAATCACACACAAAAACAAACAATAATAGACGCATTGTGAGATTGAAGATATGAGGAAAAGACAGTACTAATGATCAGTGCTCTTTATTTGACTGAGAAGTGGACTCCACTTGATGGAGTCACATTTACTTACTGGCAGCGCTGTGGAAAGAACGATGCTTATTGAGCCAGTGCAATCAATGACCAATCAATCAGTCAGTATTGTCCCTTCTGTCCCTCGACTAAACAGTCTCACACAGCTAAATGCCTGGGTCTACATTGTACAATCGCTAATGTAAATGCCTTTTTGTGAGTCTACTCCTGTCAGCTTCCTGTTCCACCTCTACTAAACAATTTCACGGTTTTGTTGAGGCACCGTCAGTTCTTGAATTAAGATAATTATGTTTGCTTGAGACAAACACTTCAGCGTTATCAGTGTTGCGTGTCATCATTGCTCCAACAGGTGGGCTAGCATCCCGAAAACAGGCACAGCACATTCCATCTGAGGTTATGGTCACGCTCAATTATTACCACATGGAATCTTTATTGCTTTACAAATGATTAAAAAAAAGAAAACGTGTATCTCTAACATGATTGTTGTTGAATCTTGTTCAGTTCGTAACCACAGAAGGGAACGGGTAAGAGTTAAGTGTCAAAGTATTCATTTGTGTCTTGAGTGCTCGGTGTGAGACAGGCACGAGACCTCGGACATGGCGGCGTGAGTCCTCGGTAGGGCAAAAGGGCTTTTAAAAATGACAGAGCAGCAGACCTCAGGTGGACAGTGTTGGGGCTTCAGATTAATGGAGCACACCTGCGTTCCAGCCAAAAAGCGGTCTAGATGGTGACCCCGGTGGTGGACCATGATGTTGGAGAGTGGTGGTTGGATCTGGCTGGTCCCTGGAGTCCAGTAGAAGAGACGAAGTGGTGTTGATCAATGAAGAAGGTTTATGGCATTTTGAAATATAGCATAAAGGCAAATATACACGAATACACTTGAATGGAAAGCAAATCATTTGTTGAAAAAGAGGACTTGGATTATCTGTGTCATTTCAGCTGTGGCATCTCTGCCTGCATTTATTTTATTGTTCGTGTCCTCTTTCTACTATGAGCCAGGATTACAAGTCTACATTCAGGTCATAAAATGGCTCTTTGAGTGTGTATCAGGGAACAAAGACGCACGCTCGTCTCTGTTTCTTAACACTTAAAGTGTCTGCATTTGCATTTGACTGAAGAATTTATATTGTCAAGATTCATTCACATCTCAACGCAGCAGTGCAGAGTGTCTTATGAAAGCACATGATGAATGAATGAACGGAGCGTATTAATAAAATTGACTCCTAGACGAGCAGATTTGTGTATCAGTCTTAAACAAGTAGGACCTTGCTGTGACCCAGTCGTCCTTCTGGGTTGCAGCTGCCGTTAAAATGAGTTGCCTCTACCTTCACCCTTGCCAGACTCTTTAAATGCCCCAGTGTCTGTGACCTAATGCTAAATATTAGCACAAAAGGTTAGTAAGCCAGCTATCGTGGTTACAACATTTATGCATATATGGAAGCTTTGGAAATCTGCGAGTTGTTTTTGAAGCATGACATGTAAGGGTGGATGATTCACAAAGGAAATATTTGAATGTGGGTTAATCATAGCAGTGAGTCACGCTGATAGAGTGCAGACTGAGGTTTAATTTCTCTCCTTAAAGTTGCTCTTAATGTTGTTTTATAATCTCACTGTAATTGTGGCCTGTGCTGCCTTTCACCTCGTTTGACTCGGTAAAGTTTCAGTGCAACTGTTTCTTTTGCCAACTATCTGTCTATTAGAACTTGAAAGTTTGGTGTTTGTTTTTTTTATCAAAACGTCACACAAGTTCACTATCAGAAATTCAGTGTTGGATCACCTTAAAACCAGTCAGATCTATTAAAAACAAGCACGTCACATGATTTGGGGGTACTTGTGTTGTAACCTTATACCGCCATTTTTTGTCCTCCTCCCTACAGTGTAGATGTAAGGAATCTATTTCAAGCATTCACCTCCTGGGGCTGTTGATTCATTTCAAACAAATACAGTATTTCCTCTTGTCAGAAACAGTGATTGGTCGGCGATGGTTACTCAGCAAAACAACAAAGCCCCCCCCCCCACACACACACACACACACACACAAATTTCAGTACGATCGGATGAGGTGCTTTAGGCAAGACATCAATAAAACTCCTCCACATGAGAGGAACGTTCAATTGGGACGTATTACCAGACAGTAATATTTCCTAGCGGCATTGGGCAGCCACACATTTTTTACTTTCTTGTGACACGTCCAGGGCATCTTCCTCTCAGTTGTGCATCACCTTGGTTTCCGTTTGTCAAAATGAGCAAGAGTCCCCCCCCCCCCCCCCCCCCCAACGCTACTGGGTTGTTCCCAAGCAACATATTGCTGACTGACTATGCAAGTAAAGTGCCGATCAGAACAAATCCAGAACAGACCGACGAGACCTGCGTGTGTGTGTGTGTGTGTGTGTGTGTGTGTGTGTGTGGTGGGGGGGGGGGGGGGGGGGATTGTTGTTTTGTACACAATCAGCTCAGGTGTGAAAACAGCTAGTCAGCACCGTCTGCTTCAAAATAAACACATTCCAGTGGTTTGCTTGTGGGAAGCTTTCATCATGAAACAGCTAAGGGAAGTGAGAGACACGTGAAACTTAAATCAAGGACAAGCTGGTTGCATTACTGCATTAGAAGGTCTCATACAGGCTACTTCTTGGTTGGCGTCCAAGATTTGGAGGAAATTTGTTTAAATCTGATTGGTATATCATATATACAAATGAACAGAAGTTTTTCTGATACTGAGTTATCTTATGTGGTGATTTATGCTTTTTCTTGTGCCAATGCATGTCTCTGTTGCCTTTTACAATTAACTAGAGAATGAGATGGCGTCTATATTAAAATCTGTGTGTCTCTCTTTCTCTGGAGAAACAAGGTTAGCTAATGTTGCACACAGTGTATGCTGATTGTTTTTGGGGTGTTTTGTTTTTTGTTTTTTTTTACACCATAAGCCATTTTTTGACACATGCACAGCTGGGGATTCAGTCAAAACAATGGAGCTGTGAGTCAGAACACGATTAAACATGAATACTGCAAAATGACCTGTTTGTCAAACTGTCTTATTGAAATTATCAACATTTTTTTACTGCAGGTTTTTTTTTTTTTATGGACACATAATCAGCCCCTAAATTTTGACATTAAAAATTATTATGAAGCCACATTTCCATGGCGTTTTAAAGGTGTAAGATTGTAAAAGGTATAATATGAACTCATCTCAAAAGGTTTGATTAGGACACAATAACACAGGAGGAGCTTATAAAACAGCATGAATGCTAAACAACAATGTATCTCTATAAATGAATGACCTGAAGGCATATTTAACAAGAATGGTTCACAGTTGGAGTCCCTTAAGACATATGCACTGTCCATGGTTTACACATTATTCAACATGGATACATGTGGACATATGGGATCATGTACGATGTGGATATCATGGGAACATGTGGAAAATATGTTACAACATGTTATTTAAAGTAAGTAGTGTAGTAATTTGAAGACGGTTACAAATTTTCAGCAGTATTGATAAATAGTATATAGGATACATAGTAATATCAGTCCTCTGAAACAACTCAAATGTATTAGAGGAGGCTTGTTCTGTATCATATTTCAAGAAGTTTGAAGTACATTTTGCTCATTGCACCGGTAGAATATTTTAATTATTACCGACCCTTGAATGCAAGCCCACAGGTTTCACATATTCACACGTACTGTAACACCAAGAAAACTTTCCAAAAGCATGTCTTGTTCACACCTGCTCAAATGAACCACCAAGAGTGTAAACGCTCCAGGACTTGATGGTGTGAAAGCATCCTAAGAGAGAGGGAACAAACCTGAATTTGTTGCACCTCAAACTACTTGATTTAAAGCTTTCCCAGTGTAACTTCTCTCAAATAGTGTGCTTATATACATTTATGTATGCGTGCGTGTGCGCACACACACACTCACACACACACACACCTTTTGAGTAACTTTTCAAATAATACTGCTGCGTGGCCTGTCACCCACCCTCACACTTCTTGCCAGCTCTCGCAACATCTCTGCAATTGAGTGAGAAAAGAAGGAGGGGAGGGGAAAGAGAAAGGAGATAGGAGTGCTGCTGTGCTCAAAGCCCCTCTGCCCCCTGAGGCAACACCAGCCAGCTCCCCTCTTAAAACAGCAGAAACACTGCTACACTCTCCTACACATTAATTAATCATTGAACTGAACACTAAGCTTTGCTTTTGTAATCTGTCTGACTGATTTGGGAGTCGGCTGTCAAGAAATGTGCGGGTACAACAGACCGAAATTACCACGCAACAACTGCGAGAACTCAAAAGTTTAGGAAACTGCAACACAATTTTATATGGAGGGTCAAAAAAAAAAGAAACTTTGTGATTGGGATTGTTATATACAGCTAGCGTGTGTGATGGGCTGATAGCGGTGCAGTGACAGTCATTCCCAAGGACGCGAGCCTGTTGATTATCACCTCCAATGTGATTTCATTTCATTCAAAGGTTGGCCCTCTCTAATTTTGAGCTGCATATTTATCTCTGCCGAATCCTTCGGATGAAGCTAATCCCGGAAATGAAAAGGTCTAGGATTTTTATTACGACAATATTATAGCAATATTAAACCGGTCTCATCATGTGCTCCCGGGTGAGATTGGATGCCTTTCAATCTCCAAGCTGTTTACATGCTAAATGACTGTGTATGTTGAGAGTGTCTTATGTCAAGGACAAACTGAGGAGAGGCGGTCTGCCCTGCTCCTCGGTCACACACCATCCCATTAGACAGTCCTTATTATTGTTGGCATTGTCATCAAGCCTTCTGGCTGATATTGAACGGTCTGATGTAAGGAAACGCACGCCATCCATCCCACACATAAACACAAACACACCCCGTTTATCCTGATAGAGTCATTTTCATACTGACGTTCCCCCTCGCTAAAGAATATTCTAAATCAACACTCTGCTGAATGCATGTGTCTGACTCACCTTCAAATGCGCGTGCTGCTACACACGAGGACCTTAGGGTGTACGCTGACTTATTGCATTCTAGCTCCTAATCTGTCGGGATACATGTGGTTTTTTTCTGCATTTGTCTAATTGCTAACAAATCCCTTGAAAAATCAACAAATAACAATTTTTGTCTGTTCCCTCAGTACCATGGAGCTCTTATTGCTGGCCAAAAACTATTAACACATCAATGAGCCCCAATGTTGCGTGTTCATTTTAATGAATGAGGCCACTGTAGCTTGTGGAGAGGAAATTCCACAGACACTGTTCTGATTAGGGCTGAGCAATTTTAATCGATTCTGCCATATATATATATATATATATATACACATACATATATATATATATAGATATACACATACATATATATATATACACACATACATATATATATATATACACACACATACATATATATATATATATACATACATATATATATACATACATATATATATAATGATATAATGTATATAAATATATATAACGTATTTGTATATATGTATATATATGTGTATATATATATATGTGTGTGTGTGTGTGTGAGCTGAGAGGTTCAGCAGAATGGCGGCGAGTATAAATCCAGCGCCTGCATGCTTAAACGCAGATGTGTGGGAGCATTTTAGGTTCAACAACAAAAAGGAAAGTGACGATTTAGACAATATATGGTGGTTTGCAAACTGTGTCACACAGACGTTTTGTATTCTGGAAATACCACCAACCTGTGAGCCCACCACAACCTCATCACCCGGACAAGGTAATGCTAACTGAGACCAAGCCCGAGAAGCTGCAGCGTGACCCAAAACACATCACGCTGGACAGTGACGGCAGTGGTTGCCACAAGTTCCCATCTTCTTCACAGAGTCCATTGCCTACTTTATTTGTCAAGGTTTGAGACCTCATTCGGTGGTGGAAAACACCGTCTTTAGGCGCATGGTGAATGCGATGGAGCCCCGCTATGCTATAGTCACCCAAGAATTGAATTATTGGCTGCCATGGTATATTTTTAGTGAACCTGGTGGCTGGACTGGCTCGTAGCTACTTCATATGTTCAGTATCAAGCTAAAAAAAAAGCTGCCAAAGAAGGCCACTTGCTGCACTTCAACTCCCCATTGTTCACTTTACTTTTCAAAAGCTTGCAAGGTACACTTTGCACTCAGTTTCAATAAATGAAACAAATTTTCTCATCACATCTTTGATTCATTTGTCCAGCATTTGCAAGCTGCCAGTCAGAGCCATATATTGTGTAATTGATGCTTTCAGTTCAAGTAATTCAATCCAAGTCAATGGAACACTCACAAGATGTCACCAAAATCACTTTGTCCCTTTAAAATCTTTGAGAAAAGGATGTAAGTGTATGTAATTGTATCATGAGCTGAATATCGTGATATATATCGTATTGCGAGACGAATATTGCACATCGTATCGTATCGCGAGGTTAGTGTATCACTACAGCCCTAGTTCTGATACCATGGATACTGACTAGAACCTGCTGCAAATTTAGTTTTCTGAACTACAGTATCCACCCGTTTTTGATAATGACTTTGCCCTTTTAACTAAAAAGTAGGTACTGTATTCATGACTTTAGTTGTTCCATCATAAGAAATAAATGGAGACGAGGCTTAGACGTAGGAACGGAAGTGGGAAAGTACAGAGATTCCACTTTTCATCTGGAATATAGTTAATTCTTCAACCTTTTGTCCAGCACAAGTGTAAATTGCTCTGTCTTTTTGTTGAACAGCGTAGATAATAAAGCTTTTACTTCATATGAATATATTGAACTGCAGCTTTGAAACCAGAACAGGCAAGAAGCTGACATGATATTTAATGGCAAAATATAATAACAAAGAGATATGAAGAATGCAAAGAGCAAAGAAAAATGCAAAGTTGAGCAAAATTTCATATTTCAAACACTTAAAAATATGAAGCTGTTTAGTGTCTCCTCAGTGAGCAGAATAAATGATTGATAGACTTTTAATTGAGGTCTGGCCAAAGTGGGGCCCAGGGGCCAAATTTTCTTTGGGTTTGATTATAATAATAATCATAATCCCAAACGTTTGATAAAGGATTAATTTAAAAGAATTACACCATAAATCCCTGTTTATTGCCTCTCCAAGTCCAACCCCATGTCCATGTTGTGAGAGGAAGTACAGGATTGCCAGGCAGGGCAAAGTCAGGTGGTTGGTTTGCCACATGGGCCGCTACTGTACCCATGAAGGCCTGCCTTGATCTACCAGACTAAGGAGGTCCTGATGGAGCTAGCTGTGGATCAACAGTTTTTACAAAACCATTCATGACAAGAGTCAGCAAGGTTTGGAAGTGGAAAGTGCTTCCTCCCCAGACGGAAAGGCGGCTGGAATAGGGCACACCTAGAAGGAACCACCCTCCAAGAGGACCAGGCAGGCCTTAGGTCTGCTGAGGCGGAACTCAAAGAAACAAGAACATCTTGGAAAGAAGCAGAAATGATTGCCCAAAACCAAACCAGCTGGAAGAAGTTCATGAATGAGCTATGCTCCCCAAAGAGCAAAAGATTTTAAATAAGTAAGTAAGTACTCTTTTCTTTTTTTGAGGTAAAAATACTCTTTAAAAAAGTATGATCCTGAATAATTACTTTTTTTTAGTTAATTGAATCAAGCAAAGCGGCACGGTGGTGCAGTGGTCAGCACTGTCCCCTCACAGCAAGAAGGTTCTGGGTTCGAGCCCCGGCTCGGTCACGGGATCTTTCTGTGTGAGTCTGCATGTTCTCCCTGTGCCTGCGTGGGTTCTCTCTGGTACTCCAGCTTCCTCCCACAGTCCAAAGACATCAGGAGAGGATGAGGCTGATTGATACTCTAAATTGACTGTAGGTGTGACTGTGAGTGTGAATGGTTGTCTGTCTCTATGTGTTGGCCCTGTGGTGGACTGGTGACCTGTCCAGGGTGAACCCTAACCGCCCAAAGGCTGCTGGGATAGGCTCCAGCCCCTCGTGACCCTGAACAGGATAAGCGGAAGAAAATGGATGGATGGATGGATCAAGCAACAGAGAAGAAAGTTTATGTTGGATTTCAATTTTGCCCAAGAGAAATAAAAAAAAAAAAGACATTTTAACAGCACAGTTGGCCCCTCCAAAAAAACTGTGCAGCTGTGCTGTAGTCAGTGAATACTGTGAATGTCAGCTGACTGAGGAGGTGAGAGAGGCAGTTGACTTCCAAGACCTGCCTGACTTATGATATTCAGGCTTGATGCATCTCTCCGGAGCTTGAAGAGATCAAAACTATGCTAAAATCAGTAATTATGGATGAGATGGCCGGAAACACAACTTCATGAATGATAATGCAGTTCTTGCTTGTGCTGGACGTATAAATAACTGGCACACTTGTCATGTCAGTGTTACAGTTGCTCTGTTAATGCAAAATAATACAAAAAATCCATCCTCCATAAAGAAAGTGTTCCTTTCTTCAGAGTTCATAGTCGTCCAAGACATCCCAGAATGTAGCTGAACATGTCGATGTTGATACCATTGCAGCACAGGTGGCGCTCTATTCATCTCATTCTCCTTGTATAATGGAAGCAGCTGTGAAGGGTGAATGTGCTGTTAGCTGTGTGTGTGTGTGTGTGTGTGTGTGTGTGTGTGTGTGTGTGTGTGTGTGTGTGTATGTGTGTGAGTGTGTGCGCGTGTTTGAGAGAGAGAGAGAGCGAGAGAGAGAGCAGAAGGTCCTCTGTCTGGTTTGAAGCATTTTGAAGCATCTCTGCAAAAGCGTCAGGGTCATCCTTTGATGGATGACCTTACTTGGACTTATCTGAGGCCCAGGCTCAACTGTATTTGAGTCAGAAACCTCTCTCCATTCATGCTGAGAGTGTGTATGTCACTGTGTTTATGTGTGTGTGTGTATTCATGCCTATTGGGGCCACAGAAAAAAAAACAAGTTCCTCTCAGATTCAATTACCACAGCAAGCGGAGCTGGAGGGGCAACAGGAGGCTAAGGGGACAGAGCGGTCTGCTTCACATAGTTCTCCTGACTCAGGCTTGAACAGGGAGGCTTATCAATTCTGAAATGTGCACTTACAAGCTTGATTTCACCTTTCCGTCTTCTTCCTCTTAAAATCCCTATGCTTTTCCCACATGCTGCCCTGAAACTGGCTTCCCTGAGGTGATTCTTAATCCGTCATGTGCGCTCATCTGTGCCAAATTCAGTTTGCAGGAAATTACAGTTCTTTCTCAGTTGCTAACATGGCATTGCTGATGGGTGCAAGCTAATGGTGCAAGCTTAGAGATAATGGATAAGCATTTTCTGGGGCTCATCATTCGGTAGTGCATATGTTAACCCTTTTTGTTGAAATGAATGCTCATGATTATTGTGTGACTAGATTCACATTTCGCAGAGTATTTCTGACTTTATTTCTGCTGAATATTAATGATGACTGACATGACTGATGATTTTTTTTTTTTTTTGCAGTCTTCCCCCTCATTCACAGTTGTGAGCAGTGACTGTTTCTCTTTCTGACTCTTGCTCTCACTCCCACTCATCATCTCTGATGTGACAGTGCTGGCAAATGGTGATGTGCAGGAATAATGATATTTGAGTGCTGGCTTCTGGGGTGTAATTGAAACACTGGGATGCTTTCACACCGTTACCCTCCACCCCTCTAGTGCCAGCTGTGCCACTGATACAAGAGCAGTGGTTTCTCTCATGCTACTCGCAGGTGGCAAAAAGATCAATTCTTAATGTTATTTGTTCCTGTTTACTGCAGCAACGTGTCTCACATTGCCTTACTTGTGTTTAAACATGTAACCTACAGTTCGCTATACCTGCTTGTTTTAATAAATACTAATGACATTTTGCCCTGGGCTCCATCCCTTGGTGACAATAAAGGCAACTTATACTTACAAATACTTTGGTCACAGCTGTAATGGCCTGATGTCAAAGAAATGCAGGAAATGATTATGTGTTGGTGTAATGATAAAAGAAAACAATAAATTCTGTAAAAGCTCACCTCCGAAATTCACCAGTGCCTCAGAAAACAGTTGAAATATCTTAAACTTCTGTTAAGCACAGATCTGATTTCAAGCATTTCGTTGAGAACCAATTTTGAAAAATCTCACTGACTTTGAAAAAAGGAAACCAGATGATAACAAATTTCCAGATTTTAGGACTCTTTCCTGTGCCACTCTGTTGTGGTGGATACATAAATTCAATGTTTCAACATTGTAACACAACAGACAAAGGCTGATATTGCGCTCTTAGTCACTGAAAGACGGGAGTTAATGATTTGTGGGAAATGGACTGCATGTATGTCATGCCTCATGTGGTAGTCAAAGGGCTTTATGATCTTGCCTCTCATCCATTCATTCACGCTTACACATTAAAGAAACAGTTGTAGAATGTACTGGCCCCCATTGAGAGCTACTCAGACCTTGCTCAAGGACACTTCGTCACAAAGATAGATGACGCTAGCACAAATTGTACCGCCAACACAGAAATGAATGGAGAGAGAGAGTTGCAGAGTTGCACAACCTCCTGAGCAGCAGCTGTGCGTTCATATAAAATACATGGAAATTACCTCTTATATGCATTGATGTCTGTCATTTTAAGGATTACAGCACAAAAAAAATCATTCTCAAATATAACAGGTGCTTACAGCTTGACATGCATATGTGGACAACAATGCTGCTGTCGTTCTTGACTGTATGGTAAATAGTGTGCTTCATGTTGAGTGTTACAGTAGATCCGAGGATGATTCTGAAGATGTGGACCAGCTTGTTTTTTATTTCACTTTCTCTTTTAAGTCTCTGCAGACAGTTGTGACCTTCAGAATCACCACAAGACCCTGCCATGTTTGTGCTGTCTGACAGTTTGACTTCTTGTCTTTGATGTAGTTGCTTAAAATAAAGAAAAAGCTGAAGAAGCAGTGAGTGTCCTGAATTGTGTTGCACATTTTGTTTTTACTCATTGAACAGGGTGCTGAGTGTATTGTTTGTGCTCAGAGGACGAGCAGCAAATTGCAGAGCCTGCAGAAATCCATGAACCGTTAATGAATCACAATTGAAGCTTTTAATTGTTCACACTGTATTTTTGGATGCTAACAAAGCTAATAGTGTGTTTCGCAAATGCCATCTGCAGTATTTGGTTGGGTTGTTAGGGAATGTGTTCTTAACCAACCGTGTGTGTGTGTGTGTGTGTGTGTGTGTGTGTGTTGGCAGGGTGCGGCTAGAGGCCTTCTCTGACAACAGCGGGAAGCTGCAGCTTTCTCTGCAGGAGATCATAGAATGGCTGACAGCCAAGGACGAAGAGCTGTCTGAGCAGCTGCCCATAGGAGGCGACGTGGGGGCCGTCCAGCACCAGAGGGAGTTCCACCAGGTAATTTGGACACTAATACCTTTTCTGTGCAAATAATACACATCCTGTTGAAGAACTGATTGGACAGAGTCTTTATTCTACCCAAGAGAGAATTCATTTCCCCAGTACATTCCACTGCTTCTTCTTTTTCAAAGATAGAGGCATCAAAAGAAAAATATACAGAGGAAGACAGATTCTGTCGTTACATACTGACATAAATACAGTTAGATGTATTCGGTGGGTGTATTATGCTGTGTGGCAGACAAGATAACATTCTGTCACAGTACAGAGTGCACTTTTCCACTTTTAAGTCCCGTATCTGAGACCATATAGGAGCAGTGTGAAAATGGATTGAGGGTCTTCCCGGGGTCATGTGCTATGATCTGTGTGATGTGTGTGACGGCTCTGTCATTGAGATTTGACAGACTGGCAGTTGAGAGGCCAGTGGTTTTATAGGCAGTGTGTGTAATGAGAGTAGATTTGTTCTTGTTGAAGTCAGTGAATGTGTCCAGGAAATATATGAAAGAGAGGCAAAATGTCAAATGTATGCTTTTGTAGAGCAGCATCAAGAGTTTAGAAATAAAACAGAGCATTGAGTTTGAAGACAGGAGCTTTCGTGAGCGGATGTAGAGATAATTTGTCAAGCTTGAGTTGGTATTATTTTCTTAAAGATCAACTATACCATTGGAAGTAAACACATTGTGCAAACAAACCTACGCTGCAGATGAATGGGCTGAAATCTTTAAAGGTAAAAGTCTTTCCTTTGTTCCTGTGTTAGTTATTCTGATATCTTCTGTTATAAAACCAGAACCGCCACCGAAGCAAAGTTTAAAGCTACAAGGAGCACCCCGCGTTCATCTGAGTGAACTTGAGCTTCAACGAGTGAAGGGTTGGTGAAACTTTAGATTTTGCAGGACTAATGCATGCGTCGCGGGGCAAATATCACTTCATGTGTCCACTTGGCAACACTATAGAACACACACTTCCAATATATTAGGTTGCTATGCATCACTTGAAGACAACTGTGTAATTTTGATTGAATCACATGTTGTCAAAGACTTACTCAAGGTAACCACTAGGTGGCAAAATGACTAATCTACACCTTAATGTTATGATTTCTTCATTATACTGAGCCCTCCACCATGTTTGGTGCAAATTAGCCCAAACAATTGTGATGTTCATACATTCGTCTTTCCATACCATCGAACAATAACAACTTGCATCTCTGAATCAATTTCTTTGGGACACACGCCAACATATTTATTATATTCCCCATCACAGGGGATTTAAACAAAAAACAGACCAACTTTTAAAAGAAAATATGATTTAGTTCACACTTGGTTGATGAGATTCAATCACAAGACAGCATACTGTTTTCATTTAACAACATATCCAACCAATACTCAATGATTTTGTGAGTTTCAGTCAGGCGTTTCCCTCTATCCACCATCCAATGATTTATTTCTTGTCCTTATTTAACCAGGCTTGTCGACCACATTCTTATTCACAGCTGTGGCTTGGAGGATTAGTTTCAGCAGGGCGAAGGGTTACACAAACAGCATACAAACACTCAATCAGCACAGCACAAGCGTCATTTTGAAACAATTCAATGGCTCTTGGGTCAAAGACCAATTTGAGGAACAATCCTGGGGATTCGTTTTTCTAAATTGTCAATTAATCGGTTTGCCAGACAATTAATAGTTCCGCGTGTTTTGAATAAATGCCAAAAACATGATCTCTAAAGTGTAAACTGATGCAAAATATGAATTAAAAAAAGGTAAAACAGCAACATTCAGCTTCAGAGGAAATCAGTTATTCCCCTTTAACGTGGGGCAAAAAAAACAAGCCAACATGTGGAGTTGGTTTGCAGTAGGTTCACGCAGCATTCACTCCAGGGTCAAATTACTGCAGTTGTCACAGGTATTTTTTTGACTCCAGTTCTGATCAGCAGTGATGAACAAGTTAGATTTGAACCATTTAACAATAATATAAATGTTATGCACAAAAACACAGAACCACCTGTTCAGCGTGTGAGACAACCAGTTAAATACAGTGCTGTGATTATACCCTATTCTGATTATTCGAATGCAGTCTGTACACACACAAAAACCAAACAAACCAAAAAAAAAAAGTGCTGTTGGGATATCAAAAATGCGACACACTGCTTAAAAAGGCCAATTTATCTACTGGCAATGAGAAAAGAGTCCAGTGCCAATTTAAGTGGGTGAACACACAATTGAAAAAAAAATTGCCTACACGCTAATGTTGGCGTAAAAAATGGTGTTAGAGTTGGTGACAGAGGGATGTAACACCTAATCCTCCCCTTCTCAGATAATCTCTACATGGTTCAGTGATTAGAACTGGCCTTGAAATCCCTTCAAGGGCTTGAGTAGTTTGAAAGTCACACAACCCCACAAACTCAGAGACTGGCACTTTATTGATTATGGCACAAATCAGAGCTTGTTTGTCTGTCCAATAAATATTTTCATCCTCATGTTGAAGCCAGGGAAGGAGCGAGGCAGGCAGGGGAGTACATGCCACTGGGAAGTAGGGCAGTAAATAAAGCAGTGAAAAGGGTTACGTTCGGTTTAAGCTCTGAAATGAGAAGTTTGACTGTGTGAGAAGTGGATGGCGCAGGCGTGACGTCACCCCCAGGTTTACAACCCTGTGCGTGGCTATGAAGTGCTGAACCAGAAGAAGTATTTACAAAAATAAAGGAAGGTGGTTTGCACACTGTAGCTCCCTTTTCAGAGGCTTTACTGTAGTGACATTTTGAGCGTCGTCTTTTTTTGAAGAGGTGTATTTAAATTAGATGGGTTGGAGGTATGCACGCTGCGGGATGCCCCACTAGTAATAATAAGCACATTTTAACCAGTTATTCAGTAGCTTGTCATAATGAGCTTCCATGTATCGCTCATCTCTTTCAGGCATTAAAGACCAGGGGACAGAGGTGCCCCCACCTCACCTCCAGACCCTACACACCTATTTTAAATCACAAAATTACAGGTGTAAAAATTGCTCCCCCTTAACAAGTGCAGCGAAGCTAACAGAAGAGCTATCTGTCCCTGAGGCTTTCCAACTGGCATTATCACACAGAAAACAGCATTAAATACATATACTTCCTGAATTTAGAATGCACTTGCAGAGTAATGGGAGTTTAAATACCCTTTTTGTTTCAGCTTTTGTTTGTTTGATAGATCAAAAGAAAAGAAATGTCTTTCCTGTGTGTTAAAGATACCCACCGGTGGGACAATAACGAAAACCGCAAGATGCCTTAAAGGGAGGAAAGTTTCTCTCAAATCTTTTTAATTGACATGTTATACTGCCCTTTGTGCACTGTGTCTGGGAAAACTTTAATAAAGTTGGCACCAACAGGAATTGCCCAGCAGGCTCGTGTGTGTGTGTGTGTGTGTGCGCACGTGCGTGTGTGTGTGTGTGTGTGTGTGTGTGTGTGTGTGTGTCTTATTGAACAGATTGCAGAAATAAACAGTTCAACATTTCAAATGAAAGCATCAAGATGTATATGAGTGTATGTGTGTGTGTGTGTGTGTGTGTGTGTGTGTGTGTGTGTGTGTGTGTGTGTGTGTGTGTGTGTGTGTGTGTGTGTGAGAGAAGGCAGAACTTTCAGGACTCCACCTCCTGTGAGATGAAGAAATGCTACCTGGATGTTTGGGATGTTCTTTCATTCCCCAGTAAATCACCTTATTGGTGGGTGATGTGTAGCACAAAGCAGAACTGGTGTACACACACACACACACGCACACACGCACACACACACACACCTGAAGTTCAATCACACACTGTAATTGGTTCTGTAACTACAGCAGAGTTTCCCTTTTCCACCCTCTTTCCAATTTTCTGTGCTGTGGGTTTCTGCAGTGTCTCTGAGAGGTGACTTGTATTGAGGTTTGTGGTTCTTGATTCATCCCAGTCCAACTGTCACCTCCATTGGTGAAATCAACCTCACAATTAACAAGACAATGAAGAAGAAAACAACACTTCACTCTGTCTCATGTTCACCTCTCTTCCTTTTTCTCTCCTCTTTTCACATTTCTGCCTAATCTCTCCTCTACCCGTCCTCTTCCTCATCATCCCTCAAGTCTGCTTTAGATCCTTTAAAGTCACAGTTGCTCTTCTCTCTCCTCTCTTCTCCTCTTCCTTTCCTCTCCTCTATTTTACTCCACTCTACTCTCCTACTTCTCCTCTTCCTCTCATCTTCTCATCCTCTTCCTCTTCCTCTCCTCTGTCCCATTTTCTGCAGAGCTCGATTCATAATCTGCAATGCCTCAGCTTCCCAAGCATCTGGTCTCTGTAAAACTTTTCCAACAAAGCAGAGAGGGAAATTGCATCCCAGTTTTCTATAGAGAATTAAAGCGTTTTAAGAAATGTGAATTATTGATCCTAAGTGGATTTATTTTGATGTCTTTTTGTGTGTGGGATGAGTTTGCTCTGTGCTAACATTTTCTTTTTGGTGCATGTTTGTGCATTTGACTGTGTCTCGGTTTGGGAGTATGTTAACTCTGTGTGTGTGTGTGTGTGTGTGTGTGTGTGTGTGTGTGTGTGTGTGTGTGTGTGTGTGTGTGTGTGTGTGTCGGAGGGTGATGGAGGGGATTTTGTGGTGTGTTTCTTTTGCTATGTGAGCATTGGGTTGAGTGAGCATTTCTGCAAAAGGGGGAGATTTTGTATATGTGTAATAACTGTTCTGCCTCATGTGAATGAAAAAGCGAAATGAAAATCTCTCCCCACTGTGTTGTTGGAAGAGGGACTGTCCAGAGGGAGGAGTAAATGAGATGCCATCAACATGTTTAGATTAACTCAATGAAGTCATTTCCTCCGTCTGACTTTTTCTTCGTCATGCATAATGCATCTTAATCTGATCTGAAGGCTTTGCTCTTAATGTTCCTTCAACCAAAGATGAAGCCTCTGAGTGTGAAATTTAGCTGGAATTAAAGTTTTAACATGACAGCTGGCTCAGGGAATCCATGGCTCAGCTCCTCTTTGGGCAGCAAAGCAGCTAAAGAGAGGAAAGAGAGAAAGGGGAGCTACAGAGGATGAAATAAGGGTGAGCAAAGAAGGAAGTGAGGTATTTGTTTGTGGTTGCGGAAAAGAGTGGGAGAGAGGAAGGACTTCTCCATGCACAGGGAATCTTATCTCTCGCCGCAGCTCTCACCGTTACACACTTTTGCATGTTTGCTCGGTGCAGGCTGGTGTTTGTTTGTTTTTCTTGTGGGGTTTTTCTCTCTTTAACTCTGCTCACTGGTTGTTATCAAGCCTGCTGGGCGCTGGTCCTGGGGTTTTAATAGACACTGAAATGCTGTCACTGCTGCACCGTACGACACCGCTAAATCCAGCTAGTAATGTAGATTTTCAGCTGGAATTGTAATCTCTTTATGCCATAAGAGGATTGAGTGCTCTGGATTCACCTAAATAAATGTCTTTGAAGAGAAGTAATATCCCTGGCATTAATTCACTCACCTGCACTCTGTTTTAAGATTAGTGTTGAAGACCATTGACACACTGGCTTTCTTCAAGGCTCTGGGGAGGCGATTGAGTGTGAAGTAAATGCAAGTGTAGTAATTTGCATAAGGAGTGCTATTGAATGTGGACCAGTGGGGGCGGGCTCTGCAGCTAATTGGGTTTGTTGGCTAGTACCACCGGTCCTCTCAACATGCACTCACACTTCACCTCATTGTAACGGACTGATTGTTTTTCCTGGTCACTCCCCTGCCGACCTGCACTCTCATTTGCTCCTAGCCGTGGTGTCATATGACATCATAGAGCTGGACACCAGAACCTGACTTTTGGGTTGGAGTCCTGCAGGAGAGGATTTATATTTCACCGGCAGTGGAACAGGAATAATACTTACAGGAGCAGGACAGGAGTGAAAACCTACTTCCTTATTAGGCTCACCACACTACCAGAAGGTGAAAAGTTTGCACCCCAAACTGGAGGTTCACTGCTTTGTTGGATGCAGAACAAAGCAGCCAGTCAAACAAACCGGACTGACTCAAGTAGGCTGGTGAGCAGACCGGCTCTTTTAACAGTACTGCACCGCTTTGACCTTTCTGATACACATGAATTTTGATACTTTTTCTAAGACGCAGGGCCAGTGTCTTATCATAATGATGAAATACTGATTCTCGTAGATTAATTCTGAATCCCAGTTGAATGCAGTTTCGCTATTTAAGCTCAATATGCTATGACAGATAGAGAAACGTGACTACAACAATCTTATCACTTTGATGTCCTAGTTCAGTCTTCATGCATTATGTGTTTGAGAGAGAGAATTATAGCCAGTGATAACTATAGTAACACACGAAGGCAGCTCTCTTTCATGCATGTCATATGGTCTTCCCTTTGTGTTTGTGTGTGCGTATTTGCTCCTCAGCCTGTTTATTGTGATGTCATCCTAAAACCTTTTGCAAACCTACTCCCACTTTCTCTTTGCTGTTGTTTTTCTCTGCAGTCTCTACACCAGAGGGAATATGTCGTAAAAGGCAGACAAGACTCATAAATGCAGTCTTCCCTTTCCCATATTTAGAAGTAAAAAAAACAAAAAACATCTGTCTGTATCCCTCAGTCCCCCTAATGGTGCATTCAGGTGCTCCTTGTTCACGTGTAAGAACTAGATAATCAAGTAAGTTTATTTACAAGGTAATTCCGCTCAGGTTATTAGTCACAAGTGATACTTCACCTTATTGGAAACAGTGAAAAAGCCACTGCCAGCGTGTAAACAACACTGGACAACTCTTATATTTGGTCCTGTGGGCTGAAATGGTGTAAAATACTACTATAATTGGAAGTCAAGTCAGGTTTATATAGATGGCTTGCTATTATGTACTCAGCAAACTTTAAGTTTAATTATTACAGTTGACTTTTCTTTTCAATTCATCAAACTTTTAGTCTTGAAGAAAAATAGTGAGCTTTTCTACAAATGTCTCTTTTGTTGTTGTTTTTGATTTTGATTTCTGGCCAAAAGTTCAAAACCAAAAGACTTTTTTTTTTCTTTTTTTTTAGCTGAAGTTGGAAATCAAGTTATTTTTTTGCTCGACTTTCACACATGTAGCTGCTTTGCTTAGTTCTGATTCTGGTGCTAAACTTGCTCAGTTGTTGCATTTGTCCTTAAGTTCATCTGTATTCCTACAGCAACATACAGCACAAATCTTTTGCAGGAGCAAAGTGTTTTCTTACTGCAAGAGAACATTACTTCTCAGTACTCACACCACATGTATAGTGGAACATGTATGAGCTCTTCTTGAAAATGAAAAAAACAAACATACTTACACTATTTACATAATTTTCCTCACAATTTAAATGTCCCAGATCAGTGTGGCTTCAGATATGACATATGCATATATACTCTGTCCATAGTACTTGGAATATAGCATGAATTTTTGTCATTAATAACATTATTTATACTGGCTGACATTTCCAAAACAAATCAAAAGAAACTACTTTGTGTTACGAAGCGCTGCTCTCCTCACATTAGACATATTTTGGTGCCATCGTAAACTCATTTTACACCATCGTAAACCCTCCTGGATTCATCTGCCTGGTTGGAACTGTTACATTTTCACTGTAAACAAACCACTTCTGGGTGTGAAAGATTTGTCTTGGATTTAAGAGTCTTTAGTGGTGAATATTTCAAAGGAAGTGATTCATTTTCTGTTGATTGGTTAATTAAATTGTCAACTTTTAGTCCTTGAATGTCTCATTTAGATTGGAGACACACTTGGATCATTGTTTATTTCTTTGATTTCCTCACGTGTGCACCCTCCTCCCCTCTCTGCTCTCCCACCAGGCGTTCATGGAGGATGTGAAGTCTCGTGGGCCGTTCATCTACTCGGTCTTGGAGTCTGCCCAGGCTTTTCTGGCTCAGCATCCGTTCCAGGAACCAGAGGAGACCTTGACCGATGGAAAAGGTTTGCTCCCTCCACACTCAGTGCCAAATGATGCACCAGCCAGAATATTGTACCCCCCTGCACGCGCGCGCACACACACACACACACACACACACACACACACACACACACACACACACACACACACACACACACACACACTACCCCACAATCCCCACCCCACACTCTCCCTCTCTACATCCCAGAGGTCATTTTGTTGAACCCATGCAGGTGAAATCTGCCATTATACGTTATTAGCTGTGAGACGTCCTCTGGTGTCACACTGAGATTCAGTAAAGTGTCCAGGTCGGGACCAATTAGCTCCAGTTCACCAGTTCTACAGTACCATCTGCTCAGATCAACAATACACCAAGCTCATCTGTTTCTCCGCCCACTTCATAGTGTTTGGCTCTTGCCACGGGCTGCTCACCTGGGGAATACCTGACTGTGCGGTGCTCTTTCTTTTTCTTCAAGTTTGTGAACCATCCATTTTCAGTAATTGTTCCCCTCATCTGACATCCAACCTCTGCTCTCCTCTCCATCCTATTACTTCTTTGTCTGCTTTACTTCTCACCTTTATCCTTCTCCTCCTGTGATGCTCCATCTAACCTCCTCCATCCTCTGCAGAGGTGTCTCCCCGCCGGCGGATCTTGAATGTGAGTCGCTCTGTATGGAAGCAGGCGAACGTGACCAGTGACCTGTGGGAAAAGCTGACGGCACGCTGTGTGGACCGACATAGGTGAGTCTCTGTTCTACAGTGTGAGAGCTAGAAAGGGATCAGATTAAGTGTTGTTAAGTGTTGATTCATTTTTTTCTTTCTCAGACAAATAAAAGCTTGCTTGAATAAAAATCCAAGGGTCTTTCAGGTGAAATGGTTCCATAAAAATAATTACTCCTTTTGTGATTCCTTCACACAGGCAACGTCCATGTTTTTGATTTAACTTTTTAATAAATTATCTCCCTACTGTAATGTACTACGGTCAGATAGATCTGCTGGAGGCTGTTGCACACCGAAGAATCTGAGTCTTTTTAGGAAGAACGGTTTGATCTGACAATTGCTGAAGAGAACTCCAGTGTTCCGAGTCCAGTTTCGTTTGTTTATTGATTAAACTTGTTCCCGCCTCACTTTCTCTCTCTGAACATCAAACCAGGACAGGAAGTTAACTGTGCCTCCAATTGTCAGCCACAAGCTCATTGATTTTATTGGGTTTGAGCTTCAAATGATTGAGGTTATGGAGCCCAGATCTCAGCCCGCTTCCTCTCACTAAAACTGATTCACTGTAATCATACATGTCAGATGAACCATTTTGCCTGAAAAATACACTGAAAACCTTCATTTAAATTCAGTTAAAGTCGGCACAGAGTGCTTGATGGAGGCATACAGTACCTTTGACAGTCTGGTCTTGTTTGATGTACAGAACAGAAAAAGAAGTAGAGAGAATACTGTTGAATATAAAATACTGAATAAGGCATGTACACTCAATCAGAACATAAGGGGTTATTATTACCATAAAATATAAACCTGCAACCTCCTGATTGTAATTCCCATCCTCTGGAATGTGTGTTTGTTGATCCGTTGCAGGGTTATGCAGCAGAAATTACAGCTAGTATAATTACTATAAGTGATGAAAAAAACACAGCAACAAACCCTCTTTTTAAACAGAAACATTTAGAGAAAACACATATATTATGTTTAAGTCAATGGAAACACAGAGCTCATTGAGAGAGAGGAGATATGTGTTTGTGAGGAAAATTATTTCTTTCCCCGCTGACCTTTTAGTAAATAATGTGTTTGATTGCACGCTCTATTCATTTTGGCCTTTACACATTTTTTAGTTTCACACAAGCTCTGTATTTTGGTTGTCACTCAGACACATGGAGAGGACTTTAGAGCGCCTACGTCAGATCCAGGCTGCGATGGAGGAGCTAGCAGTGGCTCTGGAGCAGGCCGAGGGGGTGAGAGATGCCTGGGAGCCCGTCGGGGACCTCTTCATCGATTCTCTGCAGGACCACATAGATGCTACCAAGGTAGGCACACCTCATCACCTCTCTTTCCCTCTCTTGTTATCTCCCTGATGCACACACACACACACACACGCACACGCACAAGCACATATATACTCTTTTTCATGCAGACACATAATCAGACACATGCAGACACGGTGAATTCAGATATAAATTAACTTTACCTGTGCTCCGACTTAATTGTCTCATTTGAGATAATCGCCTCCGGCTTACCTGGAAACAGCACACACTGTGACTTGCTGTCACATGATAAACAAACATCACCCAGCGATATGTTACTCATGAATAAGTGAGATCTGTATCAGGCTGTGTTGCTTTAAAATGTTTGTTTTACTTGCCTGTGTACGCATTCCTGTCAGAACAGTGACAGACTATGACAAGGACGAGGCGCTTCAAACTGACGTGATGAGACGGCAGGGTGAGAATCTTCGCTTGAATAGCTGTTGTTGAGCAAATGGCAGGTCATTGGTTTAGTCATAATGGAGTGCCAAGTGTCGCCGCTGCCTATAATTATGTGACACGTTTCATTAGATATGATGGTGCTTCACAATAGTCATGTCACTGTTTGGACTCCTGTCATAGCCGGCACATGTTCAGCTGGTGCTTGAGGGAAGGCTCGCCCTCATCTGCACTCCCTCACTCTCTTCAGTTATAAAAATAAACATACGCGCACACTCTCACACTCACAGGCACAAGGTTGCATATTTGCATATATTCTACTTCTACTGACATCATAAATGCACATAATGGGGCTGGTGCACGTTACTGAGTCACTTGAATTTTTGTCAAAACCTTGCAAAACAAGTCTCTTTACATTTGAAAAGCTAAACCACTAAATGGTTGAATTTTTTGTTTTTTTGTTTGTTTGTTTGTTTTTGTTTTTTTGCAAAAAAATGATCCAAAAATGCTATTGAATATTGTTGCAGGTTAATTTTATGTTGATTGGCTAAGCAATTAATTTATTAAATGCAGGTCTATAATCATTATAAGCACACCCTGACACACAAGCATGCTCATTTACCCCTCAACTCTATGTAATTACCATAAATGTTAAGAGTTCTTTTATATCGGCCTTATTCATTTATGTCGTCTCTCTCCTCAACTCCCTTTCGTCCCTGTTGGTATATCAAAGCTGAGTCAACAAATTTAGAGATAATGTGTTCATTTCCTGTCATCAGATGAAGCTAGTCGGCAGCATTTTGTGTTTATTCAGTGTGAAGAACATGGACAGGGCGGACATAACCTTGATATGATTTGTTTGAACATAATTTTCACCTTGTTCGTTGAAGTGGAATGTAGTTGTTTGAGTCCTTAGGAAGAGTTGGTGGAGATATGATGGGTCAGAAGGTTACTGGTTCGATCCTCACCTTAACCAGAGCCTGTGTCGTTGTGTCCTTGAGCAAAAATCCAACCTACTCCTGATGCTTCTTGTGTTTGGTTGATTGCCTGAATGTGAATATCCTATTTACAGTATGTATCACCACCTTGATGCAGTCAAGAGATTTATGTTTATCCAAAGAACCTGAAGAGGGGGCAGTAAGGTCAGATGGTGGGCTTGTATTTCATCTGTACCCTCCCAAGTTTTAAATGGAGGAACAGCTGGAAGGTGGAGGCAAAGAGATGCACCACAACACCTGCAAAGGTGGAGAAAAGCTGCAGCAAAGAAGAGCCTCAAATTGTCTGGTGTCAGTGCCTCTCGACCCCATCATGCACCAGCCTGCCCATGTAAGAAAAGAAGCAACAAATGAAGGAGAGGTGCACCGTCACCAGAACAGCTCCTCCCACTGCCATGGCAACCAGCCACTAGAACAGGGGTGGGCAACCATGTGCCATGGAGGGCCGTGTGTATGCAGGTCTTCCTTCCAACCAAACACTACCAGGTGATTCCATTGATGAACACACCTTCAGCCACAGAAGAGTGTTAATCAGTGGAATCACCTGTTAAAGTGTTTGGTTGGAAGGAAACCTGCATACACACGGCCCTCCATGGCACATGGTTGCCCACCCCTGCACTAGAACCATCTTTACGATAGAACCAGTGGATCAAGGGTTGCCTCTACCACCACCTGAAGACCCACAAACAACCATCTACTAACAGGAGGACAATCATCCTCTTTGGGGAGTGATGGTGTTGTTAAGTGTTTTAAGTCATTTGCTGGTTGATTTATATTTAGTCTGTTTGAAAACGTGTGACTGTGCTTGGCCAGAGTCCTTTGATTGAAACAGTTGCTATGCAGTTGAATCGCATAGAATCGGATATACATGCAATGTGTCTTCACTTTGTAGCATGTTTTGCTCATCAAGGCAGCATGTGGCGGTTTTGTTTTCACCTCGTTGGAGAGAATCGTTATAACAAAATGGGTTTCTGTAGAGGGAACCACCATAAAGGCAGTTTAACAACCTGGGCGTGTGTGTGTGTGTGTGTGTGTGTGTGTGTGTGTGTGTGTGTGTGTACAGATTTTATCTCTAAGATCCTATCATAACTGTGTCCCTGGCCCACGGTTTCATTTGATGTCACTAACAATTACAGGTGTGTAGTCAAGATCAACTATAGGTGTTGAGTTATCACGTGAGTATTGAGTATAGTGCATTACTTTAACATGGAGCATGTCAACCCAAACACTGGAATAAGTAGCTGACAAGCAAGTATTGGACAACAGATTCTGTTTAGTTCCTGGATTATTGATTTGTTCTTTTATTTGTTTGTTGCAATAAATAAAAAAAAAATATATATATAAAATATATATATATATATATATATATATATATATATATACATATATAGGCCTATATTTGATATTTGTCTACATCTATATATCTATATCTATCTTTCTATCTATCTATATATATATATATTTTTTTTTTAAGAACAAATCAATAATTCAGGAACTAAACAGAAAAGCAAACCCTCAGCTGTGCTGCTGAGGCACCTGGGAAGACAAGAAAAGCAAACTGAACAGAGAACCGTAGAAAAGCTGACAGTAACCACGGAACTAAAATACTACTGAACAAATCACTCTAAGTGAGCAGTGTAGAACATGAGAGCAGGCAAGGAGCTGATTGGATGTGGAGAAAAAAGAGAACAGGGCAGGAATCAGGAAGTAAATAACATATGTACAAAAGTACAAAATCCAAAAGGAAACAAACTCAACAAAAATCCACAGCTTTAAGATTTAAGTTGTTTTCCAGGGTTTATCACATTTCAGAAACTTTTCTTGGGTGAAAAATGTTCTCATATTGCAATAAAATAATAAACACATAAGATGATTGATGAGTTACTCGCGATAATAAAGGAACATGACAATAAGATCTAAAAAAAAAAGTTACAGCACATTGAAGCAGCCGGATGGTTTCTAATAAGTGAAGCTGTAATGACTCACGTGTCATTTGTTTTTTATTTATTTGAATGAAGTCAATCCAAGCTGGATAGTAACGGAAGGCTGTGCCTGAAATCTCTCTACATTTATTCACATTAATATTTGTTTTCTCCTCTTCTCCACCTCTGTTCTCCGTCCTCCTCTCCCTGCTGTCTCTCCGGTATTCCTGCAGCTGTTTAAGGAGGAACTGACCCAGGTGAAGGAGGGCATGAAGCTTATCAATGATCTGGCCCACCAGCTGGCTATCTCTGATGTCCATTTGTCGATGGAGAATGCTCGAGCCCTGGAGCATCTCAACAACAGATGGAAAGTGCTTCAGGTAGAGATCCTTGATGTGGTTTCCTGCTGCCTGTCAGCTGCGGCCTCTCTGCCAGACTTCAGGCAAACATACAGATTGATGCAATGTGTAATCGTGTGATTCACATCATTATCCTGGTCATCAAAGCGTTCAGTTCTACATGCGTTTACTGAGGTTTTTCTCTTGTTTTGTCGCCCAAATTTCCATGAAAAGGATGCACTCTTCACAGAACAGTGCTGTAGTGAGAACAAAGCTTTCGTTGACTCTGCGAGACGCACGCTCACGTCATGTGACTGTCACTCGATTACTGAACAGCAGGAGGTTGCAGGAACATGCAATGTGACGCAGGAACAATAATGTGCGGATAGGACAAATACATTAAGATCAACTTTGTTTAAAACCTGACTAACCTAAGTCTTCAAGTCTGATTGTTTATCATGTTCTCGCTGTTAGGGGTTAAATGAATGAACAGGCTATTTTAATGACATTTAGGCAGATGAGAAATGATTACATTTGCAGCTACAGTAATTCAGCTTAACCACTGAATAGAATTTGAAGTTCACGCAAGTCATTGTATGTTGTTTGGCTCAATGTGAATTTGAAAGTAAGGTAAGAATTATAGTTGAGCAGATGAATGATGATAAATTAAAGAATCAAGGGTGGCACGGTGGTGCAGTGGTTAGCACTGTCGCCCGGCTGCAGCACAGGATCTTTCTGTGTGGAGTCTCCATGTTCTCCCTGTTCCTGCGTGGGTTCTCTCTGGTACTCCAGCTTCCTCCCACAGTCCAAAGACATCAAGAGGGGACGAGGTTGATTGATACTCTGAATTAAGTGTAGGCGTGGCTGTGAGTGTGAATGTGTTGGCCCTGCGATGGACTGGTGACCCGTCTAGCGTGAACCCTAACCACCTGAAGGCTGCTGGGATAGGCTCAACCCCCCCTTAACAGAATAAGCAGTAGAAAATGGATGGATGGTTGGATGGATTCAACACCATACATAAAGAGTGGAAATTCAATTATTTCACAGTGTTTGGCTCTTGCCACAGGCTGCTTTACTCACAGGTCTTTAGAGGCTCAGCTGAATGTATGGATAAATTTTCCACTGAGCATTACAGGAACTTTACAAGGACAACTATTAAACTTAGGTTGCTAATGCTGTAAAGCCTCTGTGAAAACAACAAGATATTTAGCCTTCATGAAACCCATGTGAGAACAACCTGTTCTGATCAGATAACCCTCATGACAACCTCTCTACAGCCTGTTGTTCATAGCCTTGTGATTATGTATTAATTGCTTGTCCCCTCTCTCTCTCTCTCTCTCTCTCTCTCTCTCTCTCTGTCTTTCTTTCTTTCTCTGTCTCCCTTTTTCTAATGTACGAGGTAAAATAAGCTGACAAATAAATCGAAGCATCTGCCAGTCTTATTTTGACACACATCTTCCTGCCTTCAGTTTCAATTAGTGTCTAGTGTCTAATTTCATACAGGTTGCAATGATTGTGATTAAATGCACTCTGATATGTTTGAAACCTGAATAACAAACTCTCTGACACCTGAAATATATCAAGGAGACATCGTCTGCGAGTCATCGCCGGGACTTAACATGGAAGAACATCCTGATTATTCCACTAACATTCACCAAATGTTTTCTTTGGGTCCCAAAAGTCCTATAGTTTTGCAACATAACCATAAAATAACCAAAAAAGAAACTTCACAAGTCATCCTAAAGTCACGTAGGGAACTTCGGACTTTCATAACCAAAAGGGGGTGTTATAAGATTGCCTATGATGTTCTGTTCAGGTTATACGTCACATCAGAGAACCTTTGTAGGACATCAATGGAACGTCCCCTCCCTCCTACCTGGGTGTGTTCCACAGGAGCCTCTAACCCTTCCTGAGGACTGAGGGGTTTTTCCACTCACCTTCCTTTATCTCATTTATCTCCCAGATCTTGACTAGTTCTCAGTGTTTCAGGGGTCTCTCTGAAGCCCACATCGACAGGTGTTTCCGAAACAGAAAAAAGCAAATCTAATCCCGGTTTTCGACGTGTTTTTTGCAAGCCCGTAGATGTCGTCACCTTCTTGAAGTTGACTCGCACCCCTGTACTTTCTTCTCTCCTCATATTCATTTATTTTAAAGCAGTAAGATACTCTGCCCTGGCATCTTGGTATCTCAGAGTGAAATCAAGCATAAACAGCTCTTTGTCTCTCTTTCTCCGTCCCTCTCTCTCTCTCTCTCTCTCTCTCTCTCTCTCTCTCTCTCTCTCTCTCTCTCTCTCTCTCTCTCTCTCTCTCTCTCTCTCTCTCTCGCTGTCTGGCCTACTTCTCTCCTAATTAAAAAGATAAATACTGAATCCCTGCAACATCTCGTACCCTGTTGATTTTGGCTGCTTTGACGGCAGGGAAACTGTTTTTCCCAAAAATTGATTTGTTAATATTTGTCAGTCATGGATAATGTAGTTGTTTGTCTTCCTTATGGCTGCTGTAATTGCCTGAGCAACAAATTTACTGTACAACAATTGTCAATAGACAATACTCTATTTGTCTTAAACAACTGAAATCACACTCCAGTTTATATTGTTTTATTTTCTTGGGAGGGAGTAATGATGTGTGTGACTGAATGTATGTAATATATGACTCATTGCCTTGGCTTCTGTGGAGTTTCAAGGCTCTTTGCTTTTTTCCTTTCTCTCTTTATCGCTCTGTACAGTAGTGTGCTGGGAGTGGATTTACCTCCCACTGTTGGTGGATGTGTTTCAACATCCAGGTGACAAGACAGTAATTCATGTGCCGTATCCGATACAGTTCCAGTAAACAAGGATTAAGCAGACTAAATCCTATTTTAAGGGAAACATAACTGAAATGCTCTTATAAGGGCAAACACAAACCTGATTTTTTGTCACCTCCTCTCGCCCTCCTACTCCACCAGGCATCGCTGTTCTCCTTTCAGCAAGGTGTATTATTTTGTAATGTCTGTCTTCATTTCCTACCTGATGCTCTTCAAAGGCTTTCAGAGTCCTTCAAGAGGGGCAACAGAGGAAAAACACATAATTTATATTCCACAGTTGACTAATGGAGGAGAAGCAGGTGGTCTGTGTGTGTGCATTTTTATTGTGGGGATTTGTGGTGTAGCTGCACGATTCCCTTTGATTTTACTCTGCATGTGTGTTTGCGTGTGTGTGTGTGTGTGTGTGTGTGTGTGTGTGTGTGTGTGGGTGCGTGCGTGCGTGCGCATCCTCAGGGTTCCATAGAGGAACGGCTAAAGCAGCTCCAGGATGCACATCGAGACTTTGGCCCTGGATCTCAGCACTTTCTTTCAAGTAAGAGTTCTCTCCTATCTGGAGGTGTTGCTTCATGTCACACCAATCTGTGCCATGCCGTGCCAAGGTGCTGTGTGTGTGGGAATTGAACTGTTTGGTGTGGATAAGGTTAGAAAACACTTGGGCGGCTGTGTTTAGTGTGTATTTGGGTTAGAGGTGGAGCTTGCGTGTATTGCTTCCTCGTCTGTCTTCATCACTGTTGGTGAGTATGCATCCCCACTGAGGCTCATTGCTCTCATTTGAGCAGAGACACATATTTGCAAATGCTGTCTCTTCTTTTTACCTGCTCCTTTTCAAATGATACTGAGAGGTAGTGGGGGGAGGGGGGCTAGAAATGTGATCTGCTTTGCCTCATTTAAACTGATGAAGTGGTGGAAAAGCTGTGCCTTTCAGAGATCTCTGTGAGAGTGTGTGTGAATCGGTGGGTGCTTGTGTCTCTCCACCGTCCTCACCAACCCCATCCAGTTTTACTGCTTTCACGCTGGCTCAGAAATGCCACACTGGGGCTCATGTAGCAGTTCTCCACTGCCAGCTCAGCCCACTGCAGCTTGCATGAATGTCTGGGTTTGCTTCAGTTTTAATGGACTGGTGCGTCTTTAATTCGAGATGTCATTTTATATAAAACAAAGCATATATAATGCATATGAACATCTACGCCTGTAATGCACTTAACCCTGCAGCTTTTTTTCCAATTTAATGACATCGTTTATCCCTGAGGTCAGTTTGACAACATAACTGCCCACTTACTGAAATGTGTTAATATATGCGCTTAATTGTGCATGTTTACAAGACACCCCCAACCCCCCCCCCCCCCCCTTCAATTTTCACACATTTTCATTTCAAATATAAAACCCACAAAATAACCTGCAGGTAAACCAGTGAAGACCAGCCAACTCACAACTGGGTCTTTCAGCAGTTTTATTCTTCCAGCTGGGTAATGTCACATTAACATTTATTTATTTATGTGCGTATGTTTGCATGTATGATGTCTGTATGTTCATAATTTAAAAAAAGTAAAAGCAGATCGCAACAATAAGGGTTGTCGCAGGTGGGAAGGAAAAACTCCCCTGACACTCACTTGGATAAACATTATAGGCAGATAACTAAACTCATGCTTCTATTAATCACTAAAATCAATCAAATGAAATAAGTAAGATGGATCAAGCAAAAGAGAATATGATAAAAAAGAAAGATATTGAATATTTCATTTATTTCATAACAGTTACCTGTGAAAACATGCCAAGTCTCAGACTCCACTGACACTAAAACATTTGTAGGATTTACTAACATGAAAATATTATTTGGGGGTGGGGGGCACCTCTCTCTCTCTGTCTCTCTCTCTCTCTCTCTCTCTCTCTCTCTCTCTCTCTCTCTCTCTCTCTCTATGTTTTGAAAACATGTCTCTGTTTTCTTGCACGTTTCTTCTCCTTCATTCATCTGTTTTTCGCAGTAGTAGTTCCAGTCTTCTACCACCTTCCAGTATCACAACCTGTGCACAGTTTTATCTCAAGATGGCTGCTCTTTGTCAAGACAGCAAATCAGACCGCTGATCCTGAATGCTGCTGCCAGCATTGTAAAAGGACTGCATAGAACTGCAGTTCTCAGATTACTGCATTGGCCACCAGCTTCTCACCGAATCACCTTTAAAATCATATTGATTATCTATAAATCACTGAAAAGTTCTTATTGAATGCTCTGACCCAGCGTGAACTTTGCAGACCTGTCAGGTCACCTGGTTCAGGACTACTGGCTAAGACTAGCCTTAGTGAAGCTGCTTCTAGCTTCCCGTCTTTCAGGCCTCCCTCTTCAGTTTTTCATCATAGTCTGGCATTTTTATGTATTTTTTATAAATAGTATTGGCGACAAATTGATGCATTAAATGAAAACTAGTCTAGTACTAGTAAAAAGCACTTGACTAAATTTTGTAACTCCACCAGGTCCTTCAAGTGTCTGCAATCCCTTTTGGCTGTAAACAAAGTGCAGACAGCCGAGCTGAAGGCAAACACCTCAATAAAATGTTTTCCAATTATTCTCTATTCATTTCCTGAAACGTAATGGTTTTGAACGAACAAGAACAATTGCACCCAAGTCTGCAGTGTACCGTGTCATAATAGCGTAATGGGCGATGACACTGTATGTGTGTGTGTGTGTATGCTTGTGTGTCTTCCTCTGGCTTCCTCTAGTGCAGTCTGTCTTCTTCGATGCTCAGCTGAACCCTACTTTAGAGTAGAAGGCCGCTTAAAATGCTCTGGTCATCCCTCTCGCTGCTCTCCCTCCAGTTTTCTATTAGGCTGTGCCAAACAAACCAACACTCTGCGGAAACCCGACACAATAGATGATTCTCTTTTGTTTCTATGCGCCTGTCGTACACCAGAGCAGCTCTGTTAAAAAAGGTCTGAATGAACACATAGTCTGGACACGCTGTCAAGGACATTGTGCATAGTGGCTTTTCATGCATGGCATGACTATTTTGAAATAGATTTCGTCTCTGTGTGTTTGGACAGGTTCAGTGCAGATACCATGGGAGCGTGCCATTTCCCCGAACAAAGTGCCATACTACATCAAGTAAGTGCATCTTCAGGGTCACTGTCTGCATCCTTGGAATATACGTAGCCTACTTTTTCATGGCAAGTGAGAAAGCTGGTATTTTGGTATTTTTATGACAAATTGCTGTTATTTCTGTAGGTTTATGAAGCACATTGTACATATTTTGACCAAAAACGCCTCTGTACCAGCATCATTTCCTCAATTTGCAGAGAGTCTTGCCATCCAATTATGACATCACAATGGGGTCAGAATAGAGTAGCATAGAATCCTAAAACTGGATGTTAGTTAGCATGAACTCTGGTTCAGTGGGTTTACGGTTAACTGTGTAAAACAAGGTCTGTGATTTTTAGGGCGTATCGGTAAATAAAACGCTTGTGAATTAGAAAACCTGGATGCATTTTAAAAATTATTGTTGCTAACAAGGAGCTCAAGATTTCCAAGGTCATCACGGACCTTACACATCAGCAGTAATACAAAATCAAATGTAGTAATCATACTGGTTTTTGGTTGAGGTAAGCCATGGCAATGCTAACATACAGGCTGGTATAATATATCACACCATCCCTGCAGCACTGTATGAGTCAGGTCAAACTCATTTGTTCTTTTGGTGCAGTTTCATCACATTAATAAGTTTGTGGAACACTGAGGCATGCCAGAGTTGCAACTTGATTATTAGACTGAATAGATGTTTTCTATTCACTTCCGTCTAACATTGTATTGTGCATGAAAAGGGGTGATTCACACAAACCAATCAGTAGTGACTGATGTGTCTGTACAATTTCTGGACCACACAGAAGCTGCAGGAACAGTTAATAGCAGCAATTAACACTGACTTTGACTCTGGTTTGTCCTCATTCTTTATCCTGCCTACACAGCTCTCATTCACTCTGTAGTTTTTCCAACTGGGAAAAGGTCCATCAGAGCTGTTTGTGTTGATGAAAAAATCTGTGATGCTGGTGATTAAGGAGCCTGGAAGAGCTGAGGGATACCACTTTCATGCTTTGACCACAGCTGAATGACATTACTAACTACAAAATCCGCCCCCAGTCTAATCAGTCTCGGAACCCATCTGCTATTGAGCCTTTTGGGGGCAATGGCCAAAGTTTCAGGGCTTCTTGTTTAGCCAGCGAATATGCAGGCCAAGACTCTCTGATTAGCAACTTGAGATGCTTGAGTGGATTTCGGAGACAACATGTAAGCCTGGCCTGTTCAACACGCTGCATATCAATGCAGATAAACTATAAAGCTAAATTGTCATCAGTCAATAGCAGATGGGTTGGGAGATTACATTTCGACTGATGCTTCCTCACCTTTTTTGCGCTCCACGTGGGCTGTTTCCTGCAGGGTTTGGGCTTTCTCAAACATAATTGGTCAATACTGCTGGGACTATAAACAGATACCAGAATGCCACACCTTGCCTACAGATTTGACCATCTGCACTTAGCTGTTAAGAGAGAATGTGGTATAGTTTGAGGCGAGGTTGTGTGAGGTAGTCATCCCAGTACCTTCAGTAGATTTGGGTCGGTACATTTTTCCTGCAGAGAAACAAAGAGCAGTGGCTGAACTGTAGCTTTGTGCAGGTTTAGAAAAAAAATCTCATACGCTATACTTTAAATCTTTTTATTTGCAACATTTGTGAGACATTTCTCTACATTTTTCAACCATAAAACTTTCTTATATTCCAATGCATAAAATGCACATTATTTTTATTTTTTATTTTTATTTCTTATCCATCGTTTTTTTTTTCTCTCCATTTTCTGCTTGTTTTTCCTCCCTGTCTGTTTCTCTGCACGGCAAACACTCTCAGTCAGATCAACTGAATGCTTTACGGATAATGACCTTAGTACAGGGCCACTTCAAACTAATCAAAACTATCCCTCTAATGTCGCCTGTGAAAGATAATTGAACAACTAAGAGTAATATGAAAATCCTTAAATGTCCTCAGATAAGACTCATATGAGAAGGATATGCCCCGACATCTGCTCAGTTACTATCAGAGAGCAGAGAAATACTAAAGGATTAAGAGAGGTACTCTATTAAGCTACTCTGAATCCTATTTGCTTGAGCACTCATCTGTTTATCGCTTTACTTCATCAATCAGAGTTCACCTTTAGAGGGCTGCTGGTCAATGAACTGAGTATGCGTGCCTGAATACACTATAATACTCTCAAGCGTACAGTTATCAGGAGATTGCATAGTTTGTTCCACTGCGGAATGTGAATACTTATTTCCTTCATCATTTGCAATAGAATCTTAAGGGTCTTATTGTAGTCTGCTAGTCAGTTCTTTATAGCTGATATTACTGTACCGATGGGGGTGGAAGTAGTATTTTAGCATCGCTCCGTTGGGTACCAATCAATGAATACTCGCCCAGGTAAAACAATGAGTCCTGCTTGTCTCCTGGACCTGCTTTGCTTTACCTCATTTATTTAACTGTGCTTTTGTTTTTATTGGGTCTATTTTTTTTTTCATTGTACATTTCCTTAATGCTGAATTTACTCAGTAGCAGGAGAGGAATCAACCTGTTTTTTTTTGCTGTGTGTGTGTGTTTTTGTGTGTGATTTCGTACTGTTTATATAGTGCATCTGAGAGAAACCTTTAAAGTCCCAAGCAGAATATATCCGTCAGATTTGAAGTGGTAACTTCAGTGCCTGAATGTGGATTCCTTTATCATGTTTGACGTATGTCTGCTCCTTGAAGTCCTGGAATCTCTTGTAAACAGTGGTCTCCCGTTTCCTTCTATCTCACTTACAACTGTTTGATTTCCATCCTTTTAGTCTGTCACTTCTGCAAGTCTCCGCTTCCTTGGTTCATTTGTATTCTTTTTTTTTAACTTTGCTCTTGCATCTCTTCATTCTTGCCTGCTTCACAAATTCTCCTTCATACCTCTATTTTCAGCAACAGTAATTCGAGCCTTCTTTCACTTTAAAATATTGCAAGGATGGCATAGATGTTTGGGTTTTTTTTAATCTCAAGACAGCTGTTAGTTGTCTAAGCTCACAAAGAATGTTGCTGTTTTTCATAGAAGTAACTTCAAAATGATATTGATTCTCCATAAATCAGTTGATGGTTTAGCGCCAAGATACTTAGGGATCCTCTGACCCGGTGTGAACCTCGCAGACCTCCCAAGTTATCCGTTTCAAGACTGAAGGCTGTTCTCAGAGTCAAAACTAAACATGGTGAAGCTGTCTTTAGTTTCGGCTCAAACATGGAACAAACTGCCAGAGGAAGCTTGAGAAAGAGCTGCTCATCCTCAAATCTAATAATCTCATGACCATCTCTAATTATTTCCCCACCATTTTTATTCTTTGCTTCCTTTTTTGCTCACATTCTACTCGCTTGCTGTTAGTGTTTGTCTTTTTTTTTCCCCTTCTTTGCCGTGTAAATCACTTTGCCTGTGGTACAACATGTGCAGTTCAAATAAATTTGCTTTGCCCTGTCATGTCCCAGCCATCAGGCCCAGACGACGTGCTGGGATCATCCAAAGATGACAGAACTCTACCAAGCACTGGGTAAGTACAATTAAAGCCCCCTTTGAGTCCTGTTTATTTGCACAGGACCCCCCACTGGGTTGGGTTTTTGCTTTGAATGCTGTAGTTGTCACACAGCTCATTAAGGGTCCTGTATTTCAAACACCTTAGGGACTACAGTGCTGCTGTCATTAACCTACAAGGCCCAATTTGCCAGCGCTGTGATTGCTTTTTGCTTAGCCAGTAATTAATTGTGATTAAACAACCTTATGTGTTTTACCGTTAATCTGATGTGACACGGGGAGCTTGTGCTAGAGATAGACACGCTGTTGCACGCGTGTGCGCGGATAATAATGGCTGCACGTGGCTAATTACTGCAGTGGTGTTATAAACACAGGGAGAGGTGATGAATGTCTCATTGGCAGGAATGATGGAAGGATGCTTTGTTTTCTCAAATCTTTCCATTCATATAATAAATCTCTTTGTCTATCTTTCTGTCCATTAGCGGATCTGAACAACATCAAATTCTCAGCATACAGAACAGCCATGAAGCTGCGGCGAGTTCAGAAGGCTCTGAGATGTACGTTCACTCTCTCATTGATGGTGCTCTTCTCTGGCTCTAAGGGATTCACCGTTATCATGCACCATCAGTAATCCAGGATGACGAGCTCTCCTCTGGAATGAGATACTGTGTAACCATTAGCTCTGACACTTTTCTTAATTCAGTTGTCGAAGGAATCATCTCTCTACTACTTAGAGAAAGACAGAGAGTTGGAAATATTCCCTGCAGCCCAATACTGTTGCCTTTAGAATGCAGCAATCAAACAGATTGATAAAGTGCCACTCAGCCCCTCCTCACCTTCATCAGTACCTGGATCATTGGTGTGCCAGGTAATTAGAACAATTAATGGGGCCATTTGACTTACAAAAGGAAAGGCAATTTGTTTTTGCCACATGGTTGAGGTTTGAATATTTGTCCCTTGAGGGTCCCACAGCCCCTGGAGTCTCCTGTACTAGCCAGGTTAAATCCCTCCCTCTCTCTGCTCTTTATCTGACTTCAGAAGAAGCTGTGTTTCTTAATTCCAGCAGATGCCGTTTTTTTATCAGCCCTCTAAATTGCCTTTATCGGTTGTGTTTGGGACCATAGACGGCAGGCGGTAGTAATAGAAATAGCTCTCCTAATACAAGATGTATAGATGTTCAGTTACCATCTAGCACAGGAATGCCCAAAGTGAGGCCTGGGGGACACTATTTGCACACCACAGGGTTTCGATTTGGCCTGCCAGGTCTGATAAATAGATAAATATGTGATCACAAAAGGTGTAATATTGCTGGAAATGAAGGCTTGCCCTTGACAAAAGAAGAGAAGAAAACATTTTTTGACAGTGAAAGAATACTTTTAGTGACATTTTTAACATTTCCCTACCTTATAGAGGATTAACTGTACTAAATAGCCTTCTAAATGGAAGTTTTTGGCCAGCACAGGCATAGAGTAAGCTGCTTGTTCATGTTACTGGCAAAAGCAGTAATGACTCTGAATATGTCTGAACAACCAGCAAGAGACATTGTTTTGTTCCTTTTATTTCAACTCATTTTGTCGCGGAAATCGCTCTTCCTTTCTCTTTAATGGTTGTCTCAAGTGTTTACCATTTAAAACGGGTGAAATCTTCTTCATTGTAGCATTGCAGTCCATTGATCCGTGCAAAGTGCACTCACAAACACAATGATAGTACAGCTCCATTCCCCAAAGAAATGTTCAGTCCTGCCATGCTGGTTGATTGTGGACTTGGGATACATGTGTGATAAGTCCTGCAGTATCACTCCTACATTTGATACCACTGCACAGAATAGTAGTATCCACAAGTGTAAAATCATGGGGAGTGTACCCCCCTGTGTGCACAGTCCCATAAGAACGGAGGCTGTGACCATGACTGAGAGTCTCATCATTTACTTGGCTTCTGGAAGTTGATCAAATCCATTGACATTTATGGTCTCTAGTCATCACATTACTGACACCTGATAAAATATCACTTTTTGTATAAACACATTTTTATTATTCCCATTCACCTCCTGCCTCCTCTGCCTTGACTTGCAAACTTCCTCCCCCGTTCTCTTCCTTCCAAGTCCAGAGATGTAATAAAAACTCCAAAGACCAGTGTGAAAAATCTCATTCAGTAACTCTTCCTATTTCTTTCTCTTGTCCTCTCCCTTATCTCACCTCTTTTGGTCGTCTACTAGATATCATTACAGAATTTAATTGCCTGGCTGCCTTGATAACTTCGGAGTTCTCCCTCTTTCTCTCTGCTCACTTTGTGAATGATTGAGCAGTGCTGTAGAATGGCCCATCAGAAATACATTTTAGGCAATTCTCTTCTTATTTCCTCTCTCTGTTCTACCTCATTATCATGCTATCCAATTACACCTGGCATCACCACACACCCTTTTAGCTCCACTCCTAGGAACGAGCCATCAAATTAGTTTAGGAGAGGGGAAATCAAATTTGTGCCATTGCTCTTGAAACATCTGGTAGAGCTTAAGTGGGTAAAAAGGGTGAATAAGCATCACTTTTGCCCGCTCTCATTTACTGAGGTGGGGATGACGACCCTGCTTTGTGTGTGTGTGTGTGTGTGTGTGTACATAAAATCAATGTGCAGTTGTGTAAGAATCCTTTAGGGTTTTGGCTTGAGCACGTGTATATGACTCCCTTTTCTTTATGTGTCCTTTAGTGGATTTAGTAGCACTGAGCAACCTAGCGGAGGTGTTTCGGGAGCAGGAGCTCCAGCAGGGGGAGCATGTGATGGATGTGGTGGAGATCATCCATGGTCTGACAGCTCTGTATGAAAAACTGGAGGAAGAGAGATCCATCCTGGTCAACATTCCGCTTTGTGTCGACATGTGCCTCAACTGGCTGCTCAACGTCTACGACAGGTGGGGTGCTCGTCCGAACTAAACGCTTGATTACTAGTGGCTATCAAAATACAGATTGGTGCCACTGGGAGAGAGCGACTAACCTTGTACTGCCTTTTCTAATTAGCAGAGCATACAGAGCACCACACTGTTGAACCTCCTTCTAAATTACCTCCATATTTCAGTTGATCATTGTCCAGGTGAGGCTTTCTTTTTTTGAAGTTGCAGCTCTGCTGAGCCAGCCATTCTTATTAAATTACTTTTACTCCTAATTTGCTTAGGCATTACCATGAAACAATATAATAGATTCCAAAACAGCTGATAGTGACAAAAAATAGCTCCTAGCACAAAATAGGTTGTGAAACTAGAAGTGCAGCCATTCTCTGAGCTTCATGGTAGATGCATTGAAACTGCACATGCAGCTGCCAGGAATATTTAGAAATATGTATGTGATAAAGTAGCGGAACAGCAGTGAAGAAAGTACCCACTTTACGTCTGGCTAGTCTTCATTCACAGCTCCACGTTAGAATTGGCAGCCCTAAAAATTTGGAGTGCCCATGTATTCTGACCTTTATGATAAAGCATAACAGAAAAAAAACATTGTTTTAGCTAAACCTGATGCATGTATGTGCCAGACATCAGTGTTGCTTGGAGGGTTAATATGTGTGTGTGTGTGTGTGTGTGTGTGTGTGTGTGTGTGTGTGTGTGTGTGTGTGTGTGTGTGTGTGTGTGTGCGTGCATGTGTAAGTACACACATACCCTGTTCATTAGAGATAACATGGCCTATATTCCTGCTTCAGGCAGTAACAGTTGGCAGAAGTTATAGAAATGCCAATACAAGAGCGCAGAATATAAAACAACAGATTTATAACAATAATTAAAGAGTTATGAAATTATCTCACTCACTTTATTATGTTGAAGTGAGACATGTTGAACATTAATTAAATAGTGCTTGTTTACTGTAATAACTCCCCAGTGCACTTTTACATGCCATAAATGTGTGAGTCACTTGAGTAAACATGGTATGTGATGACAGTTTTACTTCAGGGTGACAAGTACAAATTATTAATTCCTTGTGTGTGTTCAGCAATGCACCCAGTCACATTACCCTGATTCATTTGAGTCAGTGGGATCTAGCGCACATGGATATTAATAAAGCTCTTTATATGGTGCAGCGGGCTCCGTCGTTGTGATCATTTTCAGTAAATGTCAAAGACTGTATGTCATAACGGAGCTTTTGTTAGCTACGCAGACACATAGTGCACAATGACGCACAAGCACTTACTATTTGTAATCTGGAGACATGATGAACAACAAACCGTTTGAAAAGATTCCTCACTCTTCCAGGACAACAGTGTGTGTCTGTGGATTGATGTAACTGGTTAAATGGCTTGTTGTACAGACATCTATAAAGTGCCACAGCGTGGCTAAAGCTCCAATAACGGTGTCTCGCAAGAGGATCAATCAACCCTTCTGAGACACCACAGAAAACAAATCCTTTTTTCACACTAACATTCACCGCATCTTTGCCCCTGATTGACTATTTCTTGCTGTTCCCAAAGAGAGAACCGAGCGCAGGCAGAAATACAAGAATAACCCCACGCGTGTTGTAAATTTGGCTGGTAGCTCTTAAGTACTTCTTGCTAATGAGAGTCAATCAGAGACTTAACCTTCTGCATAAATTTCAGTAATTGCTTTTTGTTTTCCAGTAAATATCAGCCGTGAATGTGAATGAGGTGTGTGTGCATGCTAGTGTGTTCATTTTCATGCCTGTTTTTGTTTTGCCACTCGATGTGTTCCCCCGGAGGTGTGTCACACTAGCAGGGTGAAAAGTATCCAGGGGAAGAGCGTGTGTGTGTGTGTGTTGACTCTTTGATCTCCTGTGGTTATCCAGACCCACTTTACTTTTAATAGGCGGGAAAACCGTACCACTCTCCTTTGACTCCTCATGTTTCTTCACATCAACTTGAATTTCTCAACTTGCACTGCGAAGGATCAAGAATTTGTTATCCTCAAGAGGCCATTTGTTGTACTGTCAGCAATAACTGCACAAATGTCAGATGAACAACAAAAGAGTGTAAATATGGCAGAAAAATCCCACTGGTTTAACAGAAAAAGCTGTTGGATAATGACAACAACATAAAAATTGTGGCCATTGTGGCCGAGACGATTGAGTTCTTCTGCCTGTTTGTCTCTCACGTTGTCCAATTTTAGCCAGACAGAAGCAACTTGAACTCCCGGAACAGATCAGCCAGGATCGGCTTCTGAAGTCCTGATGACTTACACTTTGATTATATCCAGGAAATGCTTCTATTTTGGAAACTAAATGACAAAGGGGAACATGAGGAGTGATTCAGTAGAATGAGAGTTTTCTCAAAAGTCGACTTTACAGTAAAAAACTTCATATGCTGATGGGGTTTCGCATCCTCTGGAAAGGTCAACGTTTCATCTTTTCACTACCAAGATATTTATAATACTGCACAAACTCAACAGCCTGGCCTCAGATGACAACCCGAGAGATAAAAGCAGATTTATTCTCAATCTACTGTCATCTTTTCAGTGTTTGACACATGGATGTCCAAGAGGGACGACTCTGTCCCATTTCTGGTTGATTCTGTGTTAGACATGTGTTATTTCTTGTTTTGTTTTGAAAATTCTACCCGCATTTGTCATAAGATTCACTTTTTTTTTGCTTTTTTGGGGGGGGGGGGGACAACAGCACAAACGCCATTTTGGACTGAACACACCAAATACATTGGAAAAGGCACAGAATAATGTCTACAGAACAACAGACAAGATGGCCATGATCAAAGTGTGAAGGCAAAGGTGTTCACATGACATTCTTTAGCAACTTATTGCATATTTGTCCATTCGTTGAGGGAGTTTTTTTCAGTCCAAAGTAGCATTCATCAGATGTTTGATGATGATTTTGACATTTTTAGATGGAGGTCTTTTGAATTTTCAAATTCACACAGTTTTGTGTCCTGTTCGTTTTTCTGGCTGTTTTACTTTGATTTCACTCTTTTTAAAAAAAAAAAAAAAATTTCATTAACTCCCTCTGCCTGTTCCCAAGTCTGCTGTTGGGTCCAATTTCCCTGCTGAGTAACAACAACAACAGTGCAATGATCAGAGTCGTGGAAACATAGTCACAGAATCATTGGGGAACTTAAGGATATGATGCTGCACATATTGACTTTCACGCTTTTTTTCTTTTTGTTTAGAGCAAAAATAAAAGAGGCAGGAGAATGCACCCTGGGGCCGATCTGCTGAAAAACATCTTTTAAAACACTCACACAAGCATGAACATACCAGGATCAATGCTCGCTGATTGATAGCCTCGCCGTACGCTATTGATTTGGTGATATGATTCACTTAACTATTCAAATGGTTGAAGTGTTGCTTCACCTGCCAAAAAATAAATTTCTTTGACATTTTTTTCCTCCTGGATGACTTTTTGGTAACAACGGACAGTAGAAAAATCCAGCCTCCGTTTTATTTAGTTTGAAGCTAATGAAGACTGATTACGAACAACAGCAAAACTGTCCAATAACATCTTCTTTTTTTTTTTTTCTTTTAACAAACTTTCCAACTTTTGTCCATTATGCTCTTCCTTATCCATCTGTGTGCTCCAAAAACACCAGTCTCTCAAAATTGTTCCCGCAGTTTATAAAAAGACAGTCTTAACAGGTGCAGCCGTGAGTGCTGCAGGAAGACATCCACTTCCAGAGAGTGACATTTCTTAGGATCTTCTCAGATGCTGAATTAAACAGAAGGTAGGAACTGGGCCAACAGCAATACCAGGTCAACACATGGCCTCATACGGCCTGCTGAATAGTTCTGGAAGTGTGTAGTGGGTACAATCTGTCAGTGGCTTTCTTTTCTCTGAAACACTGCACAATCAGCTTTCGGTTCTCACTCATACTGAATCTAAGTGTAATTGTATGTGTTTCTAGAGGGTGCATGAATGTGATTGACTCTATATGTGAGCTTCTGATGCTTTTTGAGGCAGAAAAAGAACTGACACAACACTTGAAGTCCCTGTAGTGACTTTGGTTACTGTAGATGCGCTCGAATACAATTTCACACGACTGCGCTGACCTATGGTGTACTGCTTTGACCCACGTAATTCTTCATCACTTTCTCCCTCTCAGTACTGCTCAGGCAGCACATGAATACACTTCTAATTCACACACAAGTGAAATACACACTCGAAAAACTGTAACCTTGCATCTTCCTTTTCTTCTCTTTTTCACCTCACTACAGCGCCCGGAATGGCAAAATGCGTGTCCTCAGCTTTAAGATGGGATTGGTGAGCTTGTGCAATGCAGACATCCAGGAGAAGTACAAATGTGAGTGCGATGCTCGCCCTGCGTATCTAATGCGTCTCCTCAACCTCGAACAATGAGGAAAAACAAAAATGGCATGATTACAAGAGTTACATAAAGACAGCCACTTAGTCTAATGGAGGAAATGACTCTGCCAACATAATGGAGAAAGCTGTCTATATTTCAAGTCTTAAAGGAACTGTTTGCCAAAGACACCATTCACACGCACTTTGTCTGCCTCATCATAGTACAATAGTCTATGATGGCAAAGGGTTTTTGGCATTTCTATCGTAGCCCCAGTTTACAAGTTATTCTCGGTAAATTGCAGAGTGCATTTGAAGAGACGGCAGCCAGACCTGAAACAGACTTGTAGTTGCTTCAGCACCTGAGACAGACAGGATTATTCCTGCCCGTCTCACCATCTGTGTCAGCTCTTAACAGCTGAAAGATAAGAGATTTTCTACAATAGAATGCCTCTGAGGTGAGTCAGCCACCTTCTCGGTTCACGTAGACATGTGGTGGCCTTAACAGTTTATGTCTCCGACTAATCCTGTTTTTCCAGATGTCATAGGAATAATATTTACATATGAATCTGAAGTATTTGCCTCAAAAATTACAGATGGTGGGTGTTAAGTCTATTATAGTCGCTGTGCGGCTGGTGGCTCGAAAAACAATGTGTTCTCTTCATTACTCGTCATCACTTTTAAAAAGTAGCTCCATTAGCATGGTGACAATAGTTAATTATACAACGTCTTGACGTTTTTTGACCCCGTTCACCTAATTAGACAAATGCAGCACTTAATGTGTCGTCCCTGGTGTCCGCTTCTCATTTTCAATGAAAAACAGGCTGGCGTCCTTCTACTTTTTTTATTCAAGCCACTGGAATTATACTACCAAATTATTTTCTGAATACATATGAGACGAGTCAGTCCATTTAATTGTAGAGAATGACTGTGTTTAGATTGTTTGGGTTTTTTGTGTGTGTGTTTTTTGCAGTCCATAGTGTACACAGTTCATTAACTTTAGCAGCCCTTAGGAGCAGTGAATCGTCATTCAGTTTCAATCAATTTAAATTTGTCTTCCAGACTAAATTACTGTCTGGAAATGAAGAGATTTTTTTAAAAAATGTATACATAATTTGCTCTTCTAGTTATTTAACTGCACGAATAAAATTACCTTTCCTTTATATTTGTACAATTACAGTCTTAACTTTAGAAAAAAGTGTTGCTGTGTACTCTTAAATTAAAAATGAACAGACCCCAAAACAAAAATAATCATGGATTATTTAGTGACAAATATGCACGACTCAATAATTGAAAAGCTTTATTGTCATATGCAGAAGCCAGTTGGCAATGAGAGGATCTCTACCCTGATGCCACCAGTTGAAATGTAAATATATACATACTGTGTTCTATTAGGCACATACGGACAAAAATTCACATCCACCCTTCTTATATTCACGCACTTCCGCTCTCACTGTAGTTACGCATTCATACATATTGATGTAGACAAGTATAGGCTGTTTTAGATGTACATGCATATACTGTGACAGCATCTCCATATCTCAAATCTGCACATCATACAGCTCAATGTGATGTCAAACGTGCCTTCGTGCTGGTTATGACTTGATAGAGGAGGCTGCTTTTTTACATGCCAGTGTCAAAGCAAACCCTTGTTGTAGCATAGAAAGTAAGGAATCAAGATGCGGATGTTTGTACTGGAAAGGTACACATACCTGTCAGCGTGTATCTCCTCCGTGGTAGAGAGTCACGGCAGGTAAAGTTCTCATTCAGAACCAGAGAAGACTCCATTTATGCTGCTTTTTCATCTCCAAAACGTCCCAACCAGACCATAAATACTGATTCTGACTTTTTATCTCACTAAGAGAGTTTTATTCCACAACAGTTCAGTAAACCTGATGCTTTGTATTTGAGGTTTATCTCCAATAAAGTTGATGAAAAATAGATGTGTTGCTGTTGCACGAACATGGCCTGTCAATGTACAGTTTATTGCCGACTGGATCCTTGTTGTCACAATGAAAAACATTTGTGTTGAATGAAAAATGCAACATGAGACGGTAAAAATAAATGTTCTAGATCTACACTCTAAATCTGAAAGTACCTATTTTGCATGCATACAGATCCCACTGCTGTGTAAATCAGGTCAGATGCTAAATTATTAAATACCTCTACATTCTTGTTGTTGCAGATTTGTTCCGACAGGTGTCTGCTACCGGAGGTTTGACGGACCAGCGTCACCTCAGCCTGCTGCTGCACGAGGCCATCCAGATCCCCCGCCAGTTAGGTGAAGTGGCTGCTTTTGGGGGCAGCAACGTGGAGCCGAGCGTCCGCAGCTGCTTCCGTATGGTGAGAAGGACTGATCCACATTACGCTTAAAACACATTCACGCACATGAAAAGTACATATCTGTTTGATTTGAAGAGAAATACTTGGATTAACTTCTCCTTTCTAAAGTTTGTGCTTTCAGCCACGTCTGTTGAGGCACTGAAAAAGAAACGTAGCGTTGTGTGTCAAACCTACTGATCTCAGTGGTGAGGAAGGTCACCTTGAAAACCCACTTATTCATTCTATTACAGTTTAACAAAGGACTGGCCATGCAGTCGGTCAAATTATGTGTCATCAACAGCCATTTTGTTGCAGAGGAAGCTGAAGTTGAATGCAGCTTCTCAGGAAGTAGCGAACGCTGCCTTACCAAGACATTACATGACATTAATATTGCATGGTATTGCTTTTAATGTACAGAAGATGCAGTCGCTGGAAGGTAATGCATAATGTTACTAAACATACAAAGACAACAAGTTTGAATGGGCGAGTAGAATAATAAATGATCTGTTGGGCTATTGATATGATGAGGTGAGGTCACAGAGTTCAGAAGCTCACTGAGTGTCAGATAATGACGAGACATTTTCCCTGTAATGTTGCTTCTCAGTGTGTCGTACCTTGCAGGTTAGGCACATGTTACAGGAACTTTACCTTGTGACATTCGGTTTTGGACACCGAGTAATTAGGGAGCAGACTAGACCTTTTGTGGAAGGTTGGCAGATTCTCTCAGTGCTCTTGTTTTGAGGGCAGATCCTAATTATACCGACCCTGTTCTGTCTACGCTTGCAGCATCAGTTATGGGTGATAAAAATCACTTTCTCGAGCGTCATGTCAGGGCATTTAATTGTTGATTGAATATCAATGTAATGCAGTGTGTGTGTGTGGGGGGGGGGCAATTTTCTCTTTTATTACTCATTTATCACTCATTTTTGGTGCTAAAAGATTGGTAGATGCATCATTTTCTACCACTTCAAAATGGTAAAAGGGACTTGATGTCGCACCTCTCCACTTTTATGACACTCAAAGTGCTTACAATTTTGCCTGGTTCATACATGCCACTTACACCCTGATGGTGGAAGGAGGATGCCATGCAGTGTGCCAGCTAGCTCATCTGGAGCAATTAGATGTTCAGTATCTTGCTCGAGGACACTTTGACACTGTCTCCAGAGGAGCAGAACCAAATGGTTTTCAAGCATCAATACTGCACAAGGTGTCAGCTACCATCCAGCTGGAGACAAGTGGAGAGAAAGATGACCTGTGTTCCTCCACACAACTGCTGGGACCAACACTACGACTGGCAAATGACTATTAGAGGCAGTGCAAATGTCACAGCTGTCAGTTACCCGAGTTACGTCATTAACACAGCAGGTAGAGGAGGGCTGGAATTATTGGATGCCAGTTTGACTTTTTTCCCCCAGATATCTGGATTTTGCATGAAGCAACAGACTAAGTTCAGGCTTACTTCCTGTATAGATTTGTCCTTATTACACTTTTTCAAAGTTCAAACAGCCTCTTTGTTTTTGTGTAATCCTGCCAACACACCAAAAAATGTCACCAAAAACATGACCTCCATGGCGGAGGTAATAACTTCTAGCTAGCTCAGTGAAGAGGAGTTTAAGAGTCAGCAATTAGACTAAATTAAAAGTCATGTAAAACGGCCTGGTCATCACAATTTTTAAGTTTCTTCTGACCGCTGTGTGCGAATTAGTTTTCCCTCTCATCTCTAATGCAAATGGCTGGGCAGTGATCATTAACACCAAGGTCAAAAACCCACCACAGGCAGGTTATTTCCCTGCTCTGTTAATATTAAGTGAATTAAGCTTGACTTGGAGGAATCGAGGGGGATGTGAAATAAAAATTTTGAATTTAGGATCACTAAGGATAATCACCTCATGATCAATCAATGGTGAAATTAATTCAGCCAATTTCTGGGGGGGCACAAGGTCTTTAGACACTGATTAGCGCTGTGGAAATATTATGCCCCAGATCCATTTTCAAGGAGACCTAACACTGGTCACAGTTAGTAGTTAGAACATCTTCGTTTTTGGAGAAGTGTTGTTTAGATTATTTATTCCACCAACACATGCGTTTCTGTGGGTTTATGGAGAACAAATCAGAGGAATGATGGATAACTTCATCACTCTGCTTTTCCAACGATGATTTAAGTAGCCCATCTGCTCAGCAAGCTGCTTTACGACAGCGTCATGCTCCAGGTATTCAGGATGTGAGGATTTGTCCTACCACCCAGAGTGAAGATGGCTACCACCAAAGAGGAGCTCCTTCCTCCCAGGAGACTCTCCACCTACGTTCACCTCACAGTCTGCGTGATCACTGCACACACACACATTTATGTGTGCAGTGAAGGGAGCCCCGGGGAAATCAACCTCTTAATGCATCTCTGATGCAGACTTAATGAGAATTTAGCACATCACGGATTTTCAGTGCTCGGCGAGTCATTCTTTTATTAGGTTGTCTCTCTTTTTATTCAACTTTTGGAATTCTCTACAAGGTGTCTCAAGGACAAACAGACTGCATGTAGTCACAGAGACACTGCTGTGTCAGATGTATGTTTATTTGCATAAAGTTAAACAATACCCTGCACAATTCATTGCATCATCTTTCAGTTCATTGCATCATCTTTCACTCCCTCTTATTGTTTTTATTTGCTTTGATTTTTCCGTTTCAATTGTAGCTCACTGCAGGATCACCTTTGGAAAGGAAGCACACCTTCTCTTCTCATTACTGGATGTACCTGCCCTTCTCTCAGTCTATATTTGGGTTGTTTACTGTCTCCTGCACCCCACCACCCCCCTCCCCTTGTTGTTGCAGGCCTCAGGGAAACCTGCCATTGAGGTGTCTCACTTCCTGGAGTGGATGAGTCTGGAGCCACAGTCGATGGTGTGGCTGCCAGTCCTCCACCGAGTGGCTGCTGCAGAGTCCACCAAGCACCAGGCCAAATGCTACATCTGTAAACAATGTCCCATCAAGGGCTTCAGGTGGGCACACACACCCCAGCCAAACCCTAATTCTAAGCTCATCCCTAAAACCAAGTCTTTGTCGCACAAAGCATATCAAACCCTCAACTATAGCGTGTATAAGTGGATGGATACACATCTTATTTTCTTTTTTGTCTCCAACCTTTTCCACTCTACCTGTTTTGCTTCTTCTGCCTTTAATAATCCGTTTAACTCCACTCTGTCTAACTGCTGTGATTTCATTCGTAAATTTCCCGCTTGACCTGTGACATTACACGGATGGATCCACTTAACATGGCCGGCAGGGGGGAGGTGACCACAGTTGCAACCACTTCACCTGTTTTTCATTTTAGAAACCTACTGACAATTTTGGTATTGAAAAACGGCCATCAGGTGTTCCAAACTCAAGTAGGCTGCAGCCAGCAGGTCTACCGGTGACAGCCATTCAGTCCACTTGATGGTCCGGACCATCTGGTATTTGCCTGATTGACTGATTAATTTATTCATTCATTGGATTCAACCTATTAAGAATGAACTGAAATGAACCCCTTGTCTGTTAATTACAATCCAGCTACTGACTCCAAGTTAACAATTAATTAAATCCCTGCTGCAGCAGATGAATGAAAATAGCAAGCATGTGGTCACAAAAAAATTCACAAAGACCAACATCAAATATTTATTCTGCACATAGACACATATACACACTCCTCTCTGTTGCGAACATAAGCTCATACCCTGTGTTTTATTGATCTTGACAGGTATCGCAGTCTCAAGCAGTTCAATGTAGACATCTGTCAGACGTGTTTTCTGACTGGCCGTACTACCAAGGGAAAGAAGCTGCACTACCCCATCATGGAGTACTACACCCCAGTAAGATCAACATTATGTAGCGCTTTCACTGAATACAAATTCAGGGCTTCAGGGACTTATCAAACTCATATGCACTCAAGAAAAATACCACTATCTCCAGATCCCTTCTGCCAGATATAGATTAGGTGCTTCTCCGCTGATCTCTATCATATCTAAATGTTTGCTTACACTGTATTATCCAGATCTGGAGTACCACTCAGCACTAACATCATTTTTGGCTCACTTAACGTTACACATAAAGTGCCGTTTGGAGTGCACGTTGTGCACTAAACCTTAATAAAAATCAGTCTTAGGGGAATGTTGTCAGTCTCGCAAGTTCAGAGAAATCCAAAGAAGTCGCTGTAGCTGTATTGTACTGATATGGTGCCAAATTTAATCTGTAATCAATTCTCTGCTGTAAAATACAGCAAATGGCCCTCTGTACAATGATTTTTTTCTTTCACAGAACAATATTTTATATTAGCTAGCTACAGTTATTCACAATAGCTATGCAGGCAGGCACCAATAGATTTCCACTACATGATAAAGAGAGCCAGAGGAAGCGGATAGAAGATTTGAAACAATAATTGAAAGGGAAGCGAAGACATAGAGCGCCAGAATGAGAAAGCAGATGGAGGAATACGTTTGTAAAGTCAGAAATAAGCAAAAAAAAAAAAAAAAGCAGTTCCAAAGACAGACGGGACAAAATTCACATGAGGCCATTTTGTATAAAACATTACTGAGAATTCATAAGCAGAGTAATTTGTCTTCCACCACCTCCCCCTCTCTGTCCTCCAACCCCTCGGCTCCTAAATCAAACTCTAGACAACTTCGGGCGAGAAGATGAGGGACTTTGCCAAGACTCTGAAGAATAAGTTCAGGTCAAAGCAGTACTTCACCAAGCACCCACAGAGAGGTTACCTGCCTGTGCAGTCGGTGCTGGAAACCGAGAGCTCTGAGACGTGAGTCCCACACGTAAACACTTCCAAACACAGACTGCGCAGTGACTTTCTCTCACTTATATCCATGCAAATACCTGCTGTTGGAGGGTGTTGGGGGGCCCTGACAGTTTTTGGTACTCTGACTTGCTGAGATGGGTTAAATTTACAGCTCCCTCCTCAGAATTAACATAATGTTATTCCTATGATCTCAGTCTGGGTCAGACTCTCAGCCATAGGGGGAAAAACAAGAGTGATGAGACTAAAATCCATGAGATCATCAAGAAACGTAGCTTTGAGCAATGGCAGTACCCAGAAAAAGATTTAACATGTTTTTAGCATCATTACAGGAGTTTGGGGCACTCACGTAATGTTTGTTTGACCTCGTTTGAACTTGAGATTTTCCTTCCATTTCAAAAGAGCTGAGACATGGAGAAATACTTAGATTCTTTACTCAAGTGGAACCATAGCAAATGTACCATTGCAGGTGATTTATTCCAAAAGTACAGACGTGTCAAAATGTGCTTATTATGTAAAATATCCTTTTTTTTTGTAGAGAAATACTGTTTTATTTTCATATTATTATCACTGATGTCATTATGTAAAAGCAGCATTTAGATATGAAAATTATGCTGATATATATTTTGGGATAACAAGAATTGGCATGTTGAACAAAATTAAAAGACAGAGTGAATTTCTCAGACTTTTGTCAAGTCTTCTTTCTCTTTTGAAAACATTTAAAACTTAGATATCTGTGAAAAGCCTATCCTAGGGTGTGTGTCCTGCGATGAGGTAGAACTTTTAAGAAGTGGAGGTTTAATCAATGAAAGTCGCATATGAGAATATAAAAAATAAGCTGGCTGATAGCCCACGCAGATACTGACAGATTCGGTGTGTGTTATGTTTTTGTTTATCTTTATTCCTCCCTTTGTGAGGGGGTGACAAAAAAATAATCATAAAAAAATAACTATTTTTACGTCTTACCGCATCAACATGTAAACATCAGCTTCTGCTCTCAGTGAATCCTATCTTATCAACTGATAAAGCAGTGCATCCCTACTCACAGTGATGCATTAGAATTGTACGTCTGCTGAGGTACGATCTTCCTCATTGAACTGAATCTTGTTTGTTAGCTGAGAAAGAAAGTTTGAAATAAAGTCTTTGTTCTGGATTATTTCCAATAAGTGCAGAGTGAGTTATCTAAGCTTCTTTGCAAGATACAGTGTAAAAACACCCATATGGGGTATCAACACTGGCTACTCTTGTTCTCAGGCCTTGCTCCTCACCTAAGCTGCCCCATGCAGACACGCACAGCAGGATTGAACACTATGCTAGCAGGTACGTGGCTCTCTGACCTGTGCTATACATCAAAGAACGACAACAAACCCTCTCACTCTTTCACTCTCTTGATATTGACTCCACCCGCCCCGCCGCCGCCACCCCCCCCCCCCCCCCGTCGTCATCTCTGCTGCCTTTTCTGCTCCTTCACGTTTAGTCTTTGCCTCACACTGATTGAAGTATTGATTCAGCTGTGTTGCACACTGTGCGCCATCCGGGGTAGATTCTGGGCTGCCCAACAGTTTCCTCTACTCTTGCTCTCCACGCAAACACATGCTGGCAAGCATAAGCAGAACAGTTTGTGGTGTGTATGTGTGTGTCAGTGTATGTGTGTGTGTAGGTCAGCAGGGTTCAGCGTGCCTAGCGGCTTGTCACTTTCTGGGGCAGTGAGCCCAGTGGTCACCTGGGAGCTGTCGTTGTGGATTAGTATCTGTCTGACAGATTATAAACAGGGCACAGCACTGGACTCCCACGGTCCTGGCAGCCCTGCCTACAGTACTGCAGAGCTGGACACACACATCCATTTACACAGTGTGTGTATGCATGGCTGTGTGAGTGTGCCATTGTGTATTACTTCCCTGAGGATATTGCACACAACTGCTTTACACCCTGCCAAAACAGAGGGAACACACACCAACAAGAGAGCAGGCACAATTGTCCTCTTTATCTCCCCCTTTTCCCTCCTTTTTTTCTTCTCTTTGCCTTTTCCTGCTTATCTTTGATCCCTCGCTTCTATTGTTTCCCACCCACATGTTTATTTCTCCCTCTTTATCTATCCTCTGCTCTCTTTTTTTCTTTCCCAATTCAAGAATATTGCCTTTGTCATATTCTCTAATGTTTTCTCCTTTGTTAGCAATTACAGTAAAATTAACTTCAAAGAATTCTGTAGTCGAGTCGGTCACTTAGAGAATCTAAAACCAGGATAAAACAACCTTCCTCCTACCAAAAAAAAAAAAAAAAGACCTGGAAAAGTGGTCACACTGAGACAGTGAAATGGAGTAAACATGAGGTGTGTGTGTGTGTGTGTGTGTGTGTGTGTGTGTGTGTGTGTGTGTGTGTGTGTGTGTGTTGCCTTCATCAAAGAGGAGAAAACCTCTCACAGCTGAATATTGTTTTTCATAAATGTCATCTACATCTTGACAGTATCTTTGCAACTCTGCCCAGCATCTCATCTCATTGCATCATTTTGACATAAGCTTGAGTCGTTAGGGGTCTTGCTGAAAGATATACTTGTATTCCTCAGGTTTTTAAACATTTTTTTCCTATATTTACAGCAATTTATTTAACATCTACCAGTAGTGTCATCAATTAATACATGAGTTGAACCACAGTGCGTCAGTAGCTGAGAGCAGCCATGACGATTCATTTTCAAGTGTTATTTTCTTGAGATGCTGAGTTTGCCTTGGTGACTTTGTTTTGGTACCTTGAGAAAATAAAAAAAAGGTTATTTTCACAAAATAAATTAACCTGTTATCATAAGAACACAAGCGAAGTTAAAGCGAGATGACTCAATAATTAAAGTAATTTCAGGAAACCTGCATTGCATACATATACATTGTTATATTCTTGTTAAAAGGCTACTAACAAAATATTTGTTTAAGCCATGAATATACTTACTTATATTTGCTATTTTTAAAAACTTGTGTTGGATCCAAAAATCCAGCAGTTGCGCACCCAGTGTCGCTCATTGAGTGTCCACATCCTTGTGCGCTGACTTCATTTTCATGGTATTTTCTTAAATATCTGTTGTTGCCAGGTTACGGAAGCCTACACAAGTTCTTCCCCAGTTCCTCCCTGAGAACGTGCAGTCTCTGTCTTTAGAAAGATACAACTCTGACAAAAGATGCTCACCTGACCCTCCAACAGACGTGACAACATCCCCCCATGACAGATGATGAATAATTCATGTCATTCAGGATCAGTTTCTCTTCCGCCATTGTTGATTTTGTTGCAAGTCCCGCCTCTTCCTTTGTTTTTTAGATTTAGATTGGTCCGTGTGAGCAAAGTGACATGAATAAACTCAGCGGCTGAACTACTTCAAGCACTACAACTTCAAACGCTGATGATGTTCAAACATCATTCATTTATAAAGGGAATACATGCCGTCAGCACGAAGAAACAGGCCCTTGTGCATTTTTTAAACACTTTAGTCAAAATTGGAGCTCTATGGAACTTAAATGAATTGCTGTTGATTCAACTTTTTGGTTACTTTTCGTTTGTAGTGTTTGTTGCGTTGGGTGTCATGATTTTGTGTGTCGCAGTGAGTTGCTGGTCTGACATGCCAGGAATGATTTAAAGCGGATGAATATGAATTACTGCAATTTCAGCAGTTAGACATCCAGATGCAAGGAAAATAGTGCTGCGTGAGCACACTTGCTTATTTTGATCTGAGCACCGTTATAATCGGAGTAGACAGTATTTATTAGTGATACTGAGTATTCAGTCTGGCAACACGCATTTCCTGTACCGCTACCTATCAGTTAGCATGTGATATAAATTTAGATTTCTAGTCATGACTCAGTGAAAGGTTGAGCCCAAATCAGAGTGCTGGATGCTGTCAGTTGTCTATTGACACATTAGACAGTTCTTAGTGTTAATCCATGGCAGTAACGTCATCTCATGCAAGATAAGTCATTTGATGTCTGGGGTTTAGGTTAGTGAGATTTTTAGGTATTACAAACACAGCCAGGCCTCTGTGTGTGTGTGTGTGTGTGTGTGTGTGTGTGTGTGTGTGTGTGTGTGTCTCCCTCTCTGTCTGTGTTTCCTGTTTCCCTCTCTCTCTCTCTTTCTCTGTCAGTACACAAGAAAGTAAGAAAGAAGTTTAATTTCTTTCACCATCTGTACTTGATCATCATCGTATAGTGGAAGGATGTAAGGAAGATAATAAAAACCTCTTGGAACTCTCTCTGTAAGGATTTCTCATCGCTTTCCCCGCTCACTCGCCTGTTTTCATTTCCTTTCATATCCACTTGCTTTTCATACAAGATTCTAAACCCGCATGTATTCACAAGACACCCACTCTCAACATTTCCCTTTACTTTTCTTCCTTTTTTTTCTCGTTTGTTGCCGACTGAGAGGCTGTTTTCTGGCGAATCGCGCTACAGAATGAAATGGGGTAGTGGGGGGTACAGAGGCTTGACCCCTGTTACAGGCCCTTCACCGTTAAGGTCTCATCTGAAAGAAATAGGATGTACATCTCACACACACCCCTCCTCCCAACATCTCCTTAGCTGATGACATTCTGCGAAAGATGATGCGGAGCACGCGCTCGCCTGTGTGCGTGCGTGCATGTGTGTGTGTGTGTGTGTACCGGGAACACTGCAGTGTAGATTTAAGATTTCTTTCATGTGCTTCATGAGTGTGTACGTACGACTGTTTTCAGGGAGCAATGAGGCTCCTAGCACTTTTCATGAGTGGGCGAGTTCTCTGCGCTTACCACCGCACTTGAAGGAGAAAATCTACCTTTGATCATACGACTATTAAATATATTTACATGTGATTTTGTGTGAGCTGCATTGGTTTGTGATGAATTACCTGACAACTGCTGATTGCCTCCTACGTTTCCTTTTAGCGTGAGCCAGAGAATGATTCAGGTCAAGTTTATTTATAGAGCACGAATAAAAGCAACAGTTGACCAAAGTGCTTTACAAGGAGATTCATAAAAAACAGGGATGATCACATAAAAACACAATCAATGAGGATGCAGCTGTAAATAAAAGACAATATAAGTAAGTAGAAAGCACTCAGAGAGATAGAGAGAGAGAGAGAGAGAGTACCACCGCCCAAGGAGAAAATACCACTCATGCTGAAACATTAAGGACATATTACCTATTTTTCCACCTAAATCTGTCCATTCATTTTTTTCCTATGTGAACATCATATGTAAACCCACAAAATCCGCAATTTGTATAAAGATCTTCAGCAAAATGTTTAATAATTTTAAGAGCTGCAATTTTTCACGTCTTCTAGTTTCCAAGAAATTGATGAAATCTGCAAAACTTCAAATCACAAAATGTAAAAAGAAAAAAAGGGATTAAAAAAAATCTTGGATGATTCCCTTTATTCAGATTCACCGAAAAAAAGAAAGGAATCTCAACCCATCCTCCCACCACATGCCAATATCAATAGCTTTTGAATAATATGGCAATCAGACAAAAAAAAATATGTGCATGACTTCCTTTCCGGAGGTTACAAGGTAACAAAAACTACATTTATGAAAGCAAAAACTAGATAGTTGTACAGTGAGATGATAAAGTTTAAAAGCCAGATAAAGGGGATGGGTCTTAAGACTGGTTTTAAAGGTCTCAGTGGAGAGGACGGATCTAATTACCAGTGAGTGGAGAGGCATGGCTAGCCAGTTCTCAATCTGGATCCCAGTATATCAAAAGATAGTCAGTGTGTTATTGTAACCTCCAAGAAATGCAAACTGAAATTACCAAGGTACAAACATGCATAAAGAAAAGTAGCCGTTCTGGCGAGGAGTTTAAGAGGGTATTGAATAATTCAAAGATGGAAGTCCTTTAAGGACTTTACTGCTTTGGTTTATTCGAGCTTTTACATTAGTGAAACATACGCAGCACTGGATGTGCACTTAGAGAACGCAGACTAACCATTGAAGAGTGGTGTCATGGAGTAAAATGTGAGTATTTTTGCTCGAACACTCGCATTGTGTGGAAGATGTGAAATATGGCGAATTAATATGCCGTAATCGCCTGATCCTGTTGTGATTTTTCTACATTTTGCCTTCAAACAGTTTTTAGCCACCGCAGGATCTGTTTTTGATCCACATAGTGTTATTGTGAAGCAGCTTCCTTGGCTCGGTACTGAGGGTACAGCTGTCCACCAGCAGGAGAGAAGCTCTGTCCGTGGTCCTGAAAAGCAACGCAGCAGTTCTTCTTCCTCCTTTTGCTCCCACGCAGTCACTGTCCATGGTGCTGGAGAGCTGCATGCTCCTGAAAGGCTTCTTCATCACCTGCATGCTGGTTAGAGGCTGTACAGTATTTTATAAGAATTTTATCCTCCCTCCTTGCAGACACCTTTATAGCTCCTGCTCCATTGTGGCAGATGGATTCTATATATTTTTTGCATTCTGACACGCTGCAGCTCTCGTCAGTTAGATTTTTATGAACAGCTTAAGTTGGAGTCCATAATATTCACCCACAGCTCTTAAAACTTGTGCTGATTGAGTGCCGGTCACTGATATCTCCTGAAAATTTTATTTGTTCTTGAGAGTCTGTGTGAGATACACAAGGTGTTCTTGAAGCCCAGGATTGTTCGCACCTGTGCTCTTACAATGAGGAATCCCATGATCCTCATCGGTGCCAGATACAAAGCATGAAAACACTCATCTCCATAAAAGAGCATGAGAGTGATATGTTCACGGGGATTGGTGTCATGGTGTTGGTGATACAAACAGACTCCCAACATGCTTCCACAGAAGCTACAGAAAAGGGAAAGCTAATGAAATGAAAGGATTTTAGCTCCCAACTGGCAGAAAACAATGCATTAATCAACCTGTACACCGCAGTGGTGGAAACACGTGAGCTGGACTATTTGGACCGTTAGTACAAGATAATAGCACAAGTCATCTGACTGTGGAAAATACCATGAAGCTCAGAAAAATAATGAAAGTAACTGATTACAAATGTGGAGCATGGCGAAAATATATAAAATGCATATTAGATATGGCTTATAATACATGTATGTCGCACATTTGATCTCATTTCAATTTTATATTATATGTTATTTGACAGAAACATGTGAGTATTCAAATGTATTTAAATGTGCTATTAAGTGTTGGTGGAGATTCTGTTCTTAAAGAGTACTTTTAAGAAGGAATGTCTGAAGAAATGTTAATTATTATTATTATTTGCTGTTCTCTCTTTATTGGAGGCCATCTATTCTGTGTGATACTGTCAGATTTGATGAGACTCACTCTGTCCCATATATTTCTCATCTATGTCTTTCAAGTATGGTAAAATATGTGTGCTTTTGTGCTCCATGTTCATTCTTTGTGTTTGTGTGTCCTTGTGTCTGTGTGTATGTAGACTGGCAGAGATGGAGAGCCAGAATTGTTCATTCTTCACGGATAGCCTGTCTCCTGATGAAAGTCTGTGAGTATGCTCCCACCCCCTCATTACAACCACAGCCTTTCAAGGGGATTTTATATATATATGTGTGTGTGTGTGTGTGTTTGTGTGTGTGTGTGTGTGTGTGTGTGTGTGTGTGTGTGTGTGTGTGTGTGTGCGTGTGCGCGTGTACCATTTCATCTTGTTATATTGATTGCCTCAACATTTTTGTGTGCTCATGTACATGTTTTCCTGACTGCTTGGGTAAGGTAAATAATCAGCAACACACTGAAAAAGACCCACAGCCAGCCAGCAGCGGGCTCACAGTCATCCCTTCATCATGCACATACCTTCTGTGAAGAGTGTCCATGGCTGCGTACCCTCTTTCTTTGTGTGTGTGTGTGTGTGTGTGTGTGTGTGTGTGTGTGTGTGTGTGTGTGTGTGTGTGTGTGAGTAAAGGCTTGGTGATAGTGTAGTGATGAGGTTAAACCAGTGAGAGGAAGAGGGATGTTTGATGTGAATGAAGGAGCCAATAAGGTGTGTGTTCATCCTGAGAGAGTGCTGTGTGGAGTGAGTTGTTCAGGTTATTTGAGATCATGCGTTTGTGTGTTTCCATGTCTTATTTTGTTGACAACTGTGTGGGCTGTCAACCATTTCCTCCTTTGCTCAGAGATGGTTTTTCCCTTTTTTCATATCACATTAAAGTCAAGGTTGCATGCCCAGTGGCTCTGTGTAAATTGTTGTCTGGTCGAAGGCTCCAGGTGTGCATTTGTGTGTATATTTGGTAAAGTGCACTTATTATGGTTTCTCAAATGTCTTTTGTGTGCATGCGCGTGTGTGTGTGCGCGCGCGCGTGTGTGTGTGTGTATGTGTGTGTGTGCATATGTATGTGTGTGTGTGTGTGTGTGTGTTGCTTTGCTGGAGTTATAAAAAATGTGCTTCAGTGCATGTATAATATCTGCATCTTTGCTCCTGTGTGATTCTGAGCCTGAGAAGGTGTTTGTATGTGTGAATGTCAACGCTGAACTTGAACCCGTGTCTGTTCAAGCACTTTTATGCTTTTGCCGCTCTTATTCTGCAGCCTGCCCGTCTGCCTCCGTCTCTCCTGCCGCATAGCTCGATACATGCTGCTGTCTTATATGTGCCTGCAGCTAGAATCATGCTGCTGTGTGTCCTGCTGCCTGCCTATACAATGTTCCCAGTTCACATTCGCCAGTTATTACTAAATGTAGGCATGAGGTGGGAGACACTGGTATGCTTTTAGATACTGTGATGTGAAATTTGGCATTTCGGTGCAAATTTAAGCAGTTTGCTTTGATGCCCAACAGTATTATTACACCGTGGCTTTCCTTGCAAATGCACATTCATCGTGGTGCATTAAGTTTAAAATGCGATTAGTTTGGGGAAAAACTGTATTTACCATAGGATCCACTTGTCTTTTATAATAAATGCATGTGGACTTACTGGTTACTTACTGGTTTCATCAGGAAAGACCCCCCTGGCGCAATAGTTTCAGCCTTGTGGTGGGCACCCCTGCAGTATGTGAGAGTCACTGTACACCTGTACTTGAAAATAATGAAAGGTGTGAAATAAAATACAATGATTGAAACACTTCCTAAACTGAGACAACAATGATATGTTGTTGTCATCTTACATGTTCACAGGATCAGTGATGAGGGAATGTATTTTCTCCAGGATTTTTTTTTTTATTATTATCATTAAATGAATCTAAAACACTGACAGTGAAATTAATCATTCTATCTTTAGGGGTCTTGGAAGGGGGTTGCAAACTTGATCATTGTGGAGGGTCTCAATTCCAAGAGGCTGGGAACCAGCTGGTCTGGAACATTTGATATTTGGACTGTGAACCGGGCTTATTGCATATCCCATCGTTTCTTGTTTCACACATTTCTAGTTTGTTAAATGTGTTTGTGCCCTGCTTGGTTCTGCCTGGTCTTGCTTTGGCTTGTCTGCCCCCCCCCCCCCATGCTATCCTTGGCTCTGCTTTGTGCTGCTGATGGCTCTGTGCTGGTGGCTCAGTGTGCTGTCTCCTGTGTGGGGGACTCAGGGATGAAGATCAGTACCTCCTGCGTCACTCCAGCCCAGCCCTGGACCATGACTCGCCCTGTGGACAGCACATGCTACTGGCCCACCTGGAGCATCAGGACAAGGAGCAGCTCCAACGCACCCTGGCCCGCCTGGAGAATGAAAATAGGTCTGTGGCAAAGGAGGGAAAATGTGTGATTAGTTCATTGACCTGACACTCCAGCATTGTGTTTTATTATTGATATAGGTTATGTGTTGGAGTCATTTCTCCAGCTCCACAGCATCTACAAATCAGAACTCTTCAGTTCCACCAGAGTAAATATGTAGTTTACATTCTGAATCCTGTTGAATAGACATTAGAAAAAACTATTTTGTGGACATACGTGACAGTCGTGGGATATAAAATTAAGTTGGTCCTGCATGAAGGATAAAAACAGAGCAGAAATGATTGCTACCCTGCTGTGACGTGAATGTTAAATAGCTCTGATGCATATATGTCAATGCTTGATTTGGATTTATTGTTTCCTAGTAGCTTAGAGGCTCTGACCGTTTCCATAAATGAAACAAATTTATTTTCCCTATCCACAGAGTTAGTTACTGTACCACAGACCCCCTCCATGTAAATGATTCATATGAATAATTTTGTCCTGTCCTCTGTTGGGTTGTGACCTTTCCAGACACACAGCGACATTGAGCTACACACACTTGTTCCCTTTGGGTGTCTGAAACCTTGACTCAGTGTAGTTTTTCTACAAACTATAGTGCAGCTGATTTTTATACCCTCCCCTGTGGCTCTTAAGCAGCTCATACCTGAATAATAAATGAGTGGTGAATAGCTTTCATCATTGAACTGGATATTTGGATGCAATGACACTCTAGTTGGTGCAGTTTTTGTTTGTCCCAAACAGAGAGATGCTACTCATTTGGACAAATATATAATGAACCAGGAGCCCAAATAAATTAAAGTGTCTTTAGTAATGCCTCACAGCTCACAGTCAGTTAATATCTCTAGTGTCACAACACATAAAGAGATAGCAAATGCTGATTTATTGCAACTTATTGGAATAAAAGCAATTGCTCCCTTTATTGTGAACGATACGTTGGCACTTTCCTGCATTGTTTTGATGGTATTGTAGTGAAGTTATTCTAATTATGAAGTTGACATTTCATATTATTATGATTATATTTACAGTAAGCACAATTTATGTCAGTTGTGTGTGTGTGTAAGAGAGAGACAGAGACAGAGAGAGACAGCTTGATAAACATCCCCAACTTTGTGTTCTGTGTGCTGTGACTAAAACCTAGAAGTGACTGTTTCCTCTCTATCTGTCCTCCATCGCGGGTCCTCCAGGGTGCTGCAGGGGGAGTACAGGCGGCTCAAGTGGAAGCATGAGGAGGCGGCATCGGTTCCTATGCTGACAGAGGCAGGAGAGGGAGGTCCAGGTTCTCCCATAGCGGGTGGGCAGCAAGATGAGGAGCTCCTGGCCGAGGCCCGTGTCCTCCGGCAGCATAAGACGCGCCTGGAGACCCGTATGCAGATCTTGGAGGACCACAACAAACAACTGGAGTCCCAGCTGCACAGGCTCAGAGAACTTCTTTTACAGGTACCTATGATGGAGTCACAGTAGTAGTGATGATTAAGAGAAATCAATACATTTCCTGAAGAGCCAAAGTACTTGTATATCACTCCCTGTTTTCTAGTCTATTGTTCTATTGAACATTATCCAGCAGATCATTTAAAATTAGATCTACCTTGACCAGCTATAACCATAATATGAAGTTACCCATTTATAACTCAGTGAAAATACTCACGTACAACAGACTCCACGGCAGCCTTTGAACAAAGCCTTGGCCTGAAGCATCATGTTAGCTGGTTGTCCGACCGCCTCATTAACACAATATCTCCAGAAGGCCTTGAGGGAAGTTCTTCAAATTCTGCAAAAGTTGAGACTCAAAAATGGACTGAAGCAATTTCCAGTCAGAGGTCAAACTGACCTCACATATTCCTGATATCTGTCATATTATCATTAATTCAGTATCACAGGTACACCTTGATGTCATTTTCTTCAAAATTGGAACAAACCTGTGACAGGGACGCTCCACAGAGGCAGGCATAAGGCAGTTAAAAATGACTGACAGTATCATTAAAAAGTCTATATTTCATCTTCATACACCCAAAAATCTGCTAAGTATTTGCCCAAAACATGTATGCAATCATTCAGTGAGCATATGAGACACTATAAATAAAAAATCTCTAATCTTTTAGTGGCAAATAAACACTTAGTGGATGGACTTTAATAAGGACAATTGTCCAATCTCATTACGTTGGAGCCATTTTTTTTTTTTAGTGTTCATTTCCAGTTCAAACTACTTTGATCAATCGTTTCGATTCAAACATGGAGAATATGGGACCCGGGTTGTAAAAACACCGGAACTTTCTTTTAGAGTCACATAAGCACATGGTCACATCCTTGCGGTTGCTAAACATTTCCATCACCAGCAGCTGCTCTATTAAATGGCTCTGGTTTACTGCAGCAGCTGTGTTTCCCACATGTAGCTACAGTTTGAATTAAAGGGATTAGCTTGACACACTCAAGTCTAAAGATTTTGTAGCATATGGATGTTTCACAGCGCATACATCGAGTGCGTCACGTATTTTGAAAGTTAAAAAAAAACATAGACGTTTCGGGTAAAAGAACGTGTTAAAAAAAACTGCTTTGAAAAAATAAAAAAGAAATTTCAATTTTAAAGATATGAAATTGAATTGACAGAATTGACAGAAGTGGGAGTGCAGAAAAGCACAGTATAGAAAGAGCTAAGAAAGGGGGATAAGCCTTAAGAGACTCCAGAGTATAATATAAAGGGATTTACTGCAGTCTAAAGGAAAGGTGTAAGAAAGCCGTGGAAAGGAGAGTGGGAGCTGGCACTCACTTTTACTGGGTTACTATAATAAGAAAATGTTGTCAGCTGCAGGAGTACGGACGCTTACGCACACCCAGGTCAATCGGTAAAGAAGATTCAAAACAGGCGAGTAACGGAACAAAAAGACTGAGAATGAAGGACATGATGTGTCTTCTTAAAGACTTGGAAACAGAATGAAGAATTTGGCAGACGAGGGAGGGTTTCAGAGAAAGAGAAGGTACACGCGTATTCATATTCATACAATCCTTTTCTCCCTGGACCAATGTTGCTGTTTCATTTCCTCAAGAAATAAAATCTGTGAAATCTGCTTTTGTTGTCTGAATTCATCCCATTTTCTGCACATACCGCTGCATCAGTGCAAATACTCAACTTACTCCTGCTAAAGCATTCCTCAAAACGATGAAAGGTCTGCTGCTTATATGTTATACATGAGCGTATAGAGTATTTTCTGAATAGTCACATAGTGTATATCTGATTGTGATGTGAGATCTGCCTCAAACAGTGTGGGGGTGCTCCTTTGGGCTGCGCAGTTCAATACTGTTTATTACACCTCCGCAGCAGTGACAGTGCGATGGCCGAAAGCATTGTAATATCAGGATGTCTGTCCATCCATCCCTCCAGAACGCCTGCAGGGAATTTGTTCCAAATTTACACTCGAAGATGAACTGATTAAATTTTGTTGGTCACTGTGACTTCCCCAACTTTTCATTCTTTCCATTCGCTTATTCTGAATAAACTTTGCATGAATGTTTCACAGGATAAAATGATGACGAGCATGACCACTGGGTTAAAGGTCAACTTCACTGTGGCATCATAATGTTCTACAAATCCACTTTTCTGGCCATAATTGTGGGAGCATAGAACTTTGAGGCGGTAATTCAAGTCTGTCTATTAAAACATTAATCACAGTAACCTGATGGTTATGTGGCTATTGGCCAAGATTGCCTTTTAATAATACGGCTCAGTGGCGCCACTTTAAGACTTCTGGCTAGTTGCCATCAACCATGACATTCAGTATCAGTGAAAGGCTAAATGACGTAACTCTGTTGTCAGAAACATGATGAATATGAGCAATTACTTGGATGATGAAGAGTTTTTCTCGACAGCCCAAAGATGATTCGGAGGCCAATGGATCAGAACCGTCCACTTTGTCCTCTCCTGTGTCTGGAGGGGGTCACCACGGGGAGCCGGCCAGCAGAGAGACCACTGACACTGAAGCAGCAGGTCAGTGATGCGTGGCAAGGTTCAAATGTATTGCCCTTTCAACTGTTATACATTAATAGAGTTGTAACGTGTGTGTGTGTGTGTGTGTGTGTGTGTGTGTGTGTGTGTGTGTGTGTGTGTGTGTGTGTGTGTCAGGAGATGATATGGAGCATGAGCACGACACTGTGCTGCAGCTACAAGAGGTCATTGAGCAGCTGAGAAACGTCTTCCCCTCAGAGCCGGGTGAGTTCATCTTTTGTGCTATTAGCGGCCATCGCACCCACATTTCAGGGACAGACTCTTTGCACCTCCATCACCTCTGGGAGAGTGAGAAATGGAGTGGAGTGCAAATATGTACTCCTGTGGGTCAATAGCCTGGAGGCGGGGGGTTTGTTGGAGAGGTTAAATTGTAAAGAGGAGGAGGAAGATAAAGAGAGACAGCTCCAGTGTCACACACTTTGCAAACAGTCCTGTCGCATTTGAAATGCAATTTGCAGGGCAGTTTAAAGCTGGTAACTTGAACAAAGACAGGGATTATCATAATTATTGCCTACTTAGTTCTCACCAAGAGCGTTTTCTCAGTCCTCTGCATGTGTTCTTAACATTTTCTAAGCTTCACTCCACAAGTTCTTTATTCCCCTCTCCTTTTGCTTAATTTAAGGTGCCACCTCACACATCTAACCCAGAGCAGGCCTAGAGGGGACAAAGTGAATGCCTGAAAAGACGCCTGATGGCAGAGGGAGGAGCTCCATACGACTTCTGGTCACAGTAAACCATGTCCTGTGACCACTGCAGTAGCTATGATACTAGCAGAGCTAACCCTCTACTGGAACTCTGTGCACTAAAAGCCTTTTTTTTCATGCAAACTGCAAAAAAAAAAAAAAAAAAAAAAGGCTCATCCTGATGTCTGTTTGGCCAAAGCTGTGCTAGATAACGTCGGTGGCACACAGCCTGATACTGTGTTAATGAGCCAAAGGAAACTAGCATTAGCAGCAGGTCAGGGGGACGTGAAAGGATGGAGATGCCCAGCCAAGACACTGTGTAGTTACCAGTATCTGTGTAGTCGTTCTAAGGTGTGAAGCTTTATATGAGTCCACAGCACAAATCGGACCTTTCGTCACGAAAGAAAAAAAAAATGCAAAGAGGAATAGGAAAGGTCTCCCCTTGTTTGTGTCAGAATGCTTGTCTTCAGTGTGTTTTTCTCCCTGCTTTTAATGTTTTATTATGGTTTTTGAAGAGCAGGTGGTGTGTTACAGCTCACTGGTGTGAACTAGATACGAGCTGACTGGATTTTGCTGGGTACAGATCGTCAGGGACTCGACAGCACCCACAACAAGCTTATTTATTTTGTGAGAATGACACATCATCAGTTAAATCCATGATTTATTTAAGACAGCCAAAGTGCCCGCTAGCACAGCGCCTCTGTATGCACACACTGTGTTCCTCTAATCCTCTCAAATTGCTTGTCGCTGTCATTGCTTTGCTCCTCCTAAGTAGGCCCTTTACACTCATACAGAACCACTTGCACTCACTGGACGTGTGCACACGCGTTTGCTGCTACATTTACACATCCACAATCCACTCGTCCGTCATCAAGAACATGAATGGTTCCCTGCTCAGTCAATAATAGAAGTTCTGATCATTTCACATCACGGGCTACACAATTCTGATGGTGACTGAAAGTATGTTCTGTTGAGGAAATGACCCACTGGTGAATATTCTCAGTGCAGGCGTCAGCTATGAGATCTTAGTGTTCTCCTGCTGTGCACAGAGAAAAGGGAAGAAGGAGCTCCAGGCGAAATTGTTACCAACCTGATGCTCGCTCGCTCTCCCTCTCTCTCTCTCTCTTTCTTGTTCTCTCTTGCTCTCTCTATCGCTCCCTCTCTTTCTCTCACGCTCTCTCTCTCGCTATCTCTCTCTCACACTCTTGCTCTCTCTTGCTTCTATCTGCAAGGCCAATTCCAGACACTAGAGAGAGAACAAGGCCTGTCACCGTACCATGATTTCATTTCTAATAATCCCTCCTCTCCTTGTAGATTTGAAAAGAACAGTTGCTAGTCTGCTGGAAAACACCACTGAGTCTACATGTCTCTTTTTCCCTCGGTAATGTGAATTTAATTGCTTTAAGATCTCCAGAAAGGTGAGCAGTTGAGACAACTTTGCTCTCGTCATATGATGGTCACAGGGTGCTGACTTTTTTAATGCCTTACAGTTGGAGTTTCTGATCAAGAGGCTGATCTTTTATTTTCATTATGTCATCAGGTGTTTGTAGGTCAGGTTAGGAAGGTTTGGAGCCCACTTGAGCATCCTTATGTTTAAACCAGTTCAATAAAGTGAAGCGGTGATGGCAGCGATGCTTGGAGGGACTGCTGATCTGAGAGTTAAAGAGAAAAAAAGGTGGGAAAAATCTATTCCATTTGTTGCTGGAGGGTTGGCAGGAGAGATCCACTTTGATGTGCCTGTCACAGCAAGGAGGACGCCTGAAAGAAAGTAAGCTGTGTGTGTTTGTGTGTGTGTGAGAGAGAGAGAGAGAGAGAGTGAGAGAGAGAGCAATCATAATGCCACATCTCACAGAAAACACTCACAGTTATGAATATATCTTAACTCTTCATTCACACATTATGGGCTTTTCTTTCATAATGTTGTCATGTGACACCATCCTCCTCACTGCCTGTAGCTTTGATACAGTCACCAGGGAACTGCCCCCCCCCCCCCGCCCCTCCCCAGGGTTGCAGTAAGTAGTTCCTCGGGTTAGTGGGTTAGTGAGGTGATGTGCTGCTCATAATACAGATGCTAATAGCCTTAAGGGGAGCAGGGGGAGAGCACCTTGTTTAAAGACACAGCTCTCCCGTTCCTCTCGACCTCCACTGAAGCCTGCCCTTACAGAAGATAGTCATTATCATCTCATGAATTCATCTCTGCACTGGCATCACTTAAAGAGTTGTCAAAGCACTCAAAATATCACAACAAAAAGCAGCATCTTGGCTTGTGGGAGATGAAAAAAAAAAAAGCCATGACAAGCCATGTTTATGCAAAGACATTTATTTATTAGTTGGCCTCGCATTTTTATCCATGGACTTTTGTTTGTGGGTACACAGTGACAGCATGTGGGAAAAAAAAGAAGAGGAGGCATGTCGTAATTTGTTGTTGTAGAGAGAGCAGCTGAGAGGAGGCAGATAGACATCATGCTAAATTCACTCTGTGGTGGTTTGACAGGAAGTTCTATTACGGTAGAGAATTTGTTCCTTCGTTTCACTCTGCTGCTGTTTGACACCAGCACATGTCTAAATTGCCTTTGATGGTCATGTTACACAGCGAGTCCCATCTCTCTCTCTCTCTCTCTCTCTCTCTCTCTCTCTCTCTCTCTTTGTGTGATCATCTGCGATGTGATCCATGCACCCAGCTCTCTAATGGGGAAGTGGTACCGCGAGTGCACAAACACTAACACATACACGGCACCCTATAGCGCCCCTGAAGCTGTGTGATTGAAGAAGAAGGCTCTCCATCGAGACAAGAGTCCCCCCAGAGGACACTGCTACAGGGCTGCTACTGCATATAATTATCCACCATGCTAACAACCGTCACTACTATCCTGCCTTTGCATAGCACCCTCCATCTTCCTGTATCTACACTTGTAACACACTTGTACGCGGAGGTGGGTAGTTACATTTACACTGTTACATTTAAGCCACACACAGAGTAGTGTGAATGCAATAGGAAATCATCGATTTTACTCTGAGTTGTTGAAGCTACTTTACAATACGAGCTTAACTGTTGTGAGAATTGTTGAAGGGATGGAACTTTTTTTTTTTTTCTTGGTTAAAACTGTGAGACTTTTAACTGATGGAGACACAAAAGCATAGCTGTATCATGAGATCTGGATAGAGGAAGAGCACCTGCCAGTCTTACATCGTGGTGAAACTGTAATTCACGTGATACACTGCAGCACAAAAAAAAAACCAAAACATTTTCCTGTGGACTTAACACTGTAAAATAGTTTTGTTTTTTTTTAATTTAGCTTCACAATCTTTGTGAAAAAAACTCATTTAACTATCATAAATTAATCTGTTTGGTCTATTACGTCTTAAAGTGTAACAAGATGAAATCATTTTATTCCCATTCAAGTTTGACATATGTTGAGTGGTAAATCGGATGATTGAAGGTTCAGCCTATAGAGCATGCACACTCGTGTTTTTGTCTTATGCCGCCTTTTTTTTCTTCTTCTTTTTTGCTTCGTGCACAACTGAGAAGCCATTGTCGGGCTGGATGAAGCCCTGCCGCTGATGCTATTGGGTGGGTGACATTACACACAGATTTGGTCCTCGTGGCTACTTCAGTTTTTACATCTGCAGAAGCTTTTCTTTTCCTTTCTTTTCCTTTAAGCAATGTGACAAAGACGCATTTGCTCCACGAGGGACGGGAATAACTCACAGCTCCTTCTCTACTCCCATGTTGGGAAACACCAGGATTTATCAGGAGGGACACGGTTCCCATAATTGAGGTGATTCAAGTTACGGACTGATAATCAGACTTTGAAAGGTGTCTCTCAACTGAATTCTTGCTGCACTCGGTATTAACTCAGCAGGTTACATCACCATTGAAACCTCTGACTGCAGTTGAACCCTCCCAGATCACTTGATTAGACTGAAATATTAATGGAGCCTGTTAAAGATCTGCACTCTCCAAGAGCTCTTCTGGTCACGTTACGTGCAGTGGCAGGTGGTCTGCTGGGGCTCTTATCCTTTCAGATGGAGCTAGCAAATTATATATTCACTGAATTAACATTTCAGTGCAGAGCGGCTGTCGAGGTCAGTGCATCCGGTGATAGAGAGCAGTATTTGTTACATTTATGCTAATAAGATTTACACGCAACATATCGTTCCTCACCACTACTCCTGCTTTCTGCTGCAATGTAACTATAAAAGCTAACAGTTAATTCTCAATCATGTAGCCTGATAAAGAGTCTTTCAATCAGATGAGGAAAAAAAAAATCCCATGGACATGACTTGGTGTTTCAACCCCAGATAGTCTTCCTCAGGTTCAAGGGAGGGAGTCAACACACACCTATACCACAAGGAACATCTCCTGATGAGTCTGATAGGTGGAATCTGATATGGAAGAAAGACTTCAGAGAGATGAAATAATTGCTTTGTTCTCATGTAATGTTCATGGAATATTTTGTGATCACACTTGAGAGGTACTTGGAACATTGTCCTGATGTATACATGGCAATTTCATCACAAATAAACCCGAGGAGGCCATCCGTGGTTGAAGTAATTCCAGTCTTGTACCCATGACATTAGAGGACTCACTTTTGTACTACTTTTACTCACTTGAGTACTTGTTTTTGCATCATAACTGGACTTGAATAGAGTTTTTGGCTTCTCTACCCACCTCTGCTTTTACATCACATTTATACATGGCGACAGGGCACTTAATCACTTAACCTCAAATGACGCTGTCCTACCTTAAAACATGTACTCACGCGCATTCTTAACTTGTGAACAAAGGTGTCTTTGTTTTACGTCACCATTAATATACCTCATTAATTATTCAAAAGTTGTTGTTTTGTAATGGCTTTGATTTCATGTTTTTGTCCACGTACACTACTCAAACTTCTTGCTGTCTTTTCTCTGGAGTTTTTAAATTGTATAAAATGTTTTCTGAAGAAGGCTTTTTACTGTAATAACAAGTGGGTTACTGGATGCTTTCTACTATTTGTGTACAGAAATAAAAAAAAACTTTGTATTTGGCAAACTGTTGTTGTGCCTGTGTATATTATTTATTGGTTGCTGCTGTGTCTTTGAGCAGATATAAAGTGGGGAAAAAGGAAGTGAGAGAATTTGTCATTGGTTACCTAAATGACATTAATTAAACAGCTTAACTGTATGTTCTCGCTTAAAAATGTATTTACGATATGCATTAATAATAAAATAATACATATATTTGGACTCTGAAAGCTCCTACTATAGTAAATAGAATAATGAAACTTCCAGAATGGTTCAAAATGTACACTACTTTTTCTATATATTGTTATATCAGTCTCTATATTGCTTCTCTATGTATTTATATATATATTTGTTTTTCATATGGTCACAGTATTTCCTGCCAAGACTTAATCATGTCATTCCTCCTGTTTCACTTTGCTTTTATTTCTCTCTCGTCTCAATCGTCTCTCCACCATCAGCGTCCCCTGAAGCCTTTGGCTCCTCACAAGACAATTTGGCCTCCTCTGATTGAGTGACACCATTTCCCCTCTTATCATTCGTGGCTTTGTTCGCTTGACTTGTTCTGCTTAGGCTCTTCGTCTCACTTGATTGGCATTTGACCTTCTCCCCAGCCTTATCGAACGCTGATCTCTTGCTCGCTACATTATCGTTGCCTGTGCTGGTGGACGCAGGATCACTATCTTTATCTGCTCCTCGATTATCTGGTGCACCCTGCCCATCCTCATGAACCACAGCGCTCTCTGTGTTTTCATTATCTGACCCTTCACTTGCTTTCTCACTCTCTTGGTCTTTATTACCTTGTTCTCCCGCATCTGGATTTGTCTCTTTTTCTTTGTCATCCATGTGCTCTGTCTCAGCAGAGGCAGCTTTCCCTGAGCTTTCTTTCTCCTCCGTATTGCTTCCCTCACACTTATCTGTACCAGTTTTTATTTCAGTGGTTTTCTGAGCAAACTTCACAGTCTTCTTTTTTGCTTTGACTGTTGCAGACTTGGCCTTGCTTCCACTAGGGCTCCATTTCTCCTTCGTTGTGTCCCAGTAAGTCTTGCTCTGGTGGGCGTGAATGCTGCGGATGCTTTCACCCAGCTTCTTCAGTTCCTGGCGGACGAAGGGTTTGAACTTTGGATCCAGTTTCTCCACCAAAGCTAAGTCTCTCCGAGCTTCATCCTCGTTGCACAAAGCAGCGTGTGCTCGCGCCCGCTGGTACACCGCTTTAAAGTTACCTGTTGAGAGAAAAGTACGGATGGCCAAAATACTATTACATAAAGACCACAGGAGGAAAAACAGGAGGTTAGCAAGAATAAAACTGTGAGGGAGTGAAACGAAAAGTTAAAGGTAAAATAAGGAAAATATAACCGCACTAAACTTTAGCGGTGAGACAAAGGAAAAGGCGAAACTTGGAGAGACATGAAGGGAGAGGGAAACCATGAGGAAAAACAGTTCACATCAGCCTCAACTATAAATACTTACTCACTCAGAGCAGAAACAACAAACTCATTTTTTTTTTACCATGATGCCCATGGGTTGGTGCAAGGGGAACAAAAGACATGTCTGCAATGTGTGAATTGTGAATGTTTGATTTTTGTTTCTCAAGTGAAATCAAGTTTTGTTGAAATGTGAAAGCAGACTTTTTCTGAGGGCCAAGCATTTACTGGCAGCAGATCTTGATATTTTTAATCTCAAAAGTGTGTCAGGGAGGGGAAAAAACATGTTTATACATTCATCTATATATCAAAAACACCATCTTTTGATTGAAAACTACTTCTCCAATCTTCAAATTAACCTCACGTTTGATTCTGTCTCATTACCAGAACACAGGTTTTTGTTTTTCAGGATGTCAAATTTTGACATAATAGCGGCCTTAAGAGTGAGCTGCTGGCCGCCATCAGCCGCAAACACTGAAAAACCGGCAATTAGTTACCTTTTGACATTTCCCTTCATTTAATGATTGTCCAAGTGCAGGACTCAAAAACCCTGAGGGCCCCTGAGGACTGGTCAGGATGGAAGCCAGGGGTCCTCAGAGGTCCCTTTGACCTTGGGACCCCAGACTTCCTAGAAACACCCCTGGCTGCCATAATACTTCTGTTGTGTCCTTTACAAAAACGTAGGCGCTGACATGGAAGCTAGCAGCCAGTTAGCATACATTGCTGTGTGTTTCTGGTTTGATGCCATGTTTAACAGGTGTCAGGTGTGTCTGTTGTGTTTGTGTGCAGGGAGTGCCAGAAAGGGGGCAACAATTTGCTCATCACCTGGGTATCATGTCTCTATCACTGCCAGTTGGAACTGGAGCTGATAATTAGCCATGAAGACAGCATAGTTATTTGACCAGACATGAATCCTGACCGTTTCCTCCCCACCAAAGATAAACATTTGTTTCCTCCTCAGTGTGAAATAATACATCACCTTTATGTTTCTTTAGCAGCTTGTCATTGAGCTTCACCACTTGCTGGTATTCTTTCAGTTCCAGCATGCACTGGCTCAGGTTGAGAGTCAATGGCAGGCGCACTCTTTCCAGGGACTCCCAGTCTCCACTCTGTTTATCTACCTGCTGAGCACATGCAGAGGACAGATGAGCGGGGTGGTGTAGGAGAATGGAAGCGACTGTGATGATAGAGGGCAGAACAAATGTTGAAAAGATGAAACGAGACCAAAGGAGGGTGGCAACAGAAAGGGAAGATATGAGGGTTTGGAGGAATTTTGAAAAGGATTGGTTGTTATGGTGTGATGGAGAGAGGAGGTAAAGAGTACAGACAAGAAGGGTTGATGAGAGGAGGGAGTTTGTGTGTGGGAGAGGTGTGAGGGTGTAGACAATGAGGTGTGGCAGCAGAGAGGAAACTTAAGAAAGAGAAAAGAAGCCCAGAGGAGGGCTGTCACAGAGATATCTCTGTGGCTAGCGGTTATTTATAGCTTTCTTTCTCTGCTCTTCACTTTGCCAGGATACCTACAATGCCACAGCTGCTCTTCAGTGAAAGAATGACAGATAATTACAGTTTATAACCCACAGTGAGCCACAGTCCCTTTTGTAATAGACAATTAATGGATTGAGGTAGTGGTTGCTACTGGAGCAAGCCAACTTTTTGGCAAATATGAATATTTATCATCCTCCCCAAAGCCTGAGGGGAAGATGGATACCCTCCTCTCTCCTTGTGCGTAAGGGGGACTGAGGTCGCTTAGCTTAGGTAGCTTAGCATAATCAATGGGAGTGGGTGGTGTCTCAGTAAAATTCATCATATAGATCAGGTTCGGGATCTTGGTTTGTCTAAAGGTAATCATCCTCATCCTCTCCTCCAGACTCGGGCATGATAAGATGCTGCAGTCACTCTTTCAGTTGTCAGCAAAAATGTTGTTTTGTAGAACAAAATTACAACGATGTGCTGTATGGAATCCCTGAGCACAGCAGTTTGCCAGCAGAGTAGTTCTGACTGGGTTCTCCCATTCTAAGATTGCAATATCTTGTCATTTAGAATTGTTATTTATCACAGAAAATTATGCTTTGTGGCATGAAAAGTGACTTTTGATGGAGGTGAGAAAGCCCTTCCCATCCACTTCCATTGATTGCGCTGAGCTAACTGGCAGTCAGCTGGTCTCTGTAGGGCGCCGCACCCTGATGCACTTACAGGGGAAAGAAGGGTGTCTATCCTCTCCTCTGGCTCTGCAAATGATGACAAATAAAAGTATTTTCCAAAAAGTTGACTCATTCCTTTATTATGGAGAGTATCAACCCTAATCCTAATTTGCATTTTCATCTCCCCTGCGAAAAGCCTACAATATTATTCCATGCTTCCACACAACATCACCAACCTTATTCTGGAGGAAGTCTACATACTCTATAGCTTCCTTGAACTTAGCCGAAGCCTCTTTATAGCGGTTTTCTTTAATGAGGAAGTTTCCTTCGTCCTGCAGCAGCATGACCAGTCGTAACATCTGCTGCCAGTCCTTCCCATCTGTTTTAGCAGAGGAGCTTGGATTGATATCATAAGCCTCCTTGTTGTCGCATGGTTTTTCTTCAAGTGCGTCATTTTTTACTTCTCCCACTTCACCTTCAGTAGCTGAAGTTGGACCTTCAAAGTTTGCATTTGTTACTGTGACTTCCACATCTTCCTCCTCCTCTTCCTCCTTCTCTTGTCCTTCCTCTTCATTTTTATTGTCCTTTTTCTCCAGCATGTTCCAATACTTGTCCTTTTCCTCCCAGTACTTCTCTTTCATGCGCTCAGACAGAGCCTTCAGCTCTCTATTGACCAGTGATGCCAGAGTGACATCCAGGTGCGCCACCATGTTGAAGTCCCTCCGGGCATCTTTTTCATTCCACACAGCAGCGTGGGCTTTGGCTCTTTTGTAGTAGCCCTTCACGCAGTCTGAGAACAGGAGGATGACAAAATCATGACTCAGAAACTGGGACTGAATACATAGTTGTACGTTATTAGTGTCTAACCTTTAGCTATTCAGTAATGGGTTGATTTGTTCTATTTTTGTTATCTGTCATCGTTTGTGCTTCTCATCAGTCTGCTAAATAAAGCCTACATGCTGCACCTTTTCTACTGTGTACAGACTCACACGCACCGCTCTGCCTCTGTCAAGCGAATAGACTCATGCTCGGTTAGATACCCACTGATTGCTTTGGATATGTGTTCATCTGGATTTTATTCCCTTTTGCACTAAATCTACTTTCAGCCAGTATCTTAACAGATTTCTTTGTTACTTCTGGCAAAAGCGGAGACATTGCTGCGAGCCACCATCGGATGCTTCTCCAAAGGACAAACTGTCCGAGAAGATACTGATGACTTTGAACGCCGACAGAGGAAAAAAATGTAAGTGGAGTCAAAAATGAGACAAAAGAGGTGATAATAAATGTAATGTACAGCTGGGAAAGAACATGAAAATGGTGAGTAAATCCTGATGTTGGATGTATAATGCACATAAGCCTTTTGAAGAGGGCTGCAGCATTTTGGTGACAGCTCAAACTGGGCCAGTCAAGCCCCTAAATTTCTGCTAGCCATTTCCACGGCACAGTTTCACTCTTGTGCTTCCTCCTGCCACAGAAACTCAAGCACACACATCAATTGCACATTCACAACTCTCCTGACACACACATACACACACAAAATAACAGGGAATCCAGGCTGAGGGACAGAGAGAAAAATAAAGACTGCCTCAGTGGATCCTGTCTCTGGGTGTGGGGTATAATTCATAAGGCTCTGAAGTGGAGAGTGTGCCAGCATGTGAACTCCACTAGGATTACATGAGTAGCCATGGGTATGACAGTGCAATTCCCAGGGCAGCTCCAACTGTAAAACTCTCAGTAATGTCAGATGCAGCCCTCAATGAATATGCTGCTACAACATGCAACAGCCGCTACCAAAAAGCAGCTCTTTGCACAAAATATGACTTTCTTCTTTCTCTATGTGTTCTCGTGCAGAATTGGGCTGTAAAACGGGATAATATTCATGACTGAGAAGCTTTTCCATTTATTTTAAAAGTACACATTTAACATTTTGGGAAAAATGCTTTGCTTTTTTTTAAATGAGTTGTCAGCCTGTTTATGCTTTCACTATAAATCTACATGCAGATGATTAGCTTAGCGTCATAGGTCCCAACGCATTGATACGACACAAAAATATCAACGCATGTGTGCGTATTTTCACATAGGTTCCAGCATCAGCCACACCTGCTTTGGTGTAAACTCTCATGCTATAGGCATTATTAGTTAAGGCTTTGCTTTCTTGCTTGCTAGCACATTATTTTACTGCCTTGAGTGTGGATGCAAGTCGTCGAAGCCTGGATGAGTGAGTGACTCCTCGTTTATCACCTACACTGCAAACCTGTAGTTAAAACAAAACAGGCATCAGTGCTGACTCCATAGTTGTGACTTCTGCTGTAACTGATGCTAGTTTTCATCTTCAGCCACTCTCTGACTCACACACTCCAAACTAATAATCTAATTGTTAATTCACAGTCTGTAGTGTCCAAGTAATTTTGTTTCCACATGACCATTTAGTGACCCTCAAAATTATCTTGCAATCCCTGCAGGGTTCCTTACTGCCAGGTTGGGAAGCACTACTCTAAAAGAGTCAATGTCGGACGGTACTGTGATGAGAATTGTAATTGACACCTTTAGCAGATATGACTCTGGTTTTGGTGAGATTGCAGTACATTTTGGAGGGTATTCATTTCTCTCAGAACCTCCTCTCAGTCATCAAAGTCATTATAATGAAAATGATGCCAGTCTTGATGCAAAGGCAATCTTTAACCAGCCACTGACTGTGTCTGTGTTACCTGTCTCACAGCTTTAGATTTGGAAATGCAAACCTTAAACGTAGGGATATATTTCTTTTAGAATGGAGAATTCTCAGATGTCATATTTTAAATATTAATGACACTAATAATACATCAATTACACTGGCACTGCTGCTTTGACAACAACAGTCATGATAGTATAGAGACGTATGAACATAGAGTCGGTCTATGTTTGATGGCTCAAGCCCTTGGGGGGGGGGGGGGGGGGGCGGCATCATAACTCCAAGAAGCTGCTCAGCCCAGAGGTTTGATGGAGTGAGGGAGCAAATCTATGAATGCTAATCCAGGCAAAAGGTGTAATCTGACAACTATCCGTCTATTCCAAAGCCAGAAGTTAGGATTCATTAGCAATCAGAATGAATCCTAACAGTTCTGTTGAACACCCGGCGGTTACCTTTGTGTTTCTCCAGCAGTTCGGTGGTGTGTTCTATGACTTCATAATACTCCTCCAGCTCCAGCATACACTGGCAGTAGTTCAACTCCAGGGGGACAATCATTCGACCCAAGTTAATGTAGTCCACATCACCCGGCATCTCCTACACACGGTTGGAAGAATAAGAACATGTTCAGAGCTGCTATGTTGCTTGGCATCTCCCATGAATATTTTAATATTTTAATATATTATGTGATTCTGTTCAGTTTTGCACAGATTGTAACATGAAAGTAATTCAAGATCGCTTTGAGAAACATTGAACTGAAGGAGAGACAAAAGTGTCATTTAGATTTTTACCACTTGTTTTGCTCACTGGCCAACAATCCGTTAGCCTCCAACATCAAACTTGTGAAAATGTCTAATGCTGCCAAGAATCACTCCCATACACAAAAGAATTGTGCATGCTCTTTCATAAGAACGTCTCGTACACAACTTGTTCTCCCTCCAGTATGCCTCTACACCCCCCCCCCCACACCATCCAAAGCAACCCCTCCACAGTCTTCCTCTTCTTTTCTTGCCAGCCGTGCAGCCCTAGTGCTTGTAATCGGGGTCACACTGACGGCAAGCAAAACAGGAAAACAGGTTTCTCCCACTGGAGAACAGCAGGATGTCGCATGTCCCAAAAACCTAAAATCCTGTGAAACGCTCACAAGCCTGCACACCCCTCCTTTTCCATCTCATCACTTCCTCACCCTCCTCTATCACTCACTCTGGACTGGACTGTTTTAAGCAGTAGCACAGCCTCTTTGTACTTGCTGGCTGCCTCTCGGAATTGTCTCTGCTTGACCAGCGCGTTGCCCTGCATGTGGAGACTGGGCACAGTCTGCAGCTTCTCATCCTTCTCCATCATCCATGACTCTCTGTGGTAGGACATGGGATCTCCCACCTGGAAGCAGCACCAGGACAGTGAGAGAAGAAAAAAACTCCTGTGGTACAAGGAAATGCTAAACAGGTTCAAAGAATTGTCTGCTCATGCACATTAAGCATTGTGAGACTGTTGCATAGATAGGGAGGATGCTAATTTACTTCTGCTGTTGCTGCTGCTGGACCCCCTGGTGCGTCTGATTACTTCAAAGCAGAATGCTTTAGGCAGAAGGGGATTTGATTTTTGTCATTTCAGTCAGTGAATTTTTGAAAATGTGGCATCTTAGATTCAGAAGAGGTTTCTATAAATATGTAAATGTGTCTACACTCATTAAAATTGGTTTATTGACAAACTGGAAAAGAGACGCCTTTTTTTTCTGTCCAGTTTGTGACATACAGTATTTTACTGGGGGTACTTACCTGCAAAAGCTCCATGATAAATATTAGAGGTTGTGGAGTTCTCATCAGCTCATCCAGCTCTGGGAAGCCAGTGGAGTGATAATGAAACAGGTTTCCCATGCCACACATGTGCCTCTGGCCCTCAAGAGGGTCTTTCCCTTGAGCAATCAGTCGCATTCCCTTGGACACAATGGGGTATAAACCTGTGTGCTGCAAATTGAACACATCAATAAAAAGTGGCAGTGAATCATGCCCCCGTGCAGCAAGGCCATGCCAATCAGTAGGAGAAGAACATCAAGAAGCCACAATCTTAATTGCAAATCACATTTTCTCCAGGAGGAAAAATGGTAGAATTTGCATAAAAAGATTGTTTTGTTTGTGTTTGTAACAATAAGCATGCATTAGGCTCCAGAATTAAGGTGGATTCATGTGTATTATTATTATTATTAGGAGCAAAACCGTCCCCCCTCATGAGTGCTCATTAGGATGTCTTTAATGGGTTAGGGTGTGTGTTTCTGTGTGTCTGTGTGTGGTGTTCCATGGAGCTCACAATGGCATCACACCAGAACTCAGACACCTCCCCGATCCTCATGGATGTCAGCAGGGACTCCCAAACTTCCATCTTAAACATCTTTCCAACAAATATCTCCGCTGGCCTGCCAGCCAATCGGCTGTCATCGATGACTGTCCGCTCAAAGTTGTCCAGTAGCGTCTGGAAATGGAAAACCAGCTTGGATGGGAGGAGAAAATTGAGAGACATGAGTGGGAAAAATAATGACTTAGTTCTGGTATTGAGGAAACAATTCTTCGGAAGTCAATGAATGATGGGAACATCTATCTATTCTATCTAGATGGACCTTCTATTGATAGCAAACAGCAATTCAAAAACTGACATGCAGATAACAAAAATAAGACATCTACCTCTTTTCAATTTTTACAAAGTTCCATACAGTGGTAAATGTACCCCCCCCCCCTTTTTTAAGTAATTTAACCTGAGTATATGTATGCAGTATCTGATGCTGGTATGTATCAGTAAAAGTGGAGTAGTTTTCTACCTAAAGAATGTCATAAAATTGTAGAATTGAAATAAATTCTGTCATCATATTACAGTCACTTCTTATGTAACCCAGACATTCTGGTTGTCTTCATGTGTTCCATCTGTTTCTTGCGTGTAAAAGCTTCAACTCCAGAGTGTAACATTATTTTTGGCTCCGTGTAACTTTCTATTTATATCTTTGACAGATTGTGTACGATGTTCTGATAAATGTGTGAGCAAGTGGGAAATCACCCGACCAGGTAGGAGCACACACGCACACACACACACACACGCACGCACACTGTAATGTAGACACGCAGGTGAATGGAAAGTCGTGCTGAATTCTCATGGAAAATGTTTGTCACAGTGTCCAGGCTCGGTGCCATATGGCTGGATGGACCAGAATGCAAAATGAATCAACGACCTGCAGATCAGTGGATGAACAGAAACACAGACCCGGTGCCATAAAACATGTTGCAATTTGGTTGACCAAATGTTTGCAGTGTGTAAGCGCCAGATAATTATTCCCTCACATCATGAATAATTCAACAGGAGCTAATTGAAGTGGGCAATGTAACACTGAACTAAAAATAGGCTTTTTTTTCCAGAACATTAATTACTCCTCTATGGAAATGTCTAACATGCTGGGTTTTAACCTAGGATTACTGAGGTTATCTGGTTAGACTACCTTCATCCCTGGCGGAAAGTGTGGTAATGGTCCTGTCCCTCCAGCCAGAATCTTTTTCTTGACGCCTTGATGGTTAAGAAGGTAGGTCTCGTCCATCGTGACTAACAGACGAGCGCGTGTTATGTCGAGTTTTGTTCTTCCTTGAGGTCTATGTTCTGACTTTCTAATTAGCCTAGTGGAGAGTCTTGGCTGGTCAACTGCTCTCTGACAGATGGCAGGATTAGGCAGGGTTTTGGAGGTGGCTGCTTTAATCTGAAGGACTAATCCCTTGCCTATCCCTACGATTGGTGGGGCAATCCCTGCAGGAAGGAGTGGGAGCAACGAAGATGACAGGCAGACTAAGAAACATGCCCTGACGAAAGGCCCAGATGATTCTCGAAAAACTAAAGATCATTCTGGAAGGACCGTAATCTGGTGGAATTAGTGACATGGGTGTCATCCAGGTGGATGAAAAGAAAGTAACTCAAATTAAGATGATCTGTGCATCGGTAGTATTCTGGAATTCATCTGTCATTATTGGCATGAGTTACAACTAATAAACTAACATTATGATTAAAAGTTCTACTCTCAGCTAAATCTGAAAAAAACAAGACGAAGTTTTAACCATCCATGGGATGGTCATGTGATATTGACTTCTCAATGCAATAATATAGATACTTTTGATTTCTGGCATGCTTTTATTATTCACAGGTCATGAAACACAAAGAGGCTGAGCTTATGTTTAAGTGTTAGTTACAGTACAAAGATGTTCACCTTGAAGCCGAACAAAAACATTAATAACACAGTTATGTACAATGTGTTTTGTCAGCTTATTAAAAAACTATGGCATAAAAAGCATGCTTCAAATAATTGGAATGACACAGCAAGTAAGCTAGTGAAGAGTCCCTCCTCCCCCTTCCCTGGATGAAGGCTCTCCTCTTCTTCACGTGTGGCTGAAGGGTGACATGAGGCTGCCCCCTGGTGGTCACTTCTCTATGAGTGAGTCCAGCTGCTCCTGCAGGGAGGCCAGCTGTTGGAGCAGAAATTAGAAGGTGTGATTGATGTCCGACAGCCCCAGGGTGTAATTGGAGGTTAAGTGGGTGATGATTAACAAGTCTTTTTTACATTAATTTGCTGCCTTTGTTTGTCAATACAAACAAAGGCCCAAGACAGTGGGCAACGATGTCATTGCTGCGACAAAGGACTGCTGCTAATGGCTAGCAAATCAAATTTGAGTGACTGAATTTGAATTTTGCTATTAGGTATGATAACAGTTGGTTTTATAATAGATAATGAGCTTGCTGCCACCTGCTAACATGACACTTCTCAATCTTACCAAACATTGTTGCAAAAGGCTGAAATCTGTAGAAGCTACAAGCGAACACTGGTCCTCCACTTTTATATAAAAAGGTTCTTACCTGCTCCATCTCTCGCTCTTCCTGCTGAATAATCTCATTCAACAAGGCTTGGAAGCGGTTCTGTGAGAAGAGAGAGAGACAAACAATTGTTTCGAGTCAATGTGCTGACCCTCATTAAATTGTGATGGTTTTAAATGTGGGTCTGCCTGGGCTGCTCATGTCACCGTCTCCTCTCTGACAGAAAGGCCACTTGGAATGCCAGTCAGGGACAGCTGACCTTTCCGTTGTGACTGTGATAATAACAACGGGAGAAGGGCTTTGACGGGCCCAAAACACCAGGCAATGAGACCTCTAAATGGCAGTGTGAAAAGGGCTGTGTCTGCTCATGTTTCACTCATTGTAAACTCTCCACTAAAGAGCGCTTGGCAGAGAAGTGAATTTTCAAGCTTTTTTTCCCCCCTCTGCGTGGCAATACTTATTCAGCTGAAGGGAGAAATGCAATATTTAAAGCTTTCAAAAAATACAAAAAAAAAATCATAATGGTCTCCAATATTGCGTGTAATTGCTTGTTTTTTAAATATGTTTTCACATCACTGTTCAGAGACCTTATGCTGCGAGAAGACTTGCCTCCGAGCTCATCTGCATGTTCTTGTTAATGTCTCTGTACATGCAGACCTACTTTCTTCTGTACAAAGCCAAGTGTGTGTTCATTGCTCACTTTTAAGGCCTGGTTTTCCACTTTCATGATGAGTTCTTCCTGTTGTTTCTTTCGGGCCCGCGTTTCCTGCAGCTTGGCCTTGACGCTGTTGATCTGCACCTGATACTCCATAACTGCAGGGAAACAGCAGGAGGCCCATATGTTTCCAACCGTCACAAAAAAACTCAAGAGAACACGTGATTTATGCATTCTTGTCAGGTGAAGAGAGGAGATGAAAACAATGGCGATAGATGATGATTTGACAATTTGAGAGGAACACTAAACAAGATATTCACCTAAGCCTGCTGAACCACAGGGTTGCCTACGTTTCAGTTTGATAAATTGCAGTTAATAGGGACAGAACAGCCATTTAAGAAGGACATGAGCCAGCAGGCTGGAAGAACTCAAAGACACAACTAAATCAGGCTGCTCTGGGCTCCACAGAGAGTTCCCATTAAATCCAACCACGGTGAAAAACCTGTGGTGCCAACTTAATCAACTATCGCTGAAAATAGTCATATATTTCCTTTGCGTCCCTCCAGCTGAGTCTATATGGTCATCTTATTAGCAAAATGAAGCAGGAGGGAGTCTCACTGTGGCTTTTATCATCGATCTGCCAGAAACATGATCAGCTGGACTCTGATACAACAGGAAAGGTGCTGGTCTGCTACATCCAGCAGTGGTACTGATTGACAGCTCCATGTATGTAGATAAGGAGGCATTGAGCTGTCAGGCTGGACAGCTGTCTGAGCTGCACGCTGAGCAACAACACCTGTCAGAACGAGAGCTGTCAGTACCGTATCTCTGTGGGAGAGAGGAGCACGACACATTCTCGGCTATGATTAAAAGTCCAGACTCCTGGATCAGGTTATTTTTTCAACTTTGCTTTGGCAAGTATCTGTGGGGAGGGGGTGGGGGGTGCGGGGGGTTTGATGTAATCTCTCAGTCAGGCCAAGTGCTCTTTCATGACAACTACCACTGAAAAAATGTTATCAGCAGGCCAGCTGACAGAATCAACACTGATGTGAGTAGTGAGCACACAATGAAATATTTCCTAATTCTACAAGCAAATTTAATAAAAGAACAGAATATTTCATTGATCATTTGTCATCTTTAGAAGAAGCATTGCATAAGATTTAGAGTCATCTTCAGGCAGAAATGGAATATAAATGACTTAATTATTTATTTCTGATGTCATACTTCTTCCGTTTCCTCTTTTCTAATTGTATTTCGAACAGCTGTCCGTATAAATAAAGTGGTTTTTTTAATAAGAGGTTGGCAAAAGAGGAATTTCAACAAGTTTAGATGGTAAGTGAACTGTCTTGCAGGGGAGGGGTATCAATCTGGACTCTGACCACTAGATGTCACTAGATCACACATACTGTCACTTTAAAAGCAAAGCCAAAGGTCTTCTCACCTATCTGGTTGTTTCTATCGGATTCATTCTGCGTAGAATCTGACTCATTGAGTTTATCCTGGAACTGTCGCACCAGATCCTCTTCCGTGTCCATGATATTCAGGTCCTCGTCCTCATGTCGGTCCCCTTCGTCCTCCTCATCCTCGCTGGAGCTGCTGATGTCGTTGAAGATCTCCCTTAGTTCATCACGCTGGGCTAGTCATGCGGAATGCACATTAATAGTAATTAACAGAGAAACAAAGACGGCAAGAGTGAGATTTCAGAACATCTGAGTCACAGGTTAACCAATGAACAAATACCAAAGTTAGAGATGTGTGCACCCCTTGACAGTAATTTATTGTGATCTATTCGTTTTTAGAAAACAAAACACAAAAACAGGCTAATGTGGCTAATGGAAGAGAGAACATTTATTTCTATACAATTACTTTTCAATTTGTACATGGAAAAATACAAATGGTTATTTTGGCATGTCTAACTGTGGACGCCCTACATCGTCAGTAATTAGTAATTGCCCCATTGGCAGCTATCAAAGCTAGCATGAGTTATAATGTAGCCAGTAACAAGTCTTCCAAATCTTGCATTTGGGGTTTTAGCCTACTCATCCTCGCAAAAAAGCTCCTGCACAGCTGTTTTAACGTCTACCCACAGACGATGTTGAGGTCAGGAGACCGAGAGGGCCGTTCCAAGAAGTTTACACTCATTATCCTGTTCTAAGAGCCGTCACAGCTCCAGCATTTTTTAACAAATTATTTGATGTTCGTTCCAGACTTTTCTGGTTCATAAAGGAATTTATTCTTCCCCTCACCCTGACAATGTTTCCTGTGTCATTGGCTGCAATACAACCTCAAAGCGAGACTGATGCACCTCATGGTAACTGTCAGCTTGTGTTCTTTTCACCAAACGCTGCTCAATTTTCTCAATGCAATGATTATGGGATATTAACTAGAACACACCGATATAAACCGATTTGCAGCCTTTTAAAGCAAATAAAAAGGTCTTTTAGACACTTTTCCCCATATTACTGTAAGACTGTATAATCAATATAATTTTCCAACAGAATCTCTAACTCATGTCTATCTGCTGAGCAGTTTATCATTTAACAGCACAGTCATGTCCAAACTTCGGAATAGTTTAGTGTCTACAGAAATAAAGACATCCAATGCACAGCAGGGCATCTCCCCTGGGTGCCAGCTCGTGCAGGAAAAGCATCCAGGATACATGGCACTTCTTTACTAGCTAATTGACAAGTATCCTGGTGTGTGCTGGACTTTACTTTTCAATATCTGTTGCAAAATGCAAAACTAGCTTTCTGAATCACTGGGCTGGTTTCTCTTACCAGAGGATCCATGACCCATCTTGTGTCCCGAGGTGCCAGGTGATGAGTCCAGGTTGGCCAGAGAGCCATGCTGGTCTGCTTCCTTGGACTCATCCTCTGCAATGACTTCCCAACCTGGACATACTTGGTTAAGGTCAACATGCTCTGTGTACATCCCTATCAACTTCTACAAGTGATTGCAACACTTCTTGGAGGTAGACTCCAATGGATAATCTTGATGCTATTCCACAGGAACTGGCTAACTTTAATATTCATTAGCGTGTCGTGTATGTCTGCCGCTGCATGCGATGCTGTAACTATAATTAGAGCCAAGCTTCACTGTGACCAACTAAGCAATGATAATGAACAGTCCATCTCGATTAGCACACAGCAAGCAGCAACTCAAAGCAGCCCTACTGTGCTCTTATTCTGTCAGACAAGTTTAGAGTTTCATTAGAGCACTAATAGCCTCCTTGCCAAGTGCATCTCTCTTACAAAGACATTAGACAGAGTCAAAGCAGGTCTTGGCTCAATCTCTTTTAGGTGGTAGCCATCACAGTTTACATTACACGATACACACCCATCTTTCTATTTTTGCTGTTATACGTGAGGAACACTTTTTTTTTATAGATGATTCAAGATGGAAGAAACAGAAAATATGCTGTCAGAAAGGATACGAACACTGACAGCCTCGGCATCTGTACTCAGCAATCTCTTTACCTCCTTTTCCACATCAGGAGATTCAATGTACTGTGAGAAAGGGAGAGACTGGGTTACATGCAACGTTTGCAGCATCTCTTCCTCTCCTCCATCTCTCACACTCTCTCTCTCTCTCTCACACACACACACACACACACACACACGCAGCAGCTGGCCACATGCCAGGGAGCACATTAGCGATTAAAAACAGAAGCAGCCAAATCAATATGAATTGGCTCTGCACCTCCAGGAAGATTTATTCAAAAGACAAAGCAGAAGTGTAGTACTCAAGCACAAGCACACACGCCTTCACTTTGATCAAAGCAATAGTGAAATTGCTTCTTTTGCATGCCTTTGGGGCAAACTAAGATGGAAAGGCTTTATTTATATGTTAATCTTAGTTTTCACTTTCACCACAGTTCCCCCTGTATGAAATGTAAATGTCTTGTTGGAGGAATGCCAAGGAAATAGATGGATCATCAGATGGGATGCTAAAGTGATGGAGGGAGAGGGAATGGGAGCGCTGAAGGGGAAATGAAAATGTCAGAAACCTTCTTTTTAGCAGTCTTCCGAAATCTCCTCTTGCGTGTGTTCTTCAGAGGACAAGTGACTGGAGACCAAAGCAACTGGATTAGTGAAATCAAAATAGCTCAATCACCCATGGAGGGCAAATTACGTTTCCTGAATTTCCAATATGTCAAGTTTTCAGCTTTAACAGCTCAGAGAGCAGAGGTGTCTCAGAGTTTGTTTACTTACTGCCGTGGTTCCAAACGAATTTCTTGTCCTTGTCTTTGTCCTTTTTCTTGCTCTTGGGGTCGGTGCCAGTGGGTTCCTCTAAAGGAGGGTAAAGGTCTCCATCTAGTGTGCATACCAGCATCTACCCACACATGCAGAAATTAACAGGAAGACTAGAATAATAAAGGATGCTTAAAGGATTGCGCAAAGATATATGATAAAATCTACTTTTTAATTTGAAAATAAACTAGTTTAAAACACATCATACTTTTTATTAGCAATAATTCTTGTAAACTATGGAATTCATGCACTGAAAAACTAAATTAAATGCGAGGGTGCTACTCTACCTGGCAGACATCAGCAGTCTTGTAAAATGTCTTTTTGTCCACTGTTTTGAGAGACTCAATCATACAGGGTAGATCCACCAGTTTGCAGGCCAAAGGTACACGGTCCACTCTTACTATGCCATGGCGACCATCAGCTATGAAATACCAGGGGTGACTTTATAGATTAGAATGATTTATACACACTGCAGCTAAGGAAAGATATGATCGGTGTGAACAAGCTTCTCAGCTATCATGCAGGGTGAGAAGTTACTGAGATATTAGGAAAGCTCAACTTATAAGTCATACAACTGCAGATCAAATAAAACATAGAAAAACTGAAAATTAATGTCATCATGCACAGAAACCAATAACAGCTTCACATGAGAGCAATATTCAAGAGTAAAGTGAACAGATGCTGAGACAAGGGTCGGCGATAAACCAGCTTACGGTGCAACTCGATGGTGAGTCGGTCTTTCATGTTCATACTGCTGGACTGGGCGATTCTTCTAACTGTTGAAGCGTATTCCTTAAGAAAAAGATAATGGTGGTGTGATTTCCAGCAGCTGGTCAAAATTAATTTTATAGTGTATAATATTTTATATATTCTCACCGTTGGCAACCTTAATACAAACTGACTCTCCAACTCATAGGGAGCATCCTCCTTATTCTTAGAGCCAACTTTCCCGACTAGAAATGTAGAAAACATCAAAAATATACATATTTGAGACGGAACTTCACTGACCTCCTTCTTTGCTATATTCATATCCTTTTAACAGTTTTTCTATGTATGTCTGATTCTTCAAGGCCCCAAATAGACACACTAAAGGGCACCCTCACCTTGTTAGAACACCACCTAAATTTTGGAATAATAATTTACAAAAAAATTCATACACCATTCCCTTAGCAATTTTCTAAATTGTCCCTCTATCATCACGTCATACAACATTCAATGTGTGATCAGTATTCAGTTTTTATCAAACTATTGTTAGGTGCAAACATACGAAATCCTTGACATGCGTGCAGTTTTAGGTTGAACGCAATGTTTTACATTTCTACAACAAAATGGATTTACCTACTAAATAAATAAATAACATTCTGTCTTAAAAGTGATAGGTGATAAAGTTGTCGGGCTTCAATTCAGTCAAAATCTTTTGTACAACATGCCAAAATTATCGTCCATTAACCTAGACTTACTGTAATTCTACTTATTTATAAAAGTGTGCAGTGCAAATAGACGTAGTCTAAATACATTTAACCACGTAGACATGAGTGCACAGGTTACTTTCTGCAACCATAATTTACAAACAAGGAGAGAAACCTAGCTAGTAGCTAACGTTAGCCTTTAGCAAGCTACGTACAAGCGGGGAATACTGACATACCTTTCAGTTTCGACGTCATCTTCGTTCAATAAATGTGTGCCGGTAATTAAAAACTGTTATTGAAGGCAGGCTTGGGCGTCTATGTCGATTAGAATAAAAAAAACAACAACAAAGGTTAGATAAACAAACGGAGACACGTAAGGCTGATACGACGTTCAGTCATGCTGCTTTCAAATACTCTTCGGAAACTTCAGCAAGAGGAAGGGACCGTAAGACATTCGACGGCTTCCGCAGCACAGATCTACCAAAAAGCGCACATTGCATTTCACTGGTCACAGAGTTTTGACTTCAAACTCAGGATGTCATTGAACGCCTTCAGTTCTATGCCGCTACACACCAAAACACCGTGAATCAGCCCTGCGTTGTTCATGAAATTTAGTCCTTGGAATTCTTCCTGTTTTCATAGCAACAAGATGGAGCATTAGCCCATAATTATCTATAACCTACACTTTTTGACAATTATTTTTCGCTTTTTTTTAAAACAAGGTGTACGTTTTATGAAATATTCGTAAATATCAAAATGAATAGCGACACTAACTAAAAAATAAATAGCGACACGAGACTCTTTGTGTTGCTATTTTGGCCGTTCTTATGAAACGTGTCTATCAAAATCAAGCAAATATGTTAACAAGCGGTGGGACTTGAACTCCCGTCTTTATTTAGTACTGCAGGAATTCGCTATGATGGAAAACTATTTGGGACACCTACAAACGAAAGTATCCCTAATTAGATTTGAAAAATAACACCGTGATCTGCTGATTAGGCACAACTGCAGTGGTTTTGTCAGTGAAGCAAAACCAAGATGTAATATAATTATTTCATTCTAAAAAAAAAAAAATACACATACGGATTTGTGTACTTCAACTAAACATGCTTTCAGTTTTTAGACTGTTACCTCACTTCCTGTTCAGATAACGAGGTATCTAATTTTTCAAAATAAAACATAACCATAGTCTCATTCGCTATGAACATACTCTGAAATTGTAAATATCAGTACTGAGTCGTCATTTAAAATATTTACAATGAATACTGAATATTTATCTGTACATTTTATTCATCTGAGTTTCTTCCAACGATAAACATATTTCCATAAGGCTTTTACGTAGAAAAATCCTTGTACACTTTCTGGAAAGGCAGGGTTTTCACTTCCGGGCCGCAATCGATTCTTCTGCTGGTGGCGTCTTTCTGCTCTCTACTCTCCCAGGTCGTGTGTTATAATTCTACAAAGTTTGGGTTTATCTACCACGGCGCTTCAGCCTTTGGCCACCGGGCAGCTGTCATGGCGTTCAAACAGACTGTCACCAGAGCCCGCAGGGCAACGAGGACGCTATGGCTGCTTATGCTAGTGAGCCTGTCGGTGTGCGTCTGTGTTTGCCGAGCATCATCACCTCAGAAGCTGGACAGTGCCATGGAGAACATCGTTACAGAGAAGAAAGCAGAGGAGAGTCACCGGCAGGACAGTGCAGACCTGCTCATATTCATCCTGCTCCTCACCCTCACCATCCTGACTATCTGGTTGTTTAAACACCGGCGCTTCAGGTTCCTGCACGAAACTGGATTAGCGATGATTTATGGTGAGTTGTCGCCTCAGGCTGATGGACAAAAAGATGTCAAATGATCTTTGAGTATTGTTGATAAGACTTGAAATGAATGGATGATGTCGTCAAACAGGCTTCGGTTATGAAACCACGTCAGTAAATAAAATGGGATATTTTTGTATTTAGGGACCGGAGTGCTCAGGTAGATGGGGAAGTATGCTTATTTGAGGCTGTATACACACACCTCCTGCTATTCGATTGGCCTGCTAGCCATTTTAGTGAAATTATTATATAGTCACGTAATATATTTTAGACTTAAAAAAATGCTTAGATAAAGATGAGGACAAACTGGTAATAACGTGGAATATGTGTGATATAATTAAATTGAATTTAGGGGGGAAATTGAATTGTAATGTGTTAAGCAGTGTGTTGGCTTTCAGTTTTTCATACGATAAAACTTTTGTTGATCATTTTCCTTCAAAGATATGAACATTTAAGTAGAAAAAAATAAGAAAGCACACTGTACAGATACTCAAAATCCAGTGACTAAAACCAGTCTGTCCATCATTTCTGTCTGTCACTGACGGAGCATTTTAGGCTCTTTGACAGACTGGAGCATAGTAAACCCAGACCAGACTTTCACTTCCTGACGGTGAAATGTCCTGTTTCATTATGTATCTACAAGGACTGCTTTTATTCTTGTTTGCTCAAAAGCCTGCGCACAGTCAACCCACTCAGGTATTTCATGTAGTCCTTTCAAGTTGAACTTTTCTCATCATTATTAACAGTAATGAGGGGCTGCATTCCATTCGGATCTCTCAGATCAGCTACTGTGGAGGCTTGCTTATTGGCTTGGACTTCTGTGGCACCTAAATGGAACAGGATTAGCATCTGCTGCTATCTCCTCAGGTGGACTGGGACTACTCAGACTTCCCTGACACCTTTGCTGCTCTCTTATTAGTTTAGTGAGTTAGGTTCTGTCACGTAATACCAAGCCCAGCTCCACTCTTCTTCTCCTGGACGACAGGTGTAATCAGCCTGGGTTTTCTGCACAGGACTGTTAACAAAGTTCTGTCGTTTGTTTTGCTAATTTATCATTTTGAGGCTATAAATATACTCCATCACCATCCACTACATTTCTTCTCCACAACATTAAAACTTTGTACATCTCTTGCTCTGTACATGAACTGACTCCTCTGGCCCCTCTCTCTCTCTCTCCCCCTCTCTCTCTCCCTCTCTCTCTCCCTCCTACCCAGGTTTACTTGTCGGTGTGGTCTTGCGCTACGGCATCCACGTTCCCAGGGACGTTAACAATGTCACTTTGAGCTGCCATGTTAACTCCAGCCCTGCCACTTTGCTTGTCAACGTCAGTGGCAAATTCTACGAGTACACTCTGAAAGGGGAGATCAGTGCCAACGAGGTGGACGACGTGCAAGACAATGAGATGCTGCGCAAGGTACAAGGCATCGTGTTGCTGTCTGGCATTGAAACACTTTTGTACGTAGTCGTGTCCCAATCAGAACTAGCTGGACTTTATGAACCTGTGTGAATTTCTCTATCAGTATCATGTTATTTTAGAGCTCTTTCTGTCTGTCTGAAGAACCCTCCTTCCTCCACATGAGATTAATTAAACTAATTTAGGGGTGGGAATCACAGAATAACATTCAGTATGGTATTATCACAACACTTAGCCAACAATATCGATAGTCAAAAATAGAATGTCACCAAGAGCGATACTTGGTTACAGAGCCTAAATTCTGAAAAGGTTTTCTCTGTTAGGTTTTTCTATGGAACCAAAGGTGTTTGACGTTTGTGACATGAGAGCAACACTGTCAGGTACAGCAGCAGGTCAGCGCTCGACACTTATCATAGTTACCAAACCTATTCTTGCTTTAATTGTTACAAATCATGTATGTACAAGTGCACTCTGTGCTTCTCTGAATTAGATAAACTAAACCAAAAGAGCTACGTTGCTCTTAAGCTCAGCTTTGCACCAAAGTTTTGCAATGGAACAATTGCAAGTGAAGTTCCAGTGGTGTAAAGTGAATCGTTATTTGGCACCAGCGTATTGCAAGGGGAAGTATCATTGCAGTACATTGGAGTATCAATATTTTGTGCCACCACTAATCAGAATACAGGACCAAGTTTAGTGAATCTAAAAAGGGTTCAAAGTGTTGAAAAAAAGGCTTATTCTTTGGGTAATGTGAGCAGACAGAGACCCCTCCCTGAGAGATGTACAAAGGAAGATTCTTGTTCTAAGACCGTGGATAGATTGCTTTTGCCTGAGGTTCACTTGGTCTTTCCACTTCTGTAACAGTTATTCGGCTTTTTAGATCATGTTCTTTTTAAGAGATTTGCAATTACATGCTGTGTTCTGTAAAAACTAAAATAAAAAATACCCCCTCTCTGCCACCAAAAAAAGCACATACAAGTGAGGAATAAATAAATCCCCTACTGCTGTCAATAGCAGTGGCCCCCCTTCACCCTTCTTGTCATTTTTCCTCTTGATTGTAGAGGAAGGAACCTCACGCTGTCCCAGATGTGTCATTGATGATCAAATAATTTATTAATATCCATTTGTTTGAAAGCATTTCTTGATTTTCTTTCCTTGCTCCTCAGACCCTTTGATCTGTTTTTTTTTCCTTCTGTGTGATGACTCAGGTGACCTTTGACCCCGAAGTGTTCTTCAATATTCTTTTACCACCTATCATCTTCCACGCAGGCTACAGCCTGAAAAGGGTAAAGTAAAGCTGCAGGTTCTCCTGCTGCTGCTGCATATAAACCAAATACTTTGAATAGTACTTTGACTCCCTCTGATGAAGTAATGACAGCTGTGGGGCAAGAACATGGTGAAGATGAATGGCTCAGTCTAGTCGTTAGAGCCCTGATGTGGTTTATGGTTTTGTTTTTCAGAGACACTTTTTCCGTAACATGGGGTCCATCCTGGCTTATGCCTTTCTGGGGACAGTGATTTCCTGTTTTGTCATCGGGTAAGACACCACTCTGATCTATACACAGAAATGAGAGCGCACAAGCATCCGTGATGATGACGACGACACCTGCTCTTCCTCCACAGATTGCTGATGTATGGCTGTGTGATGCTGATGATGCGGGTGGGACAGCTGGATGGAGACTTCTTCTTCACTGATTGCCTCTTCTTTGGCGCCATCGTCTCTGCCACTGACCCTGGTGCGTCTCCTGCTGTTCCCCTTGGTTCTAGTTTTTAGTTCAGACAGACCAGCAGATAGCAGTGGAAACCCCCTCCTGGGTGGAGATAATTATACTCACAAGACGGTTACACTGATCAGCTGGAATCATTTCTGTCCCTGAAGTTGTTCTCGGCTGGAAGTGCATGTGGTCTATGTTGCTCTGTGTTCCACAGTGACAGTGCTGGCCATCTTCAACGAGCTCCAGGTAGACGTGGACCTGTACGCTCTGCTGTTCGGCGAGAGCGTTCTCAACGATGCGGTCGCCGTTGTTCTGTCCTCGTAAGTCTCCCGTGTTCCTCACGTGACATCGCAAACACATCAATCTCAGATGATCTTGAGTTTGTTCATGGATTGACCTGTAATGAAGCGTCTCATCACGGTCCTGTTACAGTGATGCCGAACTGAGACTCAGACTCTCTTCATGGGACTCTTGTTATTATTTCCACAGAATTTTAGATTATGATGACGAGCACAGTGGATGGCCCGTCCCCTCCAAAGAGAATCTGACCAGCCCACTGAACGGGTGTAATAAGTAGAACACAGCGGTGTATGGTTTTGCAGTGCCTTGGGAGGAACATGACAAATCACCAGCTATTAGACTGGCTCTTACAAGCATAGATCAGTATTTCTACATTTAGTTCTGCTTATTTATTTACCTGTTTATAAGAAGACGGGCTGGCTGTCCCTGGAGATGTTTATACCAAACAGAAGCAGAGGGCAGGTTGCCAGAACTGCTTATAGTTAAGACATCTGGTGATTTGTTCCAGGAGTGTGTAGGGGGCGGGGGGGGGGGTGCAGGGAGAGGCTGAATACTTTAAAGAGTCACACTTGCTTCAAGTGGCATTTGAAACTTTTACATTGCTTGATGAACTGATCTCTGATGGTCATCCTGATGATGTTCAAATGCTCTTTGACCCAAGTTTGATGAGAACTGTGCTCATGTTGCTTTTGTCCCACTTTATTGGGATAATCCACTGTTGACACAACCAGTGTAACACCGCAACTTTTATCTTCTTTTATGGAAAATGTAGCTGGATCAATTGAACAAGAGGTAGTGGACTGAAGCACAAGCCGTCGATTAATTGATTCAGTCTTTCTTTCTTTCTTTTTTTTTGAAGCAGACATGGAAAGCATTTGCTGATTCCAGGTTGCTTTTATGTTTTGGGGGTTTTGTACTTTTGATGGAAAAATTTGCAATTTGGCCACTGGGAAATTGCGATGAGAATTTTTTTTCCCCCGGACATTTTCTAAACTGAAAGGCAAAAATCCTCAGCAGGCTAATCAAGGATGAGAATGATAATTAGTTGCAACCCTGATTGTTCACTGCATGGTAGCGGAGACAAATATTTTGGAAACGTGGAAGCCTTTCCGTCAGGTTGGTTCCTGTCGATAACATTTTGAAATAAGTGACGGAGGTCTTGGAGGAAAGAAAACACTTTTTAATCTCCCTTCCTCACACGGCTCCCCTTCCTCCACCATAAAATTAATAGCAAGGAATCATAATGAGGTCCACCAAAATCATAAGCTTCCTCTTTTATGTTCGCTTCAGGTTAAAAGCAGTAAAGTAAAGCAAAACCTTTACTATTTATTAATTAGATTATTTCACCTTTGTACAGGTCGGACAGGACTAAGTGTCCCTTACAAACAGCTTATGTACGTTATTACTGTTCATGCAGAAATATTACGGAACGTCAGGTTCACTTGTGAGTGAGTTTGGTCTCAACAGTGAATTATCCAAATAGAGTCTGACACTCTCGTTCTGGCCTCATCTGCTCTGCTCTTCTGGATTATTCACCTTGTTTACTCGAGTGAGTTCTCACTTTCTCTTTCAGAGATGTCTCTTCCACTAACGATTACGAGTACACAAAGATCATTGTATAATAAAGCCGCTAACCTCGTGAAGGGAGTTACATCATGCAGATACTTCCCACTTTGAATACTGCAACTTTTCTGACCGAAGGATTTAATTTGAGCTCACCAAGTTATGGAATATATCAAGTTAAAATTTCATAAAGTGCGGTTGGTTCTTCATGGTTGACATGATTCATCTTCTTTACACTTTGGGCCTCATTCCTGTTCTAACTCACAAATTTGTTCTCACCCACTGTAGGATAGTTTAAGGCCTCATTTGAGTCCTACCAACAGGAAGCAAAGCCTATTTTTAACTCTTACTCCTGACATCGGGCCTTGTTTCCTGCCTGTAGCACCAAATTAAGAGCTAAAAATTCCTGTAGTGTTGCAGAGCAAATTTGCACTCTTTTTGTCTGTTTTTTTTTCCCCATTGAATTAATTTTTGTACGTGCTGTTATTACAGGTCAATAGTGGCGTACCAGCCAGAGGGCGACAACAGTCACACCTTTGAGGTCATGGCGATGCTGAAGTCTTTCGGGATTTTCCTCGGGGTCTTCAGCGGCTCTTTTGCTCTGGGAGTTGCCACTGGAGTCGTCACGGCTCTTATATCTTTCCTCTTGTTTTCATGTAGCTTCAGTAAATAAGAATAATGTTCCCTTAAAGAGCCGTAATAAGAATGAATAGATTGTGAAATCTAGTGACTTTTTTTACAAAGCGTACAAAACATATTTGCATGTTAATTATTTGTTTACTGTAATTTATTCCCGGGTTGACACAGGTTGTAACACCATATAAACAACTAAGAGTAACTGAACTGATACTGAGGGGCTCGAGGTTGTTGTCTATTCAGCAGTGCTTAAGTATTCAGAGTAGTTCATTGTACTTGAAGATAACACGTGCAGCGGGTGACAGTGTTTTACAGATAAACGCTCTTACACTGTAGAAGCTGACTCTGTACTTGAAACACATTACTCTGAATTTACACAAATTCAATTTTCTCATTACAACAGAGAATCTCTATTTAGATTCATAAATATGAAGAAAACATATTTTCTCAAATGCTGTGGCTGAATACTTAGCTTTGTTCTGTGTTATTATCCTGTTAAGTTTCTTAACTGCTGTCTGAACGTGACAAAGTTCACCAAGTTGAGAGATTTCCAGCTGCTGGAGACGGCGCTCTTCTTCCTCATGTCGTGGAGCACTTTCCTGTTGGCTGAGGCCTGTGGATTCACAGGTGACAACACCCAACAAGTCACATGACAACAGCCATGTAATCCATCCAGAATGAGGAAAAAAAAAAAAAGAGTTGATTAACTCTGAGTCTCAGCGTGAGGAGATGTGGTTCACCTCTAATGTCTGCTAGCATCACACAGCTGGAATCAGCCTGGACATGCAAACAACAACCTAGCAAAGTTGAGAGCAGCCAGATGTTATTGTTGCATTATGATGTAACTGAATCTCTTTCCTGGGTGTCAGGTGTGGTGGCGGTGCTCTTTTGTGGAATCACTCAGGCCCATTACACCTATAATAACCTGTCTCCCGAGTCCCAGGACCGGACCAAACAGGTTAGACTACAGCACGTCAACTTAACTCAGTGTTATTCATATCGCAGCGCTTCACAACAGAAGTGATGACGCTTTCTAAGTAGAGCATTGTCCTCTGGTATGCTTCAAATATTGTTTGTGTGTGTCTTTATTTTGAAAGTATGATTGAGGAGAAGTGGCAGATGTTTAAAGCAAGAATAGCTTTGTACGTGGTTCATTTATGAGCTACAATCGTAATGGATGTTTAATACGGAGCTCAGCAACATCTGCAATGTAACTGCTACAGTTGCTGTGTCAGAATAAACCCTCTTTTCTTCTGGTACACTGCGCAAAAAGAAACGTAAAGATTGTTGATGAACCACGCTGAACTAGCACTGTTAATCTTCTTTAAGAGAATAGCGTTTATAAGTTACATTTTAAATGTAAACCAGAAATTTATTTTATTTGCTGGCATTTTCTCATTTTATATTTTAAGGTACTTTTTTTTTTTTCTTTTCCAGCTGTTTGAACTACTGAATTTCCTGGCAGAGAACTTCATTTTCTCCTACATGGGTCTGACGCTGTTCACCTTCCAGAACCACGTCTTTAATCCCATGTTCATCATCGGGGCTTTCGTATCCTTTTCTACATGAAACAATGTGATGGACACAAAGCTGATGGGCTGCTGCTTCAGCATCAAAGTTGCTATTTTCACTCACACTGAGGTGCGGAGTGTATGGAGTTGCCTCCATTTTCATTTGCAGCTAATTCAGTAAGACCTGATTTAAAAACATATTTAAATTCTAATGAACAGAAGGCCAGAGGAAAGTCATTTTGCGTAGAAGCCAAAGGTCTAAGCTTTGTCATCTGGTTTGTGTTTCATGCTTCGATCTGCACCTGAGGCAGTGAAATAATGGGTGTATTGGTTTGGATTAATGTAGATGATAACAATTTCATCAAGTTTTGTTTTGGTTTTTTTTTGGAAAACCATTAGGTTTTAGGTTATTTACAAAAATACCTCAGGTTTTTCTAGCTTCACTAGTTTCCTTGACCTCATTGTCCACCAGGTGGCAGTGTTCCTCGGAAGAGCCGCTAACATCTACCCTCTCTCCTTCCTTCTCAATCTGGGACGCCACAACAAGATCAGATCCAACTTCCAGCACATGATGATGTTTGCGGGTTTGTCAACGAGATAATAAGAGATTTATAGATGATAAAATTCATTCTATTTATTGTAATGAAATATTCAAAGAAAGTCCATCAATGGCACACACACGATGAGAGTACTTGTAAGACTTGTAAGTCAGCTGATGTCACCAGATTGGGTGCCTCAAATTGTTCCTCTTTTACTTTTCAGGACTGCGTGGTGCCATGACCTTTGCCCTGTCGATCAGGGACACGGCCACATACGCCCGGCAGATGATGTTTTCTACCACTCTGCTCGTGGTCTTCTTCACTGTTTGGTTCTGTGGCGGTGGGACAACACAGATGCTGTCCTGCCAGCGCATACGGTCAGTTGACTCCTGTTAAATTATTAGATACCAGTTAGCAATTACTGGGCTTATAGGATCATTTGATGGTGATTATGTTGTCCTCTTAAACTGGATTTCGTTGGTGCTCATGTTTTCTATGTGAACCGTTCATTTGAATCTGCTCAAGAAATGCAAAACTGTTCCGACGATTAATGACTGCGATAGATTTTATACGTTCCTTGTGTTTGTTTGTTTTCTTTTTTTCAGAGTGGGAGTGGACTCTGACCAAGATAACTCTGTGAGTTTGACCCTTGGGGAATAATGCTATGAAAAGTTTCCTGTGTCCATAACAAAGCACTCCGTTCACGTCGACTGTGTTTGCACAGATGAGTATCACTGATGGCTCAGAGAGAAGAAGCACCACCAAACAAGAAAGTGCCTGGCTCTTCAGAATTTGGTACAACTTTGACCACAAGTATCCTTTGAGCAGTTATTTTTCAAGAACTCAAAAAAGAAAAAACATGGAAACTGTGTGTAGTTGTTGTTTTCTTTCTTTTTTTTTGGGGGGGGGGGGGTTAGCAGGTGACCATTTTATAATTTCAGCATATTTAATATTTAGCTACTCCTCCTAGATGCTTATCTTCCTGTTGAGTGCTGCAGTTCACAGTGTCAGCCAGTAGGGGGACAGGGGTGCCATGTGTAGACTTGAAGAGCAACATCTCCTTTATCAGCCGTGTGATATTAAAGGTCATAAGGTTTCATGTATTTTAACAAACTGTTTAACTTAATGTGTGTGATTTGGGGATGTTTTTCAATTTTCTTGAGAATATTTTTTTGTGCCTGCGTTTCCATGTAAAGGTGTTTTAGTTTGAGGTTCCCATCTTCTTGGTCCAACATCTAATTTCTACGCAAGTCGCCCTTGACTCCCGCCTCCTCTCCAGCTACCTGAAGCCCATCCTGACTCACAGCGGCCCCCCTCTCACAGCCACGCTGCCTCCCTGCTGTGGCCCCCTCGCCCGCTTCCTCACGAGCCCGCAGGCCTTTGAGGTCAGACGGCGGTTCATGCTGAAGCTATTTTTGAGAGTTCAGCGCAACACAACGCACTTGACGTCGACTGACAAAAAAGTCGCAGCACGATCATTTACAGTTAAAGTGCAAAAGATAAAAATGCAGAGCAGTGAAAGAAAAATCTGCAAGAAATATACAAATTTGAAATACACACACACATACACACACACACACATAGATAGCTGCTATATTTTTCCATGTGCAGTGTCCTGACATCCTTTTCTCCTCCCAACAGAATGAGTGCCAGTTAAAGGATGATGACTCTGACCTCATCCTGACGGACGGCGATATCAACCTGAACTATGGCGATGTTACGATCAGTACCGATGCCAGCGGCGCCCACACCCTTGGCGCCAACTCCGAGGACTTGGATAGGGAGCTTACGTCTGGGGATCACGAGCTGGTGATGAGGGGCACACGCCTGGTGCTGCCCATGGACGACTCAGAGCCTCCGTTTACAGATGCCAACGACGGCGTGCGGATGTGAAGATGATCTTAATATGTCAATCTACTGCAACCGTCCAACTTAAACTGACCCCAGCCATCGAGCAAACGACCAGTACCTGACTTTTCTTCATCACTCCACCACCTTTTCTTTTTGCTCTTTCCTCTGCTCTTTTGTTCTTGCAACTCGGCTGACTCCTCTGGCCTCTCTCTCTCTCTCTCCCTCTCTCCCGTTCTCTCTCTCGCCTTCTTGCTCTCTCTCACTTTCTTTCTCTCTCTCTCCCTCTCTCTTTCTCTCCCTCTGTCTCTCTCTGTCTCACTCATTCTCTCTGTCTTTACACTTTTCCCACTTCTTCTAGCAGCGAATCATTGTCTCTACCTCATTCTGGTTCTGCTCGTTTCCACACCTTTCTGGCATCCTTGTAACGATAGTCTTATTTATTTGAACAGTTTCAAATCAAAAGCCATTTTCTTTGTTTGGCTTGAATTTGTGCGTCAGTCACCTCACTGTAGCATCACACAGAGGTCTAGCAGCATGTTGCTAACTTGTCTTTGAGTAGTTTATCACTCGAGTGCTGTCGCGTTGAGATGCATGCTGAGGATGCTTGTTTTCTTTTTAAGGGTGGTTGAGGGGGTGTTGGACTGACCTTGAATGTTGTTGCCTTCTCTCTGGGCATCACTGAAGCTCGTTTTCCACCAAACTGGTGCAGGTTCTCTAATCTGTGCCGTCAAGATTTTGGTTCTGTCTACCAAAGCGGCCCATGTTCCCACCAGTTTTGAGCTGAACCATTTCATCATCACCTTCACACGCCCGCGCAGTTGTCTAGAGTCAAATTCAGTCACTCCCCCCTGGGACTAGAAATATGAGACTAGAAAAACTGAGATCAAATCAAAAACGGGACTCCGTCAATTCTTTGGTCCACACATGGGTGATGCCATTCTGCTGGGTGGACGTCAGACCCCACGGGTCAGGTGTGCTCACGTGCCCCTCATTCTCAAACCTGATTCGGACGTTTGGAAGAAGAAATAGATTATTGGTGAGAATACATTCAAAATAAAGTTTGCGAATAGGCGAGCGAAACTGTTCCTGTTAGTGAGGCATGACGACACAGTCAACAACCTAACTGTACATTTGGTTCCAATCAAGTGCCTGGGAATTGTAGTTTAAGCCACAACAGATCCATTTGAAATTGTTGTAAATTTTCTTTGTACAAAACAAAAAGAATATTAAAAAAAAAAAACCAAAAAAAAGAAAAACAAGCCGACCCCTCCGTCTATAAGGCAGCAGTATACTCAGTTGGAGGCTGTCAGGTTGTAAATTACGCGTAACAATGTGATGCTGCTGCTGCAGCCAGAGTAGCCTGGCAGTGAAAGTTGTGGTTGACACCCGTTGACCTTTGACTGTGACATAGACAGAGAGTTTACACCTTATTTTAGATGGTGACATTGCTCGCAGCAGAGCGAAGGGCTGATGTTTGGTGCCATTTCTGTCCTGCATTTGACATTTTATGAAAATTGAATGCAGATGACCTTTAAGTGTTTTATATTCTCTCTTTTCTTTTTCTCATCCCGTCAACAGAGGTTAAATAACACTTGTCGCACTCGTTAGGCTTTGTGCTCATAATTTCTGTTACAATGGACACGCAACAAGTTACTACCATGCTGTTGGTATCACACAGAATTGTTTGGCTCTGTGTTGGTTTTATATAATGAAAGCCATGAGATAAGTGATACGGGCAGGAAGCGCCACTCGCTGACGTTTTAAAATGAATTCATTATTGGTACTGTAACATTAAGAGACAGAGCAGAAGGAGCTGTTTTAGATGCTGGATGTATTTCTCTAGTGTACATGATGGTTTGAAAGCATAGTGGGCGATTAATTAGGGTTGAGGTGTAAAATCAAGTCACATGAGGGTACTGATGGATGAATGTGTTACTTTTTAGCCTTATTTCCGGGTATCGTCGAACACTGTCGGGGCTATTTTGGTACGACGAAGAACGGAAGGCTTTGTGATCCCCTATGGACTCCTGAGTAGCAGCTGTTAAAGAGTTCAACAGGAAGTGTTGATAGGACGTCGTCGTGGCAACCCAGTGTTGATGTGGACGGGAGCCAGAAAACACAGCGAACATGGTGACTTAGTTGAGCACAACAGTTCAGTTGTTTGTCCTCCCGGTGAGCCAAAGAATAGAAATGGCTGTCTGCTAAAAAGATGAACAAGGAGGGATGGAGGCCTGGGGGGTGGGGGTGGGGGTGAGGGGGTGGTTGTGTGTGTTTTCATGTGCTGGGATGATACGGAGGTGGAAGGAAGAGCAGACTCGCCTTCCATAGTTATCTTCTGCTGTGCAGGAACTTCTCATTGAAAGTATTTTTTTAACCCAGCATGCTTCTTTATGATATCACAAGAAATTATTTCTTTTCCCTCTTCTTCTTCTTTCTTCTTCTTTTCACCAGTTTATACTTTTCGTTTGTTTTGCAGAAGGGAAATGATGAAGTTTAAAAAAAAAAAACAAAGAAGAAAAGCTGATTTATTTGCACTCGCTCCTCAAGAATGTTTTTTTTTCTGTTTTATTACTTTGATGTTTGTTATGTATGTAACAGCTGCTTTTATATTACTTTGTGTTGGAAGGTTGTGGAAAAAAAAAGAGCAAATTCATGCCAATGTAATGAACGGTAATGATTGTTTCATTGAAATAATGGCGTCTACTTTCATACTGTGTCTGATCCATTTTATCACTTTACCATTCAGGTACTTTCTATGTACGTTTGCGAGAGATTTGTTGTTTGTATGCTTGTTGCCATGAATCCTACAGAGCATGAAACTGTCTCCTCCATCCGCTCGCTGATGGCGGACTCTGAAAAAGAAAAATATATACCACTGTTCCTCAGCTGAAACTGAAAAATCTGAAATCTGCAAAAGCTCATATTTAGGTTTTGATATTTGCCTCTTGCTCTGCCAGTTACGTGTTTCTCTCTCTCTCTCTCTCTCTCTCTCTCTCTCTGTCTGTCTGTCTGTCTGTCTCTCTCTCTCTCTGTCTGTCTCTGTCTTTCTTTTTCTTTCTGTTCTTTTAATGGTGACTTGTGATGGCTTTGATCAATCGGGTTCTTGTCTGAAGTAGCTGACCAAAGAGGCCTGCTGTGCTCTGTGTTCAACAGTCCACTTTATCTTTATACTGCAAGTTCTATTTCTGTGTGTGTGTGTGTGTGTGTGTGTGTGTGTGTGATGCCTGCAAGTATGTGCGGATGTTTGAAAAGTATCTGTGTGTGTGTGTTAGAGTAAGAGGGAGACGTTAGGTGCTCTCTTTTCCTCTGTGTTGCAGGTACATCTGTGTAAATATACTCACCTGTTCAAAGTTGCAAAGATCAATAAACAGAAGCTTGTGCTTTTGATTAAAGCGCCCGTTCGCCGCGGCGTCCTCATTAACCTTGTTTCCTTTATCATGAGATGTCCTGGTTGTTTAGGAATGTTGCTATCAAGGTGATTCATCCACACACACACACCGCTAGAATTTCCGCCTGCCCAGTCCAGTTGCTGCTTACATTCAGAACATACTGTACGCGGTGCGGACTTTAATTTAAAAAAAAAAAAAACTATAAATTTGTCCATATGTAAGTTGCAGTGACCTTGACCTTTGACCACCAAAATCTTTTCAGTTCATCTGTGAGTCACTGTAGACGTTGGTGGGAAATTTGAAGAAAGCCTGATTCCAGCGATGTCACATTAAAAAATATTGGAAAGGACAGACGCACAACCACAAAACAACGGATCCGTGCAACCGCTGTCACCGCACAAAGGTGTCGCTGATCATTGGTAAGAGAATATTTTTCAGAACATTATTATGTCAAATAGAATTTGACCTTTGACCTCTTGGGTATAAAATGTCAACATTTAATGCTATTAGACAAATGTGTTAAGTTTTGTAGTAATTTTGAATGCGTGTCAGAGCTAGAAATTGTTTTTTTTGGGGTAGTCGAAGTGAAGCTGACCATCAGAATAATCACTTGATCATCATGTCCATGTCAGTGTCACAGCAGAAGCTGACGTTTGTGCCAAATTCGAAGAAACTCAAATTTTTCCTGAAATAGGAGAACGGAACGGAATGTGCAACCTGAAAACATAATCCGGCCGTCACCGGCACGGAGGAAAGACAAATGTTCTACAAGCTCAAAAGTACAGTTGGATTTATAAACCTGAGAAGGGGTTTTATTAGGCTAAGAACTGAGTAATGATCCACATACGTGGCTGATAGTTCGAGGCTGCGAGCTATTAAACATGGATGAGATAAAGAAACAACAAACAAACAAATTGCTGTGGTTCAGGAGAGAAAAAGTGTTGTTTTATGGGGCAGGTGGAGGGGGGCTCTGTTTTCTGGAACACTTATAGTTTTATCTCCTCTGGCTTTAAAAGATTTTTTTTTTTCGTCGTCTGTTTTTCTCCCAAAAAAATATACGGAGGGTAAAACTTGTGGTGGTGAGGAAAAGATAAACAGCCTTTTTTTTTTTTAAACAATTTTAATATTTTCTTTATCTTCTCCTGTGGGATGAAAACTATCATTATAATTAATTGAAAGATTTTTGTGGTCAAAGGTCGAGGTCACTGAACAAAATAGAAGGGGGAGGGGTAGCTGGAGGGTTTTTTGTTTTTTTCAAATGTGGCACAAATGTCCACAAGGACTCAAGAAAGACCTGAAAATTCTCAGCAGCCAGAGACAGTTGGCACTTAACTCGGTTAGGTGTGCAGGTGAAGATAGACGGTGAAGAAGAGGATCTGCTCTTCCTCAGTATTTCCTGGTTCGGAACCGTCAGTCACGGTACATGTTCACGTTCTCCTCCGGTCAGACGTGCGTCTCTTTGTGGTCGGGGATGAAACTATCACATCTGGTGGCTCGGCCTCTCTGACACGGTCAAAATAAAAGCTGGTGTCTGTGTTACATCATAATAACGGCTCTTTTTGTGTGTGTCTGTGTGTGTGTGTGTGTGTGGGGGGGGGGTTATTGTCATCCATTTGGAAGTGCAGCAGGCTTGAGTTTGCAGTCTGCATGTACTTTTGTTGAGAATGAGTCATCTTCATGTAATTCTTCCCTTCATTACCAAAGAAGGAGGTGAGCGAGGCCAAAACAGGACAAAAAGGTTTCAGGTGAAAAATCAGTCCACATTATGAGAAACAGCAGAAAGTATAGCATGGGGTCACTGATATAAGTGTGTGTGTGTGTGTGTGTGTGTGTGTGTGTGTGTGTGTGTGTGTGTGTGTGTGTGTGTGTGTGTGTGTGTGTCGGGGGGGGGGGGGGGTCTAGCCATCTTCCATAACAAGGCTATTGTGAAGTGTCAGAGCTCCTTGAAACAGAAAAGTTATGTCTATTTTCCTCATGATCTCATTCGCCTTGTGTGCGGGAGCAGTGAGAACTTTACTAAGAGAGCAAGTAAATTCCTGGTTGAGGTCATTGTTTATGAGAGTTTGCAGAGGTTTGGCTCATGTCCTGCCCGCAGTTTCTTTTTTTTTTTTCTTTTTTTTTTTCTTGCTCCCTCTGGCTTTTAAAAGCTGCGTTGCCTGCGCAGATTTTACCTCTCAGCCAAACCTACCGGACACTGCTTGGTGTCGAGTGAAAGACGCTCATCGGTGAGTAGAAAACCTGCTGCTGCTGCTGCTGCTGCTGCTGCTCAGCTCGCGTCAGGCGATAGGACACGATCTTCTGCGCGTATCAACGCTCACTTTGAACAGCTGTAATCCTGTGGGCTTGAGAGTTTCATCCTCAGGGATTCATTCTGGCGAGATGGTTTAAAGCGCAACAGGTGATCGCGCGTATTTTGCTCCCAATTATCATATTACATATTCATACTTTATGAATATTTAAAACAGTTTTAAAGTACCATGAGCACCTTTTCAATGTCTTTTGATTTATTATTATCAATAATAATAATAATAATAATAATGATAATGATAATGATAACAACACTTAAATGATTAATAGCTGACAGGATATCATACCATGACGTGACCCTTAAATACACATCTGTCGTTTATCGTTTGGAGGAGTTCTGGACTGTTACTCACTACTTTGACGTTTAAGTTCCTCTCTCGGGACGAATAATTTAACTTTCATCAATGCAGCTGGATAATAGTGAAGATTAATTATTTTTATTTGATTGCATCACTGTCTGTCTTACAGAGCCAGTGTGCGTGCGTGTGTGTGTGTGTGTGTGTGTATTAAGGCATCTGCAGTGACCAGCAGTACCTAAAAATACCATGCGTGGCTTGAAACTGTGAAAACATACATTAGCTTGTCTCCTCCCTTCTGCTTTGGGTAACAGCCAAACCAAATGCATGATGTCATGAAAGGGACCCGGATATCACGGTCGTTTCTCTGGCACAGTGGTCTTCCCTCCCTGTGGCTCCACTGTGATTTCACCATCCTTCGAAAGCCATAAAACTTCCCTGCGTAATAAAATAAGCCACTTGCAGCATTGAAAGATTGCTCCCTCTCTCCGGGGCTGTAATTTGCAAAAAGTAAAAAATCATATTCAAGACTGAACTATACACAGAAGACGTTTTAGAACTTTTATTTCTGATCCTTAAAGAAACACAAATCTGCACAAACGCAACAGCACTGTTTTGTTAAGAAATTCTTGAGAATATACTTGAGCCAGACTTCATTCATGCTTGTGACTGTTGAGAGTAGATTTATATTTCTTTCTGTCGGCACAGAAAGCAAGAATACATTTTGAGGCCACAATAAGTTATTTTTAGGCCAGGATATAACACTTATTCCCTCAATTTGATCATCTTATTATCTTATTTTTGGCCATAAATGATCTTATCATTGGCCACAAGATATAACATGTGAGAACAAGTTACATCTTGTGGTCTCGAACGTATAGAATTGAGGGAACAAGTTGTATCTTGTGGTCACAAAGTAAACCGTCTCTTTCTCTCTCTGTGTAGCCTCTTTCTCTTCCTCTCTATGGCCACCCCAGGGCTCGGTGCTGCTCTCATCCGAGCCAGCTGCAGAATGTTTGTCACTCTGAGTTGTCTGGAAGGTTTGGTGCCAGCAGTTTATTCAGCCAGAGACATGCTATTCATCACTCCTTTTATCCCTGCGAATGAAGCAGAGAGAAGAAAGAGAAGAGAAGGGGACGAGTGAGTGTGGGTGTGCCTGATGCGTAGATGAGCGAGTTGATGAAACACATGGAAGCCCTGCACACTACTCCTAAATAGGCAATGCTGCTCCTTTTCTCTGTGTGGGCTGAGCTGAGTGAGGCCGGTGGAAGCAATCTCCATGATGTCTGCTGCTGCTGTTCTCACCCTGTTCTCATCTCCGGCCAGAGAAAAACCTCAGCTGAATTACAGTTAATTACTTTGGGAAGAAATGGGACGGGAGAAATGAACAAGGAGGGAGGGAAAGAGAGAGAGAGAGAGAGAGAGAGAGAGAGAGAGAGTGAGAGAGAGAGAGAGAGAGAGAGAGAGATTTCATAGTCTTGTGACAATATTTCATTCTTTTTTGCAGCAACAATATAAACGATGATTTGAACTTTGCACCATAAAACACTGTCATCTCAGCCAGTAGGTAAATTGTTTTTTTGGTTGAATGCTTAACATAAAGCCATAATATGTTTTAATGTTTAGTTCTTTGACATAGAAACAGACAAGTAAACACCACACTTGTGAATTTCAAAGCTTTTTTTAATGTGGCTGACATGCTCACAGTTGGCTAATCTTCTGTGTAAGACGACGACATTAAACGTCAAGGACAGAGGAAGTGCGAGGTGACGTCAAAGTCACGCGTCTGCCTTGTAGCTCCTCCATGGTGTAGTGTGTGCTTCACTCAAAAGTCATAAAAGGGGTGTATTTTGTGTGTAGTGCAGTGTAGTGTGTAAATAATGTAATAGTGTGTAGATTATTAAAGATCCAGTTGGCTTTTGGTCGAGGGAATCCACTGTGATGCTAACTTCCTGGTTGGCCTCCAAAGATCGTGAGCGCTCCAGTGCTTTAGAGAAAATCCTCATGCGTGACAGATTGAAATGAAATGAAATGAAAAAACAAAACAAAACAAAAGGGTGTGTTATGTGATATTTCATGCGTCAGGTTTGCAGTTGGTCTCTTTAATGTTGCTTCACCACATCAGCAGAGTGGAATGATGGAATCATGTGAGAGCAGTGAGAGCTGAGTGTTTACTGGCCCACAGAGAGAGCTTTATCAGAGAGAGAGAGTGTGTGTGTGTGTGTGTGTGTGTGTGTGTGTGTGTGTGTGTGTGTGTGTGTGTTAATGTTACCAACACAAGCTGTATCCTCTGGAAGGGAGTGTTACAGCGTTGACAGTTGCCCTCTCAGCCTTTTGTCCACACATATTTGGACAGCGGCGAGTCCGAGTCTATCAGTCACACCCTGATTGGCGTAGCCGCTTGGTGACCTTAAGTGTGTGTTATGTTCCAATGAGTTCTGTATTGTGGTCGTGTTACCGTAGCTCTCCCTGTGTTGATGATGACTCATTGTTCCCCTGAGATAGCCACAAGCCTGTCTGCCCACTAACCAGATACGAAGGGTGACTGGGACGTCCGGGGAGATAGAGGTCATATTGGGGGACGAGCACACGGAAGCTATGGCCTTTTTCTTTCTTTCTTTTTTTTCTGTTACAACACTGAAGATTATTTGTTCCTGTCAAGTTGAGCAACCGACTCAGGAAGTTCTGACCAGGTTTCCTGTTTCTCTGTCAAAACCCGCAAATCTAAAAGAGAGAGAGAGAGAGAGGTGAAAGCTAAACATGAGCGAGTACTTCACAATTTGCAGCCTTGGTTTTTTTGTTATTTTTTACTATGAAATGGAAGAAAAACAGATTATCAGTTACTTAATTTAGAACAAGTGTAGGTTATTTTTTTCGGATGACCAGGAAGTATTTGTGTACTTCCAAAACAAGCGTGCGGGACGGATGAGGGAGACTACATCCGATGACAGATGCACAAAGTATAATATTGGTGCTGTTTGTGAGTCACAACAGGAAAGGAAAATAATAAATATATCACGTACCTTAAAAACAACTCCGACATATAGAATCTATCATTCAAGTACCATGAACCCACACAGACCAAAGTGTCCGTACATGTATTTTTCTCTGCAAGGCTTTGAAGGACACTTCATTAAATTTGGCTTAAACATCCACTCAAGGATGACCTGAACAAATGTAGTGGTCAAAGGTCAAGGTCACAGCTGTTACTTCTAGCTAAACTCATCGCCTCATAAATCAGCTCATCGGCTCAGTTTTATTCATCATCTGACAGTTTAAATCCACGTCGGACACCAGTTCGTCTCCCTGGTGGTTCGTGGTGGGGGTCTAAGTACATCAGGCGATTCCTAATAAGAGATTAGAGAAAAAAAATGAAACTAGAAGGGCAGACATCCAGAATTCATGAAATATTTCCTGAGAAATTAATGAAAATGTTCCGATCCTAACCCAAAATATAACGTTCTCTTGGCTCACTGTCATGAGTATCGTCCAAGGACAAACTGCTTGGCAAGTTTAAACAAATGTGGATAGAAATAGAAGAGCTGGACCAGATGTAATACAGAAGCGAGACGGTCCACCGGGAGGCTTTTGGTAACCTGGGAGTCACGGCGCCTTCCTGCTCATTAACTCATCTTTGTGGGTTCATGATAATTGAGTGATAGATTATAAAACAGGACAGACTTAATGCTTGGTACTGCAGTAATGGACCAAACCAAATCTCTGATTATACACAGATGCCTTTCAAACAACTGAGGACTCACACACACACATGCACACACAGGCCAGCCCACTGCATTGATTTTATGCCTATCTGTTATAGTAAAGAAACAAGTATTTCTTTTTAATCAGATGTACTCTGGTCTCTGCCAGCGAGTTTAACGAGCCCTCTCCTGTAATTAACTTCCTGTCTGAGTCGCAAGAAGCCGTCAGTTTCCTCTCGTTCCTGTAATGATCCGTCTGTCCTCAGAGGCCCAATACAATCAGAGGGAAGAGCCACGAGCTGCACTGCAGAAAAGAGGAGGAGGAGGAGGATGCTGGCTGCGAGGGGTTTAATCTTAAAAAGGGCGACTACAGCAACTTTACGTATGAAGCTCAGTTTGATTTCTGTGGAATATCTTGTGTGGATGTCATGGAGTGATCCACATCCAGCTATGATCACATATGCTGATGTCATCGAGGTTATCTCAGCTTTACTCGTCAGCATTTTCACCTTAATGCAATGATGTATTGATTTGATTTTGGTGGTTAATGTCAAAGGTCAAGGGCACTGTGACCTCATTAACTCTTTTTTTTTTATTGGTCTTATGAATGCTGTATTTCAGGGGTATACTGTAAGTCTATAATGTACATAGTAATTATGCCACCTGCCCAAAAGTGTAGCATGGAATGATGTCATTTCATATCCAAAAAGTCAAAAATTAACTTAAAAGTACATCCTTGAGGGACTTTCTATTCTTTATCCCTCACTGTCTCAGTAAGAAAAGAAAAATATTGATCAAGAGCAAGTATAGATGTTGTCCTTAAATAGCAGCGTTGCTACGGTGAAGACGGCTGTTTATTTTGCCTGCTCCACTGCTTGAGTCTGTGTTTGATGTCCGTCATTCTTGTATCGACATTTTTACCTCGTGGAAAAATTATCTTACCGAAGCTTAAGTTGCAGTTTCTGCTCTTTTCTGTAGACATTCATCGCCAGTTACATCACTGTTACATTCAAGAAACACTCCCAATTTTCTTAAGAGACTTTGAATTCCGTACAAGCTGTCATGTAGAAAAAAAATCATTATTATTTGTAGGGGTTTTAAAGGAAATTTTCTCTCCAAGAAGATAACAGCAAAGAATCTGTCACTGTCTGCAAATTACGTTGTGGCTCCGCCCCCCCCCCGACTCCCTCAATAAAACATCTGCTATATTGGATCATAAAAACCATCTACATATGATCTTTTTGTGCAGATGTATAGTTGTTTACTTGCGGTAGCTTACAATGAGCGGCAGCTTACAGAGCACCCCACTTAGTCTCTCCTCAATAACATAAACCTCTTGTGAGTCATCAGGCTGAGTTATGATATTAAGTGATCCAACGTGTCGTCTGTACTCGTCCTAACCAAACATTCTATGTCGAGGCTTTGGGAGTATCTGTTATCCCTCATGGCCACCATTCAAAACCCTCACACTGCTTCTTTTTTTCGTTCCTCTTTTTTTTTTTTTTAACCGTCTGATGTTACAGCAATGGAATCCAATCTGTATCACCTAATCTATCCCCTCTCTCATCCGCTCCATTCTCCAATGCATTCCCTAAAAAGGCAGGATAAGGAAGGCAGGATTTGGACATGGGGTCGTGGGGGTGTGTGCAGGTCGCAGAGGGGTATATACAGACCCCCCCACAACACAGCGAGGTGTATGGTCTCTGGGTTTGACCCCCCTGTGGATGCCACCTTCTCCTCCTACGCTGTATTCTTTCCTACAAACCAAACATGACTTTCTACAAGCACTCAGGTATGGATGCTACCTGTAATACCTCCTGACCAGGTGTGTACGAGCAGCGTGCGACTACACACTCGGTTTGGAGACTTTGATGCTGTTTCAATGATTTTTTTTTGAGTGTTTGATTGGATATTTACATGCTGAGGGACTTAAAAATTCATCAGTATTGCTTTACTCAAATATAGCATGTACGACTTTCTCAAGATGAACAATCCAAATTAAATGATGGTATTTAAATATCTGCATCAAAGAGGTTTAATGATTGGCGCTTTTACCCCCCCCCCCCCCCCCCCCGGTTGCCAGTGAGAATATTCAAAAATTACTTACTTATTACTATTACTACTTTTCAAGCGTCTCAATGAAGAACAGAGGAAGAAGCCATCAAATACTGAGGCAAATCGGTTTCTCATATTGAGGGACTGAATGAGTTTGATGGGACACTCTCGGGGTGCAATTCTGGTCTTTTGTAGAAATATGGGGTTTAATATTTGCTGTTGCCTTGTTCCAGGGTTTGCACTGTATTGTTTGTTTGTTTATCTCCTCTATGGCGCTATAATGACTGCATTAGATGGTAGTAAAAGGAAAATCATGCCGCGATTGTGTCTTTGCTACTGTTTGTATCCGCTGATGCCGTGGAGGTCGCTCTGTCTTTGATCTCACGCTGCTCTGACTCACCACTCGAACTGGTCACACTCTGACCTTTCTGGCTATGGAGGACTCCTCCCCACAAGGACCCAAGTGGTCAGCTCCCTCTGCTTCGACAGCTTAGCAATGGCACATACCATGACTGCTTGACAGGGGGCAGCTGTCGCGGAGTAACAAAAGATTAAAGCCCAAGTATTGGACACGTCTCAGCTGGAACCACAATAGTATCAATGTAGGCTTGTTAGTCATCACTCTGCATTTGTCCCCTCAGGAAGGTCAATGTTCTTTATATAGAGGATTGATGGTGATGGTGGAAATCAACCTCAGGTCTGGCCCGGCTCACAAATGAGAGACAAGAATTTATGTGTGTGATTGGCTGTGTTGCATGGGCTCCAGGATAGGTCATGCAAGGCAAGGCAAGGCAATTTTATTTGTATAGCCCGTTTTCACAAACAGTTTGTCTCAAAGGGCTTTACATGGCATCATAACAACATCCTCTGCCCTGAGACCCTCACATCGACTGAGGAAAAACTCCATAGAGAACCCTTTTAACAGGGAAAAATCTGAGAAACCTCAGGGTGAGCAACAGAGGAGGGATCCTCACCCAGGAGGGACAGACGTGCAGTAGATGTTGTTACAGGGAAGAAAACAGTTTGCTAATGCACATCTGACCTTAGTAGGTGGAGCGGGGTGTCACTCAGTCCGACATTTATCCCTGGATGACAGCTGACACACACGCGCACGCGCACACACACACACACACACACACACACACACACACACACACACACACACACACACACACACACACACACACACACACTGGCAAGGACTTTCCATAACTTTATCTAACCGAGCCCTTTTAAATTGTGAGGATAACTCACTTTCCAAAAATGTCCTCACTGTTGTTGAAAACTTGTTCCAATCCTCACAATGCAGCAATTATAAGAACACACACACACACACACACAGGCAAATACCACACACTGAGTGGCTCACCTCTCCACGACTGTTTACCACATCCCATGTAAATAGCTGCAGTTCGTTTCATAAATATTTTCCTTGTTGCTATGGTTACTAAAACGAAATGCCCTTACAACCATTGTTTTCCTCCATCACTCATTTGCTTTTGCGGATTAGAATGATGTGTGTCCCCTGACATCCTGGGAGACAGAGAAGCTTTAGCAGCTACAGCAGAAAGTGATAAACCCAACCTGCCCCACACACAGCTGCTCCAGCCGGGACGGGACGCGCCGGACCGCCGCCCTGCTCCTACAGCCAATAAATGACCCTCCCAAAGATGCAGACAAATATTTGAGCTGGACTCGGGGGCTATCTTGGAAATATGTGTCTGTGTGTTGGGGTGGGACTGAGCCAGCCGGACTAAAAATAAAAACTTTCCAGGGGAGTCCGATAACAAGTTTTCAGTGTGAAAAAAACGGAAGTTAGACAACAATGAGCCGTCTGTGCGCTGCTTTCTAATTGTTCTGTTTTTTAACCTCCATCTCACCTCCCTCATCACGTCGGTATGCCGCTGCTGGCGGAGCTCTACCTCTTACCGATATTAAAACCGACACTGAAGATTAACGTCCTCATTGAGGAAATTCTGCTCTTGATTTATGTATGTATTTATTTATTTTTGCATTTTAAATTCCTAAGGTCAGATGTACATTAGCATCTTTTAGCATCCACAATACATGTGAGGTATTGTCTCGTGTGTCCGCATTATGTTGGGTTCTTTTTTTTTTTTTTTTTCCTTTTGAGAGCTGGAGCTCTGGTTGCACGTCTAAAGTGCTCCATAAATAAAACCGAGAGTTTGTGAGAGGGAGCTTGTTTGGGTGATGGAGAAGCAACAATGGCCCCGTGTGCTGCCTGACGGAGCTCCAGCCGCTTCATCTCCTCTGAATGTCTTCTTTCAGGCCCCAAGTGTTACCTCTCCTCCACCATGACCGATCGCTTCGACTGCTACTACTGCCGCGACAACCTGCACGGCAAGAAGTACGTGAAGAAGGATGAGAAGCACGTGTGCACCAAGTGCTTTGATAAGTTGTGCGCCAACACGTGCGCGGAGTGCAGACGACCCATAGGTGCTGATGCCAAGGTGAGAGAGTGTGTGAAGTGGGAAATCACCCATGACAGTAAATAATGAAGTAAATGCATCTTTGTAAAATTCATAATAGATTTCTGGAACACACACACACACACACACACACACACACACACACACACACACACACAAGCCACAGGAGAAATGAGTAAATATGAATCTGTCCATCCAGCATCAGTACTTCATATGAAAGAAATCTGATTATTATTGCTTGAAGTAAATAATAATAATAATAATAATAATAATAATAATAATAATAATAATAATAATAATAAAAAGATCTTCCATAGAAACAGGAGAGAACTTAAGCTTGTTGAATAAATAAGTCAAAATAAAGAAGTATATCAGACTGGGAATCAGGCCCTCTTCGTTTTAACTTGCTGGGTGATGAAAGCGAGGGGTCTGAGTGTGCCTGCATTTGTCATCGCCGCCTCCTCTCCAGCAGCTGTGCTTGTTTCCAGAGCTCTGCCCGTAGCAGGCAGTTAGTTGTGTTAAAAAAAAAACCCAAACCATTTGTACTAATGGAGCTAAAATACTTTATTTCACATTTGACCGTGGTCTCCTTCATGCCTCGCCGCATCCCGGTTCACTTCACCTCCACTCTAATTCCTGACACATGGGCTTCTTATTCTGGGCTCAGGCCCCCCACCTTTCCTCTGCATCAGGGCACCTCTACTCAGTCTGCACCCCCTCTCTGTGTTTAGGAGCTGCACCATAAGAACCGCTACTGGCACGAGGACTGTTTCCGCTGTGCCAAGTGCTACAAGCCTCTAGCCAGCGAGCCGTTCAGCGCCAGGGATGATGGGAAGATCATGTGTGGCAAGTGCAGCTCCCGAGAGGATGGCAACCGCTGCCAGGGCTGCTACAAGGTGGTCATGCCAGGTGGGTTTGCTGCTACTCAGGAGCCTAAATATTCAAATGATGGCTCCTGGTGGTCTTTATCATTAGAGTGCACGTTTATCCATCTGCTTTGCTTGTGAATATTTGTTTCTACCCTACTGCTCTATCAAAGTATTAAATGTAATATTAAAAGTCATTTTTATTTACACGTCTAGTTTAAAATATTGATAACATAAAATGTTTGCACTGATCAGATTCTTAAAAAAAGAAAAACAAATATCCAGCACTCCTCTGCGTAACTGTTAAACCATGACTGACCCAGCTGAGATCAACAAATTCAGCTACTATTCACCAGAACAAGGTGGCACGGTGGTGCAGCGGTTGGCGCTGACTGGAACAACCTGGGACGAGTTGTAGCGCCTCTTCACAGAGGTCATAAACAAAGTTCAGTTTGTGCTGAATTAGTGTTGACACTTCATTCGGAGAGATGTTGATACACTCATTCATTGTTTTGATGAAATAAATTTGTCAATGTAAGTATGTTCACTCCTTCTAGTCGTGACTGCGTTGTTTCCATGGAGACGCGGTGCTCGATATTAACTGGAAATATGACCTGAAAGTCAATAAACATGTCATAGAGGTTAAACTCAGCATCACGCAGCTTTAATAAAGAAGCTGATAGAGAAAAGAACCGATACCAACAGTGCTAAATAAAGTGAGTGAAATGTTTGTTGGGCTACATCCTATCACCTCTCAGCTCAAATGGTTGTTCTGATCTGCTGCAGCTCTCCACAACTCCTTGATGATGTGTGTTTCAGGAACCCAGAACGTGGAGTATAAGAACAAGGTGTGGCACGAGGATTGCTTCACCTGCTTTGAGTGCAAGCAGCCCATCCGCACGCAGAGCTTCCTGACCAAGGGTGATGACATCTACTGTGCTCCCTGCCACGACAAGAAGTTCGCCAAGAAGTGCTTCCACTGCAAGCAGGTACTGGATCACATCAAAATGAATAATCCACAGAGCGTTAGTGTGTGTGTGTGTGTGTTTGTGTGTGTATGACATCATAACCTATCCCTCTCAGGCCATCACCTCCGGGGGGGTCAGCTACCAGGATCAGCCCTGGCACTCCGAGTGTTTTGTGTGCCACACCTGCCGTAAGCCCCTGGCGACAGCCCGCTTCACCTCCCATGAGAACGTCATGTACTGTGTTGACTGCTATAAGACCGACGTAGCCAAGAAGTGTCACGGCTGCAAGAACCCCATCACAGGTCAGGCCCAACTCACACAGATCCCCCCAGATACCAGCCTCAACTGTATAAAATATGGAATGAATGGGAAGAAAAAGTCACGTCCTTCACGTGAACGATTCAAGCATAATTCTAATGGGAACGGTACAGTAGAAGAGACAGTGATGTCACTGCCCCCACCCCCCGACAGATGCCTCAATATACCATGATGCAATGCAGGAGATAGAGTCAACCTTGAGACTTTTCCTCATAATCAGGTTTAATGCCATGTATGTGAGGTATGTGAGGGGCTGACAAACATGGAGATGTATGAGAATGAAGAATCACCTGCTGCAAGTCAAGAAGTCCAAATACTTCAACAGTGAAAGAATTTTCTACAGAGAATATTACAAAATATAATAAAAAATTTGTGCATTATACTCGTGCAAAAAGTTTTCAAATTTCTCAGGGGTCGCCAATGAGACTTTTTTGGCACGTATGCTCAACAGTTCATTTTCCCCCTCCAGCCTGATGAGTAGGCAAAGTTTTTGTTTCGGTCTTCAAAAAGGGATTTTGCATTTCAACAATAATGGTTAATATGTAGCAATGTCCTAAACTTTCAAAGGTGACTTACATTTAAAGAAAAGAGAAAAAAACAGAAGTTAGATGCTGAATCCAGGTTTTGAAGAGGTGTGTACTCATCCAATGGCAGGACAGATTTCCCTGGTTTTCTGGCGTTGCTGACTGATGAATGTCCGTCTGTCACTCAGGGTTCGGCCACGGGACAAACGTGGTGAACTACGAGGGATACTGCTGGCACGAGTACTGCTTCAACTGTAAGAAGTGCTGCCTCTCTCTGGCCAACAAGCGCTTCGTCATCAACGGGGATCACATCTACTGCCCCGACTGTGCTAAGAAATTGTGAACAGCACGTTCGTCTGTGGAGACAATTAAGTTTAAAGTAACTTTACACCAAAACTGACAGTTTATATGTTTTTTTTTTTAACCCTCACTATTCCAAATATGGGATTTTTTTTTTGAGTGGCTGAAAAGTGTTCTAAATGCAAATCCAGTTTCTGAAATGGCATTAAAATGTCAGTTTTGGTGAAAGGCCGGGAGATTATTTCAGCTCCGTATGCTCTAGCTTGACTCATTTATTTGCACATGTGTAAATGCAACATGTCAGTGTTTGATAGTGACATGTATAATTTCTTGGAGGGATTATCATTTCTTCTATTGAGCTCTTTTAGAGTGGATGCAGCTTTTTTTTTGTTGAAGATAGGAAAAAAAAAAAAGTCTCTTTGGTGCCTTTCTGGAAGAAAGATATTAACATGCATGCTCCAACATACCAGCTTTGATTAATAATCTGTTGTGTCTCTGAATAGCGGAGACTTTTAAGACATGTAAAGCATGTGAATTTCAACTTCTAATGAGTTGTGTTTTTTTTTTTTTTTTTTTTAGCTTGATGCTGAAATATAAACTGCTCATGTACTCAAAGCAAAATAAAGGAGGTGCTCATCTCAATGTTTGTTTCTTTGGAGCAAATAAACACGGCACGAGTAGTTGTTTTTGCAAGACTTTATTAACAGTTTGTATCATCTCAGTACACTTTAGAAATATTTACAGTACAAATTCTAGTATGTGTGGACAGGGTGTTGTCAGGTGAGTAAATCTTTCAGAGGAGTTTCGTATTCACAAAGTTGCCCTGGATGGACTGATTGTCGAGGCCGAGGTAAGGACACACTTTCTTAGTTAACAGTGACAATAAAAACCCTAAATCTAGATCTAAGGCACCGTGCTATCCTATATTGTTATACGCATTGAGGACTTGAGCCCTCAAACATGCAGCAGGACCTGGAATAGATACAGTATCTGTTCAAGCAGCAACTACAACAGCACCTCCCCAAAACCCCCCACCCCACAGGTGCTGCTCACCTGTTGTTGTCCCGTAGGAGCGTCGTCTCCTCTCGACCAGCCTCTAATCACCAGGAGGGAGAAACGTTGGGGGAAGGGGGGGTTGAAGGCAGGTTTTGGATTATGGATGAGACTTCTAAAATATCAGACATGACCATTTTCTCTTCAAGAACTCTTCTACAGTGAAGCTACTCCTCAGTAGCGATCATATTTAACCATAGCGAGTAATCAGTGACAGTGCAACGAGTCTGTATGTTTCCTGAAAGCTAAAAGCGGTGAATAATGAAGGACGGGTCATTGAGTGTTACATTCTCTGAGCTTATGAATAAAACTAAAGCCCTTTCATGCACAAAGCCATTTTTAGTTCACAAGCGGGTGTGAAAGCCAGCAAAGACCAAGGCAAAAAAAAAACCTTTCGTTTAGGTTATTCAAGCGTAGGGAATTTCAAGATTTCAATACAGATCATGAGAAACCCAAAACAAGTGTGACCTGTGTCAGCTGTTAAATGAACTCTGCCTCTTCGAACAGACGAGCTGATATACCAACTGGAACTATCTTACAGGGATTACATTCAAAGACAGGCACAGCAACAACCACGTCGCTGAAGGCTCAAACAATTCTGCTTGCCATTCGAATGTCTGCCAGTTTAGTCTGCATGAGGCAGCAGGGACTGGGGGGGGGGGGGGGGGGGGCACAACTGAAAGCTCTTCATAAAAATACAAATACACACTGAGAAACATGTAGTGGGTCCCAACTTGGCCCCTTGTTTTCAGTTTCAAGGCTGCCCAAAGCTGACCTGACCACCCTGACGCGGGGCACGAGTCGAAATCTAACTTAAAGCACAGTCACAAACACAAGAAAATAAATCTCCTCCATCACCGCTCCATCCTAAACACGGCTTCATTTGCCTAATACTGATTATATATACACACAATACAATAACACTTAAATATATGTAGAAATGTATTTTCATATATAAACAGCCACATTTTATATTATAAAAAATAAGTGAAATGCTTTTTTGTGTGTGTCTCATGTAGCAGCTAGTAATGTTGGAATTTTTTAGAAGTTAGTGGGAGAAATTCATGAAAGAGCCACACAGACCGATGACAGCCTGTAAGAGCCCGCAAAGCTTGTGGTGGAACCAGATTCCCGAAGATTTCTAGTCTTAGAAACGGCGAGGATCGCAAGTGAACAGGTAGCAGGAGACGCATATACTCACTCCAGAGGCAGCTAAGAATTAAAACACAGAGCTCTCCTGAGAATATATTACAGGTAAGAACAGATTCAAACTAATCTTGAACGAGAGATTGTTAGTAATCAGATTCTGTATGCGTAGCACTGCGATGACAAATAAATGAACCGTGAGTCCTTCAAAGCAGCCTTTTCATGAACAGTTGTGCTTGCGAGGCCATCTAGTGGCTCTGGAAGGAAACACACTCTGACTGAAGCTGAGTACATCTTGCAAAGGGCAGAGCTCTGAAGTAAAGCAGGAACACTTCATCCTCAGCAGTGAGCACGTGACAGGAGACTGTGCGTGTATGAGCTCCAGCACATGGAACTTAGAATATTCACACTTAGATACTGGAGGTTATGAAACAAAAACACGGTAAGGCCATATTGCTGGATGCTGCAAAGACCAGCCGGTCAAGTAAATTTAGATGAGTCACATGCAAAAACTGGGATGTGAACCCCCAACCCCCCCACCCCCACCCGAATGTACTGCTGTTCCCTCTGTTAGTCTTGGTATTAACCTTATAAGTTCACATGTGCATGGACCTGGAATATTCTCATACAAGAGAAACACACTAAAGGTGAGAATAATTACAATAACAAAGAAGCCACAAGTAATAAATTACAACAATGCAACCCCGACAAAGACAGAACTCTTAAAAAATATCATCAAAATTAGACACAACATAGAAAACAAAATCTGGAGAACTTGACACAAGAGGAAGAGGAAAGAGACCTGAAGCAAGTATGTTGAAGGAATATATGGAATTTCCCTGAAGCATTAACATTTTTTTTTCCTCATTATGTAGGGTGCAAATTTAGCACTTAGGGTGGTCTTTCCGCTTCAACTTGTGCTCCTCCCTCTGGAACATGTGGAGGAGGAAGAAGAGGAAGCTGATAGGAATTGGTAGGTTTTTTTTAGGTTTTTTTTTTTTTAGAGGAGCTCAGCTGGACAGGAACTTCAGGAGTGCAACAACAGTAGGAGGCTTCGGAGCAATGGCGGCAGCATCACATCTCTGTAGACACACATGAAGAAGAGTGTTGGGGTCCACTCTGAGGAAGACTACACACACATTCTGAATTAAAGAATAATGCCATACCTGACATGGCCTCTATGGGTTGATTGGAGGAATGCAGGGTGGTTACTGGTCCCTTGTCCTCAAAGGCTACCCTGGTGGCATCTGAGCCGTCACAGTTGATCAAGACCTGGTTACAGTCCTCTGCCTCGATGAGGGGGTGAGTCTTTGAGTGGACATTAACATCAATGAGTTCCTCAAAGCTCCACTGGTTGTTGGACTTACTGCTGAGGCCTGAGACCAGCCCCACCTTGGCAGAGTCCTGCTCATTCAGGAATTCAGAACCCTCCACGTGGCGGCCCTTTGGAAGTGGACTGCAGAGAAGTGGGTGAAGAGGTAGAACCTTAAGTCTTTATTTTCGCTGTCAATACAGCAACATTTGTCCTTTGAATTTCACCCATCCTCTTTGGAGAGGAGCCAAGGGCCCAACTCTACATCTTTTTTGGTCTCTTGGTCAGGACTGCAGACAGGACATTAACCTTACATACCAACTGCTTAAAGAAAGGAGGCGTGACAGCTGGAACTCGAACCAGAGACCTTAATGCTGTGAGACAAAAGTCTTGCTGATTTCTTCACAGTGACAGATGGAGAAGTACATGGTGACATTATGTACTGGTGGATAAGACTTGTACTAATCTGTATCTTCGTTATTGCAACCGAACCCCATGAAAACACCAACCAATGCATTTTCTTTCAGCCTGTCTGTGCTAATCAGGAGCAACATTGTGCATCGCTACCAGTTATATTGATAGGTAAGTGTTTAACGACATGTAAATTACGGGTTGTACAATTCTGAGAAAATACCTAATAGAGATATTTAATATCGATTATTTTGAATGATACTGGGAATGTTAATTTCTACATGATTCATTCACTCATTTAATTTAAAATGGTGTTTTGGCTCACTATCAGTCTAAAACAAACATTGTGCCTTCAGCCGATTTGAAAATTGTTGAATGTCATGCTGCAATTTCCATTCATTGCACATCTTCAGTGTGAAGAAGTGTGGGTTATAGTTGCTAAACAGTTGTGTAATGAGTAATGGGAACAGACATCAGGTGAAGAGAGTTATTATAATCAGTTTGGCCAGCAGAGGGCACTTGAACTGTCCTTCACAAGTAATAGTTGAGAAACAGTGATGAGAGCTGCAGGTAGGCAGGAATATGAGGTCGTACTGAGCGAGGCCGGGCTGATGTCGTCTTTGCAGCTTGACAGAACACAGTGATGCTACAAGCCCACTATTGAGAACTTTAGTTCCCAACACTGCTTTGATTTTGGTTAACATGGTCACACACACGCTGCCTCTTGGCCACATTCCCTTACATTTTTATGTTTTTTGTATGTTTATATTTTTGCAGGTGACGACTACACTACTGCTGGAGGATTCTACTTGTCTCCAGGTCTTTCTGTAGTGACAGCAACACCCCAGTATTCGTGGGTTTCAGCACCACCCTCATGTCTGAAGTCCTACCTTACAGCTTGGCTCTCATCTGTGCTTATGCCATTGCTATTCTCCTTGTCGTCTGTCTCTGGTTTTCCATTCAGACTACCGAGGGGCTCCTCACGCAGTCCCACCCCATCACCAGAGGACAGACCGCTCTCCTCTTTGTCAGCCTCCATGTCCAGGTCACTTGTCTGACCTGCACCATCAACTGAGGGAGAATCACATGACACAAACCATTGGCTGTATTTAAGTTCAGTCCTTCATGTAAAATATATGCAAACCAAAAAAGAAATAGGAAAATGTACTCGTTGTAACTAATTGAACTGAAACCTTTTGAACATGCCCAAGGTGATAAAACTTACAGTTGGCTTCGAAGTTGTCGTCATCGCCGTCCTCCTGCATGCATTTATCATCATCTCTCTACAGTCACACACACAAATATACAATGTTTTCACGACATAGATCGTAGAGGATTGTCCACAGACACATAGGCAGTATGAATGTGAACTCACCTTCAACTCGTCTCCTTTTCTAGTTCTTTTCATTATTTCTTCAATTCTCTGGGCGAATAAAAAAATGGAGCATAGTTAAATATTGTTTCTTTGACAACAGAGTAACAGTGAAAGCATTCTTGGTTTACGTTATCTGTTGCTTAAATATTTTTAAACTGGGTGTCTATCTTGATCAGGCCTATTGGGAAAAAAGACTTTCAAGTCAAGTATAAACTGTTAGAGGTTGAATACAGAAGCTAATATTAAAATCTTTTTTTTTTGGTTTGTTTTTTGTTTGTGTTTGGATCCATTTCAATAATTAACAAAAACTTTATCACTCAGGTTTGGCACTGGAGACACAACTTTTGCCTCTCTTCCTTTTTAATACCTTTTTCCTCTCCATGCGTTCCTGTTGGTTCTGCTGCATGATGCGATCGCGCTCCTGGCGGACGCGCTCTGCCTCCTCCAGGGCCTTGGCCTCAGCCTCCTCCCGTTCCCGCTGGAGCTCAGCCTGTTTCAGCGCCTCCTCTGCTGCCAGTCTTTCCCGATCTTCCTCCGCTCTACGAGCTTCCTCTTCTTCTTTAATCCTTCTCTCTTCTGCAAGCTTCTTCTCCTCCTCTATGCGTTTCAGTCGAGCCTCCTCCGCTATACGTGCTTCTTCTTCTTTTCTTAGCCTGAGGTGGAAACAACCAGCAGCACTTGGCATTTTATGGATTAGTTTTAAAAATGGATGTATTTGGAATACCTTCTAATTCAAAGACAAAATTTGTGATAATAATATATCAAACATCTTGTTATCTTATTTCCTGTTCACTGTGTCCATACTACTGTTATAAAAATGGCCTGGTTATACTTAACAACAAATGTATTTATAAACTCTTATGACTATGAGATCATCAGTGTTGATGGCACTTGCATTTCATCTACATCCCCAAATTATGACCAAAAGTCAAAAGTTCATCCCTCTAGCACAATAACAGCAGAACAAAAAGAACTAATTCATTGAGCTCACTTCTCCTCTTCCTCCCGCTGTAGCTTGAGTTGCTCCTCTTTCTCTTTCTGCTCTCGCATCAGTCTGCGGTTCTCTGCCAGGATCTTAGCTGCCTCAGCAGCTGAATTGGTGCCTACCATCCCCTTCGAGTCTGACAAGTGGAAAGAGACATTCAGAGGAAAAGCTTGTCACACATTTTCCACTGAAGTGCTGACCTCGGGCTACAGGCCCTTGTTGTTCAAGTTTCACATGATCATCCAAGTTGTATGAAACAACATAAAACATATAAATATGAGAGAGAAAGAGCCACAGAGCTGGAGAAGTCTGAAATAAATCAATCTTCATAATGCAAGAATAAAGACTAAAGCCTTCCACGCAGTATGCAGTTCAGTTTCATCTTACAAGGCATATTTCTCTCCAAGAGGGGGCAGCATCAATAAACCCGGATCTGTAACAGGATGTAACACCAGCTGGGAGTTAATAGGTCTCCTGCACCACTGAGATTTACTGCAAACTGAGCTGCAGCCACGTCAGTTTGCCACACACGCGCGCGCATAAGCTCACACACATGCTTGCTCACACACATGCTTGCACACACACATGCTTGCACACACACATGCTTGCACACACACATGCTTGCACACACACACGCTTGCACACACACACGCATGCGCACACACAAGCATGCTTGCACGCGAACAAACACACGCATGCATGCACACACACACACACACACACAAACAATTTTGTATATCTTCAGCCTCTTAAAAAACAAAACACAATCATCTTTAAACAACCTTGCAGCCTCACTATAGAGGATGTATTTTTATAATCCACAAAGTGCAGCTTTGAGCATCACTGATAATTGCGAGATTAAGACACTACATGAGAGCAGCTCATTTGTGCAGTGCCTGTTTAAAACATCTATTTGGAATGGGGTGACTGCTTGGCCTCCAGTAGCTACTTCTCACAGGTAAGTGGCAGCCGGTGATGTGAGGTACCATTCTTTTATAGACAGAGGAAATAAAATAACAGGCTGGGCACTCATTCTCAATCGTAAATGAAACTTCTTCAAACTTCTTCTTCAAACTGTTCATAATGGGCTCTTAAATTTTTCTTATTTTCTGACTTGGGATTTGAGAGGGCAAGTTTGTTCCAAAGATTCGTGCTTTGTCTGCAGGGGTGCTTCACAATCCCTACTGCCTTAGAGCATATGAGACAAATGGGTTTTGAACAACCCTGGGAAGTGTTTGCTCTGTTGAATCCACATTAAGTGAAACAGCAAGTGACTCTCTCCCAATAATATAACCAAACACCTCTCAGAGAGTCGCTTGCTGTTTTTTTGGGGGGGGGGGGGGGGGGGGGGGGTTTGTAAACACAGATTGATTTTTTTTTTTTGACATTATGGAAGAGAGATGGAGTAAAATAGGTCACAAGCAGAAAGAATGACAATGTTGAAAATAACAACCAGATAAGCTATTATTTTAAATACTCAATATATGTGGTTTTCTGCTGCTTAAATTGTATCATTTATGAGTCACTGATTCAAAGACACCCCCCCCCCTTTAGATATATTTTGGGCCCTATGAAATCTGACTGAACTGTTTCCAGATTCACTTTGATCTTGAGTCACTAACCAAAACTTGTGACTGCGGATGAGTGTTGGAATTTAAACGAACTGGAAAATTGAGAGTTTTGCCTTCAGCTTCTGCAATGCCTTGAAAATTTGAATTTCCCTGTTTCTTATAGACAGGGTGGGGGCACCTTAACCCTTTGGCAACATACTTCCCCCTACTGATTTTGAGTATGGAAAAGGAAGTCCTAGCTTGCGTGGACTGGTCACAAATCGTGGCTTGCACACATATTATTATGAAGTGCAGTAGGTGTATTTATAATGTGGAAAGATTGGTATCACTGAGATGTGCCCACCATCTTTCTCTTTGGTCTTGCTAGCATCAGAGGACTGTGATGGCCCAGTGTGGCCAAGACCCAGTTCCTTGGACTTGGAATCCCTCTTTCGCAAAGTAGGTGGCCCTGTTGGGGTGAGAGCTGGTTTCTGGATGGGTGGAGGTTTGGTGGCTCCTGTTTGGGGGGATGGGGGACGTTGTTTCATTGCACCAGGTGAGGGTGGGCGTGTCCTAGAACTTTGCCTATCATAACAAAAGCAGAATGAGAAATTGCATAAAATGTTAAAAATATATAGTGGAACATCATTCAAAATGTAAGTTTGGGGTCTTACTTAGCTGCTGGGGAGGGAGTCCTCTTTGGAGCTGGAATGGGGGCTGGAGACGGCGAGCGGTTGCGGGCCAGTGTAGTAGATGAAGAACGCTGCCCCCCAGGAGATGTTGACTGCTTGTCTTGCTTATTCTGTTGTTCCACAGAGTGGACAGTCTTAGTGAAGGAATTCCTGACAATCTCTTTATTCTGATTACATCATGAACTCAGAAGTTATTCACATGAACAAGAAAAGTAACATGGGACAAGAAACGGCAGATGTGTGCATAAGAAGAAAATCCCTAATTTTGGCAGAGCAATAAAATTGACCAGGTGCTAGTCATAAAAAAGTATATTTGGCAACCCATTTCATTTTTTTAATCAATCTAAGAGTACAACACCACATGCAATCAATTTCCTTGTAGACAATCTTCCGTTTTCTTCCTACAATGGTTGCAACAATGCAGCCATGGCACGCACATGACATGCTTTTTGAAGCACAACACAAAATTATTTCTTAGATGTGAAGAGTGTTTTTGGTTGATTATGAAAGTGGCCTATCATATTTGTGAAGCATTTTAGGATTTTCTTTTTGGTTTATTATGAAATCCTGGCATTAAAGAGTATTCGGTGACCCTTTTTGGGATTTTTTTATATATCTGTCCTAGAGAATAACAGCTTTCCAAACTGATTTACCTCAATTGGAAAGTCGCCCTTTGCTTGTTCATTTTGTCACACTGTAGTCCACCAATATAAAACCACAGGCACAGCACATCAATTTGTGTAATTAAGATCTTTGTCTCACATTTATTTGGTTAATTTATGAAGGGGATATTCTGACTGCCTTCATTTGAAAAGCAATGCAGGCAAACAGCTGCTGACGTAAACGATAAAATCTAAAGTGGCACGCACTACCTGAACGATAAGAATGAGGCAGTTAATTTCAACTATCTGCACACCTATCTGTGAATGTGGAAGAGAAGATACAATGAGATGGTAAGGAAAGTCAAAAGCCTTTAACATTAGGCCCCAAGGGCAGGGTGGAGTCTGCTTTGCATGGCCTAATCTGTCTATAGTCAGGCCATTGTGGATCACTTTGTCTCATGGGATGACAATGAGGCCTTTCACAGCCGCTGAGGGGGCTGACTGGCAGGTTACATGAGAGAGCCAGGCAGCGCAAGCCACCAAGTGGGAATGCTAGACTTAAGTTGTGCAGGAAGCAGGATACAATTTTTCTAATGTATGCGTTTGGAATTATGAGTGGTAAAGACTAAAGAACAGTCTTCCCGTTCTGCAATAGTGTGGTGAATAAGTGTCCAGGTAGTATAACCACTCACTTCACTGAGCAATGTCACTCTATCTTTATGTCTTTTTTGCATGAATTGTATTTCTTTAAAGACTATCCAAAAATAGGCACAAAACAATAAAATGCTTTTACTTTCAAGTAATATTTGTACTATTCACATTCATTAAATGACTTTTGATACCATAATATTTTTGTCAAGAGACATAACATACTAAGGTCTGACAGTCTCACATTCACTAAAATCTGCAGCGCAATATACGGTAGGTCCAATCCAGAGCCTTCCATGCACACAGACACAAGGCTACAACAGTATTACATCATCCTTCAGTCCACAATCACAACTATAAATAAGTTTTTAAATCAAATTCTCATTAATACATTAATTCTTTCAGCTCGTCAAGACAGAAAACTTTGTGACACAACTGAATCTCTCACTTGACATAATAATAGACCAACAGCATATTTGACACTTTCATAACATTTTCTTCCATTTACTCTGAGAACTATCAAAATACAAGTGAGCTACACACAATACTGTGCCTGAACATATCCTACAAACAGATATGCTGTTTTTGCTAACCAAACCATAGAGATAATGGACGTATAAACCAAACAGATGTCATGCTGAACAGAGTCTCCCACACAATACTGCACAAGGAAGTGCAGCTCAGGTATGTTATGACGTAATGAACAACTAAACCCACTGAGTGAAATTCTCTCATATTACATGTAAGACACTTGTTCTACAAAATCATACAAGTTCTGGTCATATGAACATCGTGGCCAAATATACAGCAAAGATAAAGAAAGTGCAGTTTCAGGAGACAGATATATGGAGGAAATACAGCCAATAAAATCTATCTTCAGTGAAAGATATCACTTCATTACACCACTGTATTTGTAAAAGTCTGACCAGGACTGTGAGTCAGCAGAGTAACAAGAGGTGCTCTCACCAGTGAAGGGTCGAGGGCTCCGTCAGCTGAGACAGAGGTGGTCATGCCGCCCTTCTGTCGGTCAATGCTGCGGCTGCGCACGGGTCCACGCATTGGGTGCAGGGGGCTGGCAGAGGCTGAGCGAGGACACAGGTGACACTCTGGTAAAGGATACAGTCATCGCAGCGCCAGGGTGCACAACCAATAGGAGGTGTGATAAGTGGCCGAGTTGGGCAGCAAAGCAGCAAAAAAGCAAAAAGAGCCGGAAATAAAGAGGGTGGAAGGAGATTCGGCAGAAAAGAGGAGAGAAAGAGACAAAGAGGAAGGGAGGGTAGATGATGATGGAAAAGGAAGTGTTTTTGTAAGGGGACAAGAGCACAAAAAAAACAAAACACAGCGTTTTGTTAGATTTAGCGATTGGGCAGCTTGATTCCAGCAGCTTAGATTGGACATAACCCTGACAGCCAACAGGCATGAATGCTTCTAGACATAACAACAAACCTGAACATCAAGCACTACATAGCACACAACACACACATCAAACAAAAGCTACCGCCATTACAAAAGAACATACACTGACACTGTACATACAGATGTATTAGTATTCTAATCTGTTTAAAATGTTGTTTGTTGCATTCAATTACTAAAACAAAAAAAGAGTAATATACAGTCTTTCAATCCTTGCCGCACTGATAGTAGTAAAGGTGCTGAATTAAACATGAAACAAGTTAATTTTAGATTTTGCAAAGCAGACTCAACTACTCTAAGGTATTACTTGCTCAAAATCAAATATAATTCAGTAACAAATTGAAAAAGTCAATGGGGGTTGCTGATGTTAGGCAGGCTTTTCATGTAGAAACTTTCACAAAAATGTATTTATCTGTATCTGAATTTAGTGTGAAACTATGTTGCATTTCAGCTGGATGGTGGGGTGGGGGAGACTTCTATGAAAGCCACAGGTGCACAACTTTCAACTTTGACTTTTCCTATACAAAAGTAAATCAAAACATTGATTAAAAGTCAAGTGATGCAATATTGTTTGTTGCTTTTTTCTTTTTCTTTTATCAAATCATCAAAATGGACAAATTAATAAAACAGAAGATGGTCTCCAAGATATTTGAGAGGGAGACTGGTCTCCCTTTTGAGCAGCCACTCCTGCTTCATCCAAAGATATTGAGCATTTTGGTGGCATTTTTTTTCTAATTAAAAAAAAAATTCTTCATAGTAATACCAACAAGTTACAAATTTATTTCATGCAGTTTGTGACCTGCGACTAAATTATGTGAAAGTTTCATTAAGTAAAGCCAACCTTGGATGTTGATGCTGAGCTGTTAAATAATGTCAGTTCTTAGTGACCAGCAGTCTGAGTATAAGTGCAGCTTGCAGTTAGTGACGAGAGAAAATAACGTTGTCCACTACTGGCTATGATCTTGCTGTGTCAGATTGAGGGATTAGTCACAATAATCCCGAGACCTTGAGAACTCTCCCTACCACAGCCTGGTCACAAACATGCTCTGCCATTCATTCTGATTCCATACTGAAGCCTCTACAGTGACTATGCAATGCACCCTGCCTTTAGCTACTGCTGCTAATGCATGTGTGTCATGTTGTTGCTTAGCAGAAGATCTATAGCTGCTAATGGGTTTGTAATGGCCAATGTCGATAAACACTCCTACCCAAAACCAAGACTCATTCTCAGTTACTGTTCAGATCAGTGGGAGAGTCAGTAGACTCTTTATGGGTTATTTATGGCAGAAGTCTTGGATGATATATATCTGAAATGTGAACTACCACAGATCATTTTCACCACAGCATTGCACAAAGAAAACAGTGAGCTAAAACTCTAACACGAGCAAGTCAGCTGGTGACACACAAACCTCCTTTAGAGGGCTACAGAGTACATTTCACTTCATAGTGTCAGCCAAGAATCTTGTCAATGTAGCCATACTGCATTTAAATAGAGGGACTCCAGGTTACCATGTTCTAAAAGTAAATGGCAGTAATCACTATTTCAGCATTGTATTGTGTCGCAACAAGAATGCACGCAATAGCACATCAGTCTCATTCTGACGTAACAAGAACCAACAAGTAAGCAGCTTAGAGCAAATCTCCCAGCATGGACTCTGAGGCTCCTCAGGTACAGAAATGCACCCAGCCAGGACTGCCCTGATCAGCTCAGCTCAACACACAACAGTCAATTGTGTCATTCAGAGAGTGCATGTGAGCTTGCTCCATTTGTGTGTCAATCTTTGCAGAGGAACTATGGTCTCACATGGGTGTACTTTACAGAAAATAATGATTGTTCTAAATATTAACATCAGTGTAATGCAATACAAGCTGATATTAAACACTGGAACTATGTACCAACGTCAGCAGTTCCAACACCAGCAAGAAACCACAACTGAAAGCTCAGGACTTGAGAGGTGACACTGAGAATTGCATTTCTGGTGATAAAATGAGGGTAAGTTGGGAGGACCAGGATCTGTGTCTAGTCATCCTTCCTCTCTGACAGGATCTCCTACAAGGAGGTTACCTGGAGCATCGGTTCCTTCAGCAGAAAGGGCGGCAGCACTCTTGCTCCTAGCTAGTGAGGCCAGGGTGGGTGTGAGCAGCCGACTAAGGACACCTCCATCCACAGTGCTGGCCGGTGGCCTGCGAGCTACACGACCGAAAAATCACCCGAAAAATGGTAAAGAAGAAAAAAAAGGCCAAGAGAGAAAAAGGTGGGCAAGAGTGGGGGATGACAAGACAAAACAAAGGAGAGGAGGGGGAAGGGGAGGGCAATGAGGTTTAGAAAGGTCACCATGTGATTTAACCAATAGAAGAGAATCAACAATAAGAACCAAAGGTTATGTCTCAATAATCTTGCATGGGGCCATTTTTTTTTTTTAACCATTTTACCTTTCCATCACATTCAGTAAAATGAGGACAGCAAGTAAAGGACACCATGGAAGAGCACTGAGACAGACCAATGACTGATTGACTAGAAATCAAAGTAGGGACTGAGGTCAAATCAATGGTTCCTTGAGGCAGAGGGAGGTGTGCTGATGGGGAAAAACAAACCATTAGTGAACTTTGAAGATAGTAGAAGAATACTACTGGGTAGAAAGAGGAGTGTAACAGAGCAAAGACTGTGACAAGACAAGCAGCCTTCAGCCCCTGCTGTGTAAATGTTCTGGTGCCAAATTTGAGTCAGTGAACTCAAATTAATTCTTATTTCACAGCAGAAACATGGAGCGCTTGCTTGTATGAAGATGAAGATTTGATAGTCCCTGATTGCGGCCATTGTTGATACCTGCGCTACAAAGTAGAAAATATACAGCAGGAATATTAAGTGTTAAGGGAGTGATTTTTTTCCATGTCCCTAAATACTTGCTGATTGCAGTCACACTTGCTTTTGAAGTAATTTACATAGCTGACATCTGTTGCAGACACTCTTGTATTTTGTTTAACATCTTTTAAATGCCAGCTCCATAGAACATGGCAGCATGCTTGCTGCTCTGAATCGGGAGATACGAACCCTTGATTAAAGCGATAGCAATGAGGAAAGAGGTGTGTGGGAGGTTTTGGGCTAAATAACCTGGAAAATATTGTACTTTCAGATGAGCAGCTGTGTTGTGTTATCATCCAGGAGAAACACACACATATGGGACAAGAACATTTTCAAAATTTATCACCACGACGAGGCAGACAAGTCTACAAAACAAACAGAGGCATTGGTGGTTAGTCACAATATACAGAATGCGGCGATTTCTCATGGTCTTTTCTGTGCTCTTGGGGGGCTACGGCGACAAACACCACACTGAAGCACAAGACCATTAGCTTAAATCCAGCTAGGACGATGTCATCTGGGAGGGAGAGAAAACAATCTACACTTTGTGACTAAAACATTACAGTGTGTTAGTGAAGACAAACAAGTAAACCATTTCCACAATGATGCTTGTGAAACAAAGAGGCAGGGATAAGAAATAAACAGTCAGTACAGGCTCTGGTGTGGAGAGCAAAGGGTATAAGGCACGCACGGAGGTAGCAGCGTTCAGAAAAAAATCACAGACAGGAACGCATAAAGAAGATTAGCAGCTGTCAAAAGGAACATTCAGCAGTAACTGAGACTTTTGGGTGACAGACATCAAGGATGGAAAGAGAGATTGTAAAGCTCAATGATGCAGAGCTGAATCTCAGAAAAATATTTTGTTAAGGACTCAGAAAACCTGACTGGATTTGAATAAGCAAGCTGTTAACATCAGGGCAGCATGCCTGTTATTAAAAGTGTAGCTTAAAAATGGTAGATAGCAGCATGAAAAAACAATGGTTCATGCTAGCCACCTTGATCATCTGTAGTCCCCTTATCAGCCTTTGCAGGGGTCTGTGCTCTGCCCACACTGACTTGAGTAAGTGATGAACTTCTCTTCTTCCCCGATGCGCCTACAGACATGAGAAGGGAGTTATAGCCAACCAGGTACATGGAGGAGGTCAATTAGGAATCCCCAGAGAAACTTAGCCATTTGCATGTACTTGTTTGGCTGAATGTGATTAACTGGTTTCACAGCTGCCTCCAACCTGGGACTCCACAACTACAGTCAGATGGGAGCAATACACGCGTTGTGTCTATCTAATCCACACATACTCTGACCCGTGTTGGTCCATCAATGGCTTTGGTTACAGGGACAGCAAAGAATACGACAAATGACCCTACTCCAAATGAGAAAATATTGCTATGAAGGTGTTCACGTAAGCTTCTCATAAAAAATTCAATTACTCCTCCTGCATCCATGCTACAGAGAAGAGTCTGAGTCTGACATCCATCTGTTTCTCTCATGTTGTAACTGAGGTACATTTAGTAGTGTTTTCTTGCTAATAATGCAAAACACTAACAGCAGTAAATGTCAGAAAAAATATGAAAAAGTTCCAGAGGAACTTCATTGGGCAATTAGGTTGACAAGGCACCTGAATAATGTAGGCAAAAATCAAGAGAATTTTAAGTCTTAATCTGATTATTGTTTACTCCAACTGTGACATTATTTTGATTAAGATGGTTTCAAAGTGCTGATGACATACCAGTCATATTCAGAGTATTGTCTTAATTTGGTCAATAGTAAAATACTGTTAAGTAGGAAAACATCACCATCACAGGATGTGCTGCCTGTTAGCACCACAGAAGTGGGAAATAGCTTTCATGTAGACATGAAATGTCCCCAGAGGGAGAAAACTACATTTATTGATTAATTGATTGTATTTTCTCGCACACAACAATGAGTGGGTGATTTGCCTACAACACTGAAACCGCTGAGCTAGCCTTTGTGGACTGATTTTTTTTTTTTTTTTTAAATGGAGGCTAAAGTATTTCTGGAGAAATGGCCAGTGGAATGGAATCCCCTGTTGGTCTTTTAATTCTTAGCTGTTTAAACCTAAACCTTTTCAAAGCCAGCTTGCTCAGTGGTTGTCACAGCTATGGCAGAGCTGAAAAGGTCAAATGTTTTTACTATCATCTATATTTGTGTCCCAAATCATGAAATGTACTTTTTTATTTGTTTTTCCTGAACAGTCAATATAAATGAGATTTTTTTCACCTCAATAATCACAAAAGAGAGAATATTACAAGCAAGTTTTTTTAAATATTTGAATACAGTACATTGTTCCAAATTATGTAATTACTATTAGTCTGAAAATCATTTTTCTTTGACATCACTTGCCAGGTGTGCCTTCATACTTCTCCAGAGACACCAGAGGCTTCAAATACCCTTTTTTTTATCTCCAGCCTTAAAAATATTAATTTGTATGAAAACTGATTTTATAAATAAAACACAGATCTTTTAACAGTTAGATGATTGAATTTCAAATTTCCATAAATATCTGTTTGTCTTTAACAACAGATTGCAAATTATGACTTGCTCACCAATGTGGGAAAAACCACCTCTGTAGGTTTCCCTTTAATAGACGTCATGAGGAAAACTAATTAACAACATTATCTGTCTAACATGGATACTGGAGGAGAAATGAAAATGAATGGAAAATCTAAAAGCTTAATGTTAACCAAACTGAAATGCTCTTGATGCATAATAATGAGGGACACAGTCTAGTGGTTTGGTGATCATGTTGTAATTCAAGTGTAGTGTGGGATGGAGGGGGGTCTTTCTGCACCTGTCTGCTCCACCTGAAGCTTTTTGCCATCTTCCTTAGTGGTTTGAGAAGCAGTGCCATTGCTAGGCAACCGGTTACAAGATGAACTCCTTGGCTTAATCCCTAAGGGAAAACGATGACACACTCACAATGGTCAATTTAAAAGGCACTGTAAAAATGGTACCAAACTCTCCCACCTCTTTGAACTCATTAATAGGCCTAGAAGAGAAAATGGTTGCAAAATTATTGAATAAAGTGAGCAACACAGCAAAAATCAGCAATGTCACAGAAGAGAAATGGCACTGTAACCTACAGAAGCTGTGGAGAAATGTGAATCATGATTGTGTTGATTATTTTTCCCAGTGGAAGACAAACTCCCATCATGTCAATCACAATAAGCTTGAGTCATGCTAGTTCATCATTGGCTGGTACAAGAGACAGAAAGCTAAGGTATTTATTACCAGTCCAGTTTGCTCCAGTAAGCTTGTGTGCAAAACCCTGGATATGAAGAGCACAGGGGTCAGAGTTCATGCTAGGCTTACAGCTGATAGAGAGGGTGGCTTTGTTCCAGGTCATTTACAGTTCAGTTGACTGGAAGATTTCAGAATATCAATCATTATGACAACATTTACCTTGGTGATGAGCACTAAATTAGAACTCTGGAGTGCAAAGGTGTAGGGGTACAGCAGAGGGGGTGGGGGGAAGACAGGGAGAGGGGAAAAGACAGGGAGGGGGGCGGGGCAAGGCAGGAGACTTACTTTTGTCAGGAGATTTGACGAGGGTGGCAGAGGAAGAGGATAGGCGTTTACTGATGGCAGCCTCTGACGGCTGTTTCAAGTTGGTGGTGGACGTGGAGCGCTTGTCCACTGGTAGGGAGGAGGAAAGACAGACAAGGGAGGCAGGGTTTACACTGGAGGCTAGCCAATGGGGAAGGGTAATTAGGCACACAAAGTGGGAGTAGAGGGTTTGCAAGACTCCAAGGGTAATATTTGATGGTTTCTCTTAAAAAAAACTTTTGAATGCCCTGATATGTTAAGTATATATTGATCTAATGTGCTACTTATCAAGGGAAAATGTATAAATGCTCATTTTGCAAAACACATTGCATAATGTGCTTAATGTATGCTGTGCATAAGAATGTGCATTTTTATCAAACCATAACATCACTGTGGTTTCACAGCCAGGCATGGTGGTTGGTTAGTAAACAGCAGATCCTGTCTGACCATTCCAGAGAAGAGCATCCGCAGCATCACATGGTGATCTGTGCCTGAGAATCCTGATGTAATATTATTAGTTTAGTGTGACATTCTACTGGGCTTCCATGCGAAGTTGCCCATGAGACCTGGAAGTGCCCGAAAATGTGAGTGAGTGTTACATTTCCAGCAAGTCTGAAGCACATTGAGAACAGAAGCCACATACAAGTAACTGTGTTAGACTACAGAAGAGGGTGTGTGTGTTTGGGGTGGGGGGGGGGTGCTGGCAGGAGGAATGGAAGGTGACCAGTCTATCTATAGTACCAGTGCCAGTCCATGCGGTGCTGCTACATTGGTGGGCAAATTATAAACAAACAACACCTTGTCGACTCCTTGGTGGCTTTTCTGGCGAGGCAGGGGAGATTACTATAGTTACTGGAGATGAGGCGCTGACATCAGAGTCTCCTGTGGGGAAAGAAACCTCTGAGGCTGGAGCGATACAACACATGTAGATGAGGCACGTCCCAGAAGAGAGAATCCTGGCTGGTACCCATCAGCCTTTGACACAGTGTCTTACGTGATACATACACTAGAATTCTGGCACTCAAATAAGACTTTCAGTAGGGTTGGGTGACATTATCCTCTCATGGTTACTCACTGACAGATGATCCAATAGCCTGAGGCCAGCAGGAGTTCCTTGATTTTTTTGGAACCTTAACACTTCACTTTTAAGCACTGTTCTCTTGATTTAAACATGTATTGTATGTTTTAAGTTTGCTTTGCATTTCTAGGAGCAAATAAAATAAATCAGATTATTGTCAATGAGATATGGTTGAAAAAACATTTGTTAAATATTTTTTATATCCGTATAATTACTCTCATAATAGTTGTATAATTGTTTACATAACCACTGATACAAATTAGTAAATCATCCCTTCAACCTTTGATAGAGATACTAGTTAATGCAACAATAATTTAAAAAGGCACACCGTATGAGGCACTGTGATTCATTGTCAAACAGCAGATATGTTGCACAGAGCAGTCATGTGATGTTTCATGCATGTAGAGAGAGTATCACAAACTGCAGTTGTAACTGTCATAAAAATGTAATCCTTCGGATTACAGAAAATTAACAGAATTTGTGAGCTTGTTTTACTGCATATCAAAACTGGATTTAAATAATTCCTGGCAGCTACCAGCCATCGAGCAGATTGAGGGGAGTTCTCCACTTTTACAGTCACGGAATTTGCATCATAGTTCTGTGTTTCCAGATGTTGCTTTGCATTCATAATTCTCTAATACCCCACTAGCTGCTATAAATGTTGAATTAAAAGTGCTGCACCTGAAAAGTATTTCAGTAGATTCGATGAAGTCCTAGCTGCCCGCTACTTTTGGTGTTAGCTGTCAGTACATTAGGGAAGGGAAAGAACAGCCTGCTACGACAATGACAGGACTCTCACCCGTTCGTCCATCAGAGTCCGTCGACAATCCTCCCCAAGACCATCTCTTCTGTCTCTGCTCAACTCGTTGACTACGCTCAAGAGTCCGTCGCATCACTGCCTCGTAGTGCTCCTACAGCACAACAGAGGAAGAGGGGGGGGAGATTAAAGCACAGAGAGGACCGGAAAGCCTGATAATAATAATCCTTTGTGATACATTACAATAATTTCAAAACATACTTATTGCAACTGTTGCAGGGCTGAATGTTTGATCGGTCCAAAACATTTTAAAGTTTGAGTATTGGTTGGATATTGTAATTGTTTTTTCTACAATTATCTTTCTAAAATGATCAGTATTTCTATTCCATATTTGAATTGTATGTGAATATGTAGAGGACATATTGATTTAAACACGTGTTTCAACGTAAATATTGAATATTAATCAAGTTTTAGTCACAAGAATGAGACCAAGTAACATCCTGAAAGTCACATGATCCTGTTGCCATCAGTGCTGCAGCTACCTTTTCCTCTTCCTGTTTCTGCTTCCTTTTCTCCTCCACAGCCAATCGTTTCTGCTCCTCCTTCTTTCGCTGCTCCCCAACCTTCTTCAGACGTTCCTCCATCTGACGCTCCACCTGCAGCTTGGCTTTACGCTCCCGCTCCATGATCTGAGACTCACGTAAAGCTGACAACATATACAATATGTCCGTGAGTGCAAGTGGAAGAAAAGCTCACAAGTCCCGTAAGAGCCGACCTAAAATAAATCAATCAATAAGACTGATTCGTATCCACCTTATTTAAAATCAATTGTAAAGCTAATGAGATATCAAACAGTGCTAATGAAAACTTGCTACAACATAAAGATCTTTTGTGTTCAATGGATGAATTCAATCCCAAAGAGATGAAACAGAACTTTCCCCTACCCTGTTGCCTCTCTGCTTCCTCTCGTCTTTCTTTAGCTACTCGCAGTCGGTCGTCTACTCTAAGTGAGGCACCGTCAATGACTGCAAACACATACAAATTGGTTACAAGCGGTTCACATGTGCAGCAATGCATATAAAGAGAACAAGGGAGGCTAACAATAGTACACTGTTATAGTGGCTTTGCATCAACCTGGCAGATGTGTTCATGGGACTGTCATTAATGAGCTTTGTCAACTGTTACATTGACAAGATGATGACTAAGTGTTTACCTGCATTAAGCCACACTAAGAGGGCAGTTGGGGTGGAGTGGCACTGGCGGATTGTGTTGCATCAAATGGTTCAGATTTATGCAGGCAAAATAGCAGGGCTAATGCAGTATGTGTGAGAATCTGCTTTTGTGTCAAGGTGTGGTGTCAATTACCTGGCCTACACCCCTGAGGTTTTGCTGGTAGTGTGTTTGTTGTAGGTCCTGGACTGTTCCCTGTTAGGCTGCGCCGTTCTTCGGCTTGGGCCTGTGCGGCTGCAGCTGTACAGAGGAAACACACAGACACGGACAGTTTACAAATACAGAATTTAGCTCAGATTATGTAATCTCTGACCAAGCAGGGATGAAACTGCTTGGGTACAACAAGCCAATCAAATTTTAATCAGCCGTTTTGCTCTGTGCTTTGTCTGCTCTGCATAGGAATGCAAGAGCTGGAGAGATCCAACTGATGTGAAGCTACAGAACAATCCAGCCATTCAACCATCTGACATAACCCCCCGGTCATGGTCCAACCTGTGGCCTGCTATACACTGATGTCTGTGACAAATTTAGGGCTATATTCAACTCAGAATTCTCTGGGTGGACACAAATTTGGCTGTTCAATACAATCAATAAAAGACAGCTGCATAAGAGAGAAGATATTTGTGTTCTCCCAGTGCTCTCCCTCTCTCTCTCTCTGAATGAGGATAAATACAACCAGTAACCAGTCCTCTTTACATCTCTACACTTTCACACTGCAATTTATGATGAAATGTAAGGAAAAATTCTGTTGTTGATGCCCCTAATCACAGCTTATTCAGAATAACACAGTGCTGCAACAGACCTTAGATATGCATCATAAACACAAGGTGGGTCAGGTGACTAATGAAGCTGTGAGCGGACCACAGTTCTGTAGACCAGCTCTGATGTTCCCATTCCCATAAAAAACCTTAAACTAATAGTTTAGTTCATAAAAAGCCTGAGCAATAATTATTCCTTTCATGTTTTTTTTTATTTTTATTTTACTTTCTGTGAGCCATCTGCAACGCCTATGCTGCTGATCGACCACAGGGACCATTGTAATAACTGCAAGCTAAACATCACTAATATGCAAACTGCAAGGTGTATGAAATAGTGGCTAATGCAAGGTTTAGGGAGCTTCTCAATCTAGAATCTCAGTCTATTTCTGACTGATGATGGTAATCCTCAACACTTAAGAGAGAGTCCCAGATAAACTGAAAAATGAGAAACTGTGGGCCAACCTTTTTCGAGTTGCGCCTACATTCAGAGGCCCAGGGATTACAGTCCGTAACTACTAGTTATCTCCCCTCTGAACTCTTCCATGTAGCAGCAGCTCAGGCTTGTCACCTTATTATGTTTGTTCTTGTTCATACTGCCACCAAATCATCCATCCATTTTCTACCTCTGATCCTGTTAAGGGTGGTGGTGGTGGGCTGGAGCCTATCCCAGCAGCCTTTGGTCGAGAGGAGGGGTTCCCCCTGGACAGGTCACCAGTCCATCACAAGGCCAACACATATAGACAGACAACCATTCCCACTCACAGTCACACAGTTTAGGGTATCCAATTAACCTGGTCCCCTCTTGATGACTTTGGACGGTGGAAGGAAGCCGGAGTACCGGAGAGAACCCACTCAGGCACAGGGAGAACATGACAACTCTACACAGAAAGATCCCTTGCCCAAGCCAGGGCTCGAACCCGGAACCTTCTTGCTGTGAGGCGACAGTACTAACCACTAACCACCCCACAGACATCTCTCCACTGCTAAATCCACTTGAATAATATTTTATTACCAGAGAATCAGTAAAGAACTGATGTTATAAACTGTATTTGCAGTGAGCTCTCCTGCTTCTATTTGGGATTTCACCTCTTTAGAAATGTGATTTAAGTTTCACTCAAGAGAAAGTGTGACTACACAACATCCTTTATGTTCTTCTTATCACCCAACTGCAGATTGCACACATGAAACTGCAAAGTCAATAATGAACTCTGAAGGAACAACACTTGTCAGAAAAATCAGAGCAATGAGATAAAGGGGGGCATGAAGGAAGGAAACAGGGAGGACTTGATCAAGCTCAATAAACCTTCGTATTACTCTTTTCGCTGGTCTCTTTTCTTCTGGTCAGACTGTTTTCAGCACTACTGAAGTGCTGACAAACAGGAAAATTAAATCTTCATTCATGTGATCTTCATTTTACTGCCACTTCTGATCTCTCAAAACCTCCATCTTTGTCAATATTTCTAGTCTGCTCTTCTTGTCTTGAGCAAACCAAACATTTCAACTGATTCAGATTAAACAAATCCCACCTGCCGCAACTCTCAATTTTGTTATAAAGCTATAGGATTAGCACTCAATTGCTAACTCCTCACTTTATACAAGACAAGGACATTTTTCCTCAAAACCTGGAGTGCTTGTGTCAGCAAACTGAATTGGTGGTCTCTGTTCTTTCAGATGACCATGAAGAGTGCAGACAAGAGCGAGACCATTGTGTCTGGGTAGGACTTAAAAATCTATGTTTCAAAGTAATCTATATGACTATGTATAATATCAGAGGTATGTTACTTGAGCTGATGAACTACCCCAGCACCCTTCAGCTTTATAAAGCTGAATAGCAAGTTTAAGCTCATTTTGTTGCTGTTCAGCACAACTTTGACTGAGAAAGCTCTGAAACCATTGGTTAAAAACTGCAAACAGAATAGGACTAGCTGCTGAGAATAGTAAGAATTACTGCCCAAAGAACCAGATATTTCCCTCACCTCAGTTTATAGCTAACTGACCAAATATAGTTTCAGTCTTATCACTGACTTCAGTGACAAGGCAGGTATTAGACCTAACTGATGATTGCATCGTTGAGGGAAGTAAAAGCAGACAGGAAGGCAAAGAGGCTGAGGGGTAACAGCTGTTACAGAGCAGGACCACTTATGTGTAATAACCAGCTGTTATATCAAGCTGAAGAATCCTTTCAGTGATTCTATGAAAAGTCAAGTGAATTTCAGGGAGAAACAAATGTAGAGGACAAAGGAACGATTTAAGAAACCTTGTCTTCTGTCATGATACGAACTAAACAAAGTACAAACAGACGGACAAACAACGGACAGAGACAAACCCAGCAGACTTCCGTTTCACACAAACGCATGTGATGATTCAAGTGCTTTGAGTAAATTAGGGACGAGATCTTGTTTTCCCAACAAACCTCAAGAGAGCCAGGTGTGCTCATAGAAATGAAAAGAGCCAATCAGAGGAGAAGCCTCTCATCACTCCATCACTATGGAGATTTGCACAAATTAACATACATCTACTCAGTGCGGTGGCTGCTGCTGCTGCATCAACCATCAACAGCCTGACCAGCAGAGCAGTCAGTCTGGTGAAAGAGATGGTACTTGCTTAGCTTAATTTGACAAAATATAATAATAATTAAAATCATATAATTAAATATTTAGCTGGTGGCAAGCATATGACATTTCCACCTCATCATCAGATTTAACATGACCCAATTTATTTTAAATCATTTAAAATTAATAGATTAGTTCACTAATGTGTGCCAATCGCAATACAGCAACATGCTTAATACTTACTTATATAGATATATATGAACTACAATGCCAAGCCTTCAAGCAGAAGATGCTGAAAAACAAAGGAAAAACCTGCTGAGTGCAGTGTAAAAATCTTTTTGATTAAATGTGGTCCAGCCGTGGCGTCAGGCTACTAGCTTATTATAGCAGCAGTTAAGGGACCACCAAGCCGACCAGTCATGACCCCACTCTGCAGGCAAAACAGACAAACACTGGACAGGAAGCAGGCCAGCCAGCATTACACCATGACACTTCTGCTCCGATGCTAACACTGATCAAATGCTAGTTCTCCAAATAAGCAAGGTCGAAAGACGTCATATTGGTAGTCTGTCCCACAGCCCTGTTGACTAACATTAAGACACATATGGCTTGAAAAAAATAAAATAAAATCTGACATCAGGTCTTTTCTGTCGCTTCCTCCATCTGCAGACTGCACTGCGCCCTGAGGCAAAGAACAAATCACTAGCTTGGTGCACAGGAAGTGTCTGCTCTGCCTATTACGAGCAGAGACAAGAGCACACCAAATATACAGGAATTATCATCTCCACACAAAAACTCATGATTAACTGAACCACCAATAAATTCATTTTTTGGTTAATTTGCTCCAAAGCAGTAGAATGAGTCTGTGTATAATTAAAACACGAGCACTCCTGGCCAACTACAGCTCAGTGAGCGACTGCTGGCTTAACATTATGGCTCCAAAGATAACACTGCTGATGCATGCTCTTACACGTGCACACACATGCACACATTAACACACCAAATCTTCTATGGGATTACACTAGACCTTGTCATGCAAAGGTAAGCCTTTGCAATACAAGCAGGACGACACATCCCAGAGAGTCTGCTGTTCAGGCTGACCGCAATTGCACAATGGCAAAAGTTAAAATCAAAGTTTGTGAAAATGTAAGAAACATGCTCTGCTGATATCTGTACATTACACAGATGCATCTTTGGCCTGTGCATTATGTGCCTAAGGTACTATAATTGACTATAGATAATCACTGATATCAAACATCTTATGTTGTGTGAAATACTCTAGCTTTATCTCCCATCTATAGAAAAGGCAAGCAGGGAACTTGCATAGTCTTTGAACATAAAAAAGACAATATCAATCCAAAGTCAATTGAAACAAACTGCACTGATGAGAGACCATTAACAGCCTAACCTTGGTTCCAGCATATACAAATTAATGTGTTTTGCTATTCAAATGGTGCCTCTGTCTGAGTGTACACACTGATACTCTTAACACAAGGCATCAGGTAATTTCAAAAGTTGCACTAAATCAGAGGTGGAAGAGTAAAACAAAGTGGAGAGAACCTTAAAAAAAGTACACAATGAAAATAAGCCGACTCTAATTCCTCCTTTGGTTTTCAGAAATATTTCTCATGCTTTTATGGGCCAAGTTCAGGATAGCCTTGCAGTGGTGTGATCTCCCTTCATTATGACAGGGTACATTTTCTTCTAGCTCGCATTCTTGTGGAAATGACCATGCACATGAGCTAGATTCCTGACATTATTTTGTTATTGTCAGTCGGACTCAATGCAGAGCAAATTTCAACATTTTGTGGTTAGAAATTCTCAGGACACCATTCTATTCCACATAACACCAGGATTCCAATATTTTACATCACGCTAAACTTTGTGGGTATTTTCATAAAACCACAAAATTGGGTGGATGAAAATACCAGATTGAAATAAATACTCAATGGAAAAGTCAAAGGAAACAGGAAGAAGATCAGCACTAAATAGAGTCCAGTTGTTGCCAGGAGTAACACATACCTACACCCACACTGGGTATGCAGAAAACTCCCTCTTTACCCTAAAACACTGAAAAATACTGTCAGCCCTACTGCAGCTCCAGTCAAAACAAACTGTGCATTCATGGCTGTGGATGCAGACACAGTTGTCTTCCATGTCTAAAAGAGGTCAGCTGAGGCACGGATGAAAAGCACTGATAAAAACGCTGCTGCTGCAGTTTGAATTTTCGCAAAAAAAGCGTTTGCTAATCAAAACTATTTGTGAAATGGTGTTACAATAATGAAAAAAAAGCATTGCATTAAGATATTCAATGACGTGCAGCTCTTATCAGACCTTCATGTCTGATAGTCCAGTTTTATCTGAAATCCAGGTCAGACATTGTGATAGTTAGCCTCCAGAGATAATGGAGGGGGTTATGCCATATGTCAACGAATTACACAGAATTCAGTAATGGATACAACGACAACGAACAGGAGCAGGAAGCAATGAAAGTGCTGATGCAAAGTCTCCGCTGAGACTACAGGAATAAGTTCTACTAGGCATCATCAACTCTTCCAAGCACATGATCGCTTTTAACACCGTTCAAGAGATGAGCTAACATACATACTGAGGTGTGTCACTTACAACGCAGTTTGCTTCAAGTCAATTACATATACACAAATGTATATAGTTTGATAGTCCTTTCTTAGATATTATTATTTAAAAAGTAAGAAATAAAAAATAAAGTGGCAAAGCAAAAGCATCGTTCGACGTGCTTCCAAGGCTTCAGAGAGATAAACGTCGTGATATGTCAACCGGCTTTGGGCTACAAACGTTATCGATACAACTTTAGCTAACATTAGCTACAAGTAATTTTCCCTTATTGTGCTAACCCGCTACATTTAGCTTTCCCTGGAGTTTGTCGCTACAGCTCTCAGCTAGCTAAGTGCTGTAATTTATTTCATTCAATGTGAGAGTATAAGGAGCAGATAGTCCGCGTCCATTGTCAATAGCGAGCTAACGTTACTAGCCAGGCAAGCTGGCCGCGTTACCACACGTTCAAATAACCCGGTTAGCGACCAGCAAACTGATAAAGAGTTACCACAAGGCGAATCACAACTTGTTAAAAAAATAACCATGACAGCTAAGTAATTATCTTACCCATTTGTGCTCGCAAGCCCTTGAGAGTATTTGCGCCCTCCGCCATTTCTATAAGTTTTCCTTCTCTGTTTTTTTTTTTTTTTTTTTTTTTTCTAAAACAGGGGCGCGTAGCACATCGCAGCCGGTAGGACTCGGACACCGCGGGGACGTGGACATCAAAGAGCAATGAGGGGCCGAGATGCTTCACCGCCTGTGGCTTCCGGAAACGACCAGCAAAACGACGAAAAGCGGACGAAGGGAAAAAAAAAAACGGTCTGTGGCAAATCTCTTCGCTTTTGTATAATGGCATTTGATGCCAACTGTTGCAGCGTGAATTGAAAGTTAAAACATGGTGGACTACTGCAAACGTTAAAAAAGTTAAAGATAGCAAGTTTATTCAGTGTTTGAGAGAGGTGATGTAGTACAATGATGCAAGGTGACTGAGAAACTGTGACTTTTTTTGACTAGCTAAACTATAATCTTAAAACCGAACGTTTTTGACTGTAGTTCTGTTTAAAGAAAGCCGTATTTATATCATCATGTATGTACCACAGCCTTTTTAGACAAATTTAACTATGAAAAGATGTTTTTTTTTTAATTTTCTTCATGCAGCTTTCCATCTGTTAGTTGGTATATTTGTTGATGTTGATAAAAACAAAGATAAATAAAATGGTATTCTTTAAAGATAGCGAGTCAGTGAATGAAATACAACTGGTAAAAAAGAAACACTTGGCACAAAGTAGCGCCGCTATGAGGTGTAAAATATTCCGTTAATACTTCATGACTACTATGAATTGCTACAAGAATCTGATGAATTTTGCGACGGAATTAAATGTTCATATGTAAAGAGTTGCGGAATATAGGAATGGAATATAATTTTAAGGGACTTTTGCTTTACTTGAACACTTGTGCTAAATACACTCCAACTATAAATGATATTATTTCAGCCTACCCCTTACCACAGCAGGTAACTCTGGACAGGCTAATATCAAGATTAACGAAAGATATAAAAAGGCAGCTGATAATCCAGTCATATAGTTTTGCTCCCATGTTCTTTCAAAAAGTAGTTATGGCTCCTTGTGACAAAAAGATACATTTTCCCCTCTTATCATCTAAAGAGGTAATCTCAACCCTCCCGTTGACGAAAGGTTATGCAGACTGCAGAATGTGACATTCGAACGAGTAATAATGGTTCTTCTTTGTAATAGACGATCTATACAGATGCTAGAATCGCTATGAGACTCAAGCGCGCCCTCTAGCGTTAATATCACACTTGTTGCATTTTAAAACATCTCAAATTAATCCTCAAGTCATGCACACAACAGCATCAATTTGAATGAGTCAACGATTCAAAAGGCAGGTTACAGAGTCGAGAACATGTTAATTAGAGTCATTTCAATGTATAAGTTGTTTAGACATTGAGTGTCTTGAATTTTTTTTAAACCCTGGCAATTTAACAAAAAAATTACCATTCACAGGTGTCAGTTGAGAATTAGTTCATTCCTTAACATCTCGTTAATCCTACTTTGTTGACATTTTGTAAAATGAGAGAGGAAGAAAAAGAAAAAAAAAACCTTACCAGGCTGACAGTGTTGTAGAATGTGCAGAGCTGAGGAACAGAGAACTTGGAGAACTCCTCCTGACGAGAGAATAACACATTTTCTCAGGGCTCAGTGTTCTTTCTCTTGTTATGAACACTGCATCCTCTGTCCTGGCTCGTCTCACATGCTTTACCCAGAGGGCCTCTCATCTATTTCACATGGTAAACAGGAAGTAGCTCCACATATAAAGTTCAGTTAAAATGACCTGGCTCTTATGAAAGTTTGAACTGAAAGCACGAACAAAACATTATTTATTTTTACATCCCCAAATCGAATCAAACTTTATTTCTCGTGTACTCCATTGTAATTCTAAATACAATGTGCTGTGAAATCATTTTTGCTGGCTTCTTAATGAAGAATAAAGAAGAATAAAAAAATTACATCTCAGTGAAAAGATATTAACAAACTGTACAGTGGAATGAGGGTGGAATGGACAGTCCGATACACAGTTATACACAGTTTACTATATAATGGTATTAGCCTCCTTTACAACAAAATATATTTCTTCAAATGGAACCTGAATGGAAAAAGCCAGACCTTTAGGAAATAAGTGCACTATTTTTTCTTTCAGTAACGTCATATTACATTCAGAAATCAATCAATTTCTGTTAGAAGAGTAGATTCATCTCCCAGCAATAAGAGTTCCCTTTATGGGATGATCAGCTGGTAACAGTGTCCTCACACAAAATGAGTCAGACGAGCCCCATAACAGCTGGAGTCATGGTAACACATCCAGAAGGCTTTAAGTGGTCACTTGTTCGCCACAGCTTGGTGTATCCTAGCAACAACTTCTGGATTAGGCAGGAGCGCCGCAGCCTGGGCCAGCTGGGGCAACAGAGTGTAGGTGGAGGTGCGCAGGTACTGGAAGAGATCCTGGAAGCCTTGGAGATGAGAGACAACCTGAGGTGGGACACCTAAAGACCATCCCAGTCGTCTTAGCGCGTTTCTGTTGTCAGCAGAATCGAGCAGCACGGACAAGTCCTGGATTGAGTCATAGTCCAGCGTCTCGATACCCTGACCTAGCAGGAGATTAGAAGTAAAATCAACAGCATTAAACACCACCAAGGCTGTAACATTTTGATATAGTGTGCAGATAAAATCATTCAATACCCTTATAAAACAAAATTATACATCATCCTTAGGTTAAGTTATTCCAGGTATGAACCAATAAATGTTCCAGTATTCATGTGGGAGCGCTTCTTCAATACGACGGAACACAACTCCTTTGAAAGCAGAACTCATTGCTCCTCTGAGCTCCTCATCTGTCTCTGAATAATATGAACGCTACATGTAACAGAATCCTGCATTTCACGGTTGAAAAAAAGAGGTGGTATGACACAGTTTCTATGTACCTTGAGCCATCCGCCATATTTTTTGCAGTTTTTGCTCCATCTGATGACAGAAAAAGAAGACAATGAGAAAATAGAAGTTCTGTTTCTCACATCTCTGAATATATTGTGAAAATAATAATTTATTTTACATTATCAAGACATATCAAAGTTTGTGATGTGAGAATATGCTTTTTTAAAATTTATATATCTACAGAAGGATCAGTTTAGAGATACGAACCTGTGGATGACCTGAGACGATTTGCTTTTGGAAAGTAGTTGAAAATAGATTTTCATTTTCATTCATCATTATTCCCTCACGGCATGGTGACTGCACGTACAATTCTATTAAATTCCATCAGAGCTGGGCTGATAGTTGAAGTCTCATAACCAGTTTACTCCTGCCTTTCATCACCTGCCAGTGTTTGCATAGTGATTAATATCGCCATCTATTGACCACTAGATGCAATCACAGCACGGGGGTGAGGGGGGCACGTAGGGTACTCCACTGATACTGTGTCCATTCATCCATTTACTACCACTTATCCTGTTAAGGGTTGTGGGGGGGCTGGAGCCTATCCCAGCAGGCTTTGGGCCTTTGGGTTCACCCTGGACAGGTCACCAGTCCATCACAGGACCAAGACATAGAGACAGACAACCACTCACACTCACAGTCACACCTACGGTCAATTTAGAGTATCAATCAGCCTCGTCCTCTCTTGATGTCTTTGGACTGTGGGAGGAAGCTGGAGTACCAGAGAGAACCCACGCAGGAACAGGGAGAACATGGAGATTCACACAGAAAGATCCCGTGCCCAAGCCGGGGCTCGAACCTGGAACCTTCTTGCTGTGAGGCGACAGTGCTGACCACTGCACCACTGTGCCGCCCTCTGCTGATACTCATTAATGATTCAGTGTTTTGGTGGCATCGATCTGTTACGTTTGTAGGATTTAATAAAACATATAACCACTAAGCTTTGGCTTGAATTTGTTTTTGTTTTTGTTTTTAGAAGCAACAGTAAATTTTTATAGGAAAGCTTCTGCTGTAAAATTCTTCAGTAAGCGTTACTTCACCTCCTCCATGGAATAGCAGCTGCTCCGCTGCTCCTCCGGGCAGACGTGGGAGTTCTCCTTTTCCTGGCCGGGGGGCTTGATGTTGGTGGTGACATTAATCACAATAGAAGCAGGATGCACCTCATTTTCCAGGGAGTTCAAACATCTGAGTATTGAAGGGATTTATGTTGTCAAAATCTGTGTGGATGGATAAGTGAGCAATCACACAGAGGCTTCACGAGGAACCATTTGCAAACCACCTTGGGGGGTCTTCTGCCGGCTTTGATGGGGGCTTCTGTGGTTTGGCTGCACCCTCTGTTTCAGAGAGCAGTCCTTCAGAACCGGGACAGTAGTCAGAGACCTGCTCTGAATATTACAAGCCAAATTTAATGAAGCACATAAACGACAGATGGAAGTAAATAGCAGAAACAGCAAACATTACACGTCTACTCACTGAATCTCTCGGCTGTAAGAAGGAAAACCCAAAGCAGCAGAGCAATCAAGAAAATCAAAGACGCCGTTGCCGAGCCGATCAGGACCATTGAATAGGTTTCTGCTTTCACCCCTGAGGTGACAAAAAGGAAAATCATGTCAAATCAAAGACAGGAGACGACTGTGAAAGTGCACTGTGATACTCATTATTTCCTTGGGGGGCATTGAAATTTCCTCCAGGCACGGTGACGTCAATCTCTGTTGAAGATCAACAATCATAACTTTTCCTTCATATTTCTGGAGCAGTACAAGCTTACCACCTTAGCTGAGGAGGTCAAGTTTTTGTGGCATTTGTTTGTTTGTCTGTGAGCAGTATTATGCAAAAACTATGAGGCTGGTGTTTTATTTTGTTTCTACATTTTGATTTTTACTCTTCACTGGTTTATACCTGCTCTGAAGGGTGTCGGGATCAAACAGTTGTCATGGAGCGTGTCACCATTGTAACAAGGCACACAGCAAAGCTCCGCCTCCCCAGTGATGCTCCTTAGCTCATAATACCTGCACGCACCATCATAACCACACACACAGAGTCATTTAACACCTGGATAGATTTTATACAGGCAATGCTTTAGGAGGCATTGAGGGTATAACTCACTCTGGCAGACACTGGCCACACAGAGTATTGCCGGTGGGTGAACATGCCTTCTCCTCCAGGCGATTTAGCAGATTACACTGTGTACATCTTTTGCAGGGTTCCACGTCTGTATCTGTGCTGAACGTCCCTTCTTCACACACCACACACACACTTTCACCGCCATCCCCAAAACCGCAGTCCTGAAAGCAACATACAGACTCTGAGTCAGGTAGAATTACCAGAAGGGAGAATCGGTGATTTCATGGCATGTTACCTCTGAGAGCTGTTCCCCTGGTCCACATACATGGCATGCAACGCAACTGCCATTAGGGTGTAAGAACTCTGTCTGAGCACAGCCTGACTCAGAGTGTGCTCTCACACACCAAACCTGAGAGAGGAGTACATTTCTGAACAGAAATACGGCAGAAGCCACTGTATAAGTGCTTAAAAAAACTAGACCTACCATAAGCATGGCAGCATATAGATGAGCCTCCATGAAAAACTCTCCAGGCCTGCTGGCAAGTCAGGAACTGCAACCCTTCAAGAATACAACGTACTCACTTGAAAAGAGTTCTAAAGTCGGATGTCAAACAAGTGAAATCAGTCAATGGAAACAAACAACAGAAAAGAGCAATAAAACCCTACAGGTTCAGCACCAGTGTGTTATTCCTTTACTTACTCAGTAGCACTGGTGGGAAAACTCTTTGGGAATCCCCCTCATTCTGCATCACTGCTGATGTAATAGAGGTCCCCAGCCGCTGGACCAATTAATTCATTCAAGTCGTGCCTCACGTCACACCTGAACTTCTCATATATCCTCCACAGAACCTGTTTCTTTTTTTGTCCGCCTTGTCAGATGAGGAGGCAGGGAGAGGGGGAACTAAAATGCATGAATGAGACCCTTGTTAACAAGTCTGTGTGTGTGTGTGTGTGTGTGTGTGTGTGTGTGTGTGTGTGTGTGTGTGTGTGTGTGTGTGTGTGTGTGTGTGTGTGAGAGAGAGAAAACTGATTCTTCTGAAAAGGTTCAAGTTGAAGTTGAAATCAATGTTAATAAAACATCTAAAGAGTTAATTTAGGCAAATCATGATGATGAAGTTGTGATACCTCATGTGGCCATCAGGTGGTACTGTAGAGCTGCACTCGTTCAAAATATCTCAGCACCATGGCAGGCTCAGGGATATTTTAAAAAAAAAAAGTGTAAGGACATTGACCTTGGTGGATATTTACTTGTATACTGTACATGCAAACATTTTTTTCAATTATCTGTACTTCACTTCTCTTCACTTGATTGTGCCACATGTCTATAAATGTTGTTGTAACTTGTTACTCTTAAGCCTGAAGCTCTGATGTCAGTTGTAGACGTTTGAATGCTATTAGTCACAAACTGTGAACTTCTTGCTTGACTCAAACCATTTTGCTTTATTTAGGAACATGCTGGTTATCCATGAATTTCTCTGGCTGGTTCAGTGTTGAGCAATCTTCTCCTTAACAGACCTTAACACCAAAAGTGTTAGTGTGAAAAATATACTTGCGTTTTTTTTTTTAGAAGCAAATACTGCAGTACTTTAACTCAAGTAAACATTTGACTTATCAAATTCCGCTTGCAGGGAGTAACATTTAACCGAGAGTATCTATACTTTGACTCAGGTACTAAGTTGTGTACTTTGCCCACCATTGGACATTGTGTGTGTGTGTGTGTGTGTGTGTGTGTGTGTGTGTGTGTTTGTGTGTGTGTGTGTGTTTGTGTGTGTGTGTGTGTGTGTGTGTGTGTGTGTGTGTGTGTGTGTGTGTGTGTGTGTGTGTTTTAAATTCCCCCATAAAGGAAGGATGTAATATACACTTGTCTTACTTTCTGGTCTTTACAGGTGAAAGTAAGATGGGCAGTCAAAGAGACACGTCTGACCTGCAGTACATCAAAAATAAGAGACAATTATACTTGTTTGATTATAAATCATTTGAGGCAACTGTAAAGTACAGGAGTAATAAAAGATGATTACTGTGAGTGTCTTGTGTGGAAAGGTTTATGATGGTAGCCCGTGCACACACAAAACACACACACACACACACACACACACACACACACACACACACACACACACACTTCGACATCCTTATGACAATTTCTGCTTTTAGCTGTTGTGACCATGCTATTAAAAACACACACGACAATATTCTGACATGTTCTTCCTCTTTTACAGGACATTTCTGAAAAGCAAATAGAAAAACTCATGACACTGCGGTGGTACATACAGTACCTCATCAATAGCTACAGAAACACTGTCAAGTTGTTGTAGTTTGTAAAGTTACTGTCACCCTTAGAGCTCCCTGAGACATTGAAACTCTCAAGTATAATCACAGTGAACTCAAAAGGCTGCAGTGTGATCATGAGGAAGAACTAGAGACTCACTTTTGTGCAGGTCTCAGACAGTTTTCCCGTTATCATGCTTGTTAGTTAAGTTTATTGCCAGTGATTAATGAGTAACTTGGGAAACTCAACACAGAAGGGTGTGGAGGTCTTTTTATGGAGAAATAAAGTCACACTTAGCTGCACGCTCATATCCGAGCCACTCGTCCCATGAACAGATTGTATGATGTCTGAGATTATTTTTTATTCAGGTTCCACAATTTGAAGATCATCATGGTAAGTTCTTGTCATACAAAGTGATTACAACTGTTCTGCTTTTCGTGAATGAAACAAAAATGAACGACTTCTGTTTCTCTACGGCTGATGACTACTTGACTGGCACGGACGGTCCAGATATATCATTTTGTTGCCATGAACTTTATCGGAAGCTTAACCTCCCTTGCCATCTGTCTGTCTATACAACATGCAGTGTGTCATCTAGCTTCAAGTAAGATATCACACACATTAAATATGAAGGGGATTTTTTTCAGTCACTGTTATCAAATCTGTCTCTGTCTACGTTTTCCGCTCCAAGTCTCCAGCAGCAGCAGCAGCAGCAGCCTGTGGGGTAAGAAGCTGCAATTCAGGAGTCGTCCATGTTTGTGGCAGCTCCAACCACACACCATGATCCCGGCTCTCCAGGACCTGACAGGGTGCATACTCTTCCGCCGTGACTTTGCAACAGAGTGGAGAGGTTTTGTTTATAAAGCTCCGGGGGGTCGTCCCATAGAGTTGGGACTTGGGGGCAGAAATGCAACGCTGATTGTATGGCTCTTTGGAGAGGAATGGCATTTGAACAAGAAAATTCAATTGAAAGAGTGGCATTCTGTTTGTCTCACCTGGTCTGGCCAAGCTCGGAGGCTGCGGATCTACATTAATGGAACCATGCAGAAAGAGAACTTTGTGAATGACACCCAGCCACAGCAATTGGAGTCAAATGGCACTCTTACTTTGGGGGTGTCTCATTTTATAGATGCCAATGGTGCAGTTAAAGCAGAAAATGGAAATAACTTGCTTGGTGAGATCGGTCTGTTCAGGATGTGGGCGAGAGAATGGAGCAGTGAGGAGCTGAGGAGGCAGAGTTGTGCAGACGGAGATGTGGTGAGCTGGGACTTGCGTCAGTGGAACTATAGCTGCCCCCCTGTGCCTGACAGCAGCCTGAATTGTGGTAAATAGGACCTCTTTCTATGGTGCTTCATAGTCAGTCAGTTTGAACTGTTAAATAACAAAACCAAGTTTCCACAGTAGAGAACACAACAGGCTCCAATAGATGAGGTTTTTGTGTTCAGTACAGTTTAAGTTCAGGAGCAGGTGAACTTCTCATTCCCGAATGATTAGAATGTTCCTTTGGAAATTTTCCTGTTTTGAAGCAACATCTGAGGCATTTTGCTTTGCATTTGTCAATTTTTATTTATTTATTTATTTATTTTTAGCATGGTCCATCTACAAAATCAAAATGCAGATGCTCCTTGTTACGAGGCCTGGGAATTGTTCAGTGTCGCTGGAAAAAATCACAAGAGAGTGGGTATGAAGATGTTTCCTGAATATGACAATAGGATTTGGTAACAAATGTGGATTTATCTGTCAAAATAACTGACATTTATTGTCATTCCTCATCAGTTGAGGAGCATTTTCCCTGGACACATTTCTGTTCACAGCATTTTTGTGTCACCCCCAAGGTAACACACCTTTATCTTGGTAAACACTGTCTGAATTTAAGTGAGATGTGTGATCGTGATTGTAATCCTTATCTTTGTTCCCGTGCAGCCGTACCTGCCATGCGGTTTACGATGCTGCAGCTCCACATGTGCAGCAACCTCAGGTACATCTCTATTAGGAGTCCTCAGTTTGATTTTCCACAGAAGGAAGCAGCAATATCCTCAAAGACCAGTTCATTAGAGAGCGCAGACATAGACGATCTTATCTTTTAAGGAAGTAAATGACACGTGAGGTCATTCAAATCAGGTCAGAGGCAAGATGGCTGTATTAAAAACAGTATTTATTTATTTTTTTGCGTAAAATCACACAACCGTTGATAAAGATATGACAAAAATGTATTTCCAGGAATCACGGCCATTATCAAACCTCACTTGTGACAAATGGTAAGCTGAATTCAAGCAATCCTCAAAATATTGATGATCACAACACACGAAGTGGCCTTATATGAACCCTGACAATAGACACTGTAAGGTTTGCACACATGGAGAATGAAGATGTCACTGTGGTTTCCCCGAAGTTTCACATGTGAAGTCCACGTGAACGTGGATCCCGCTGCCTGTGTGGATGTGGTTCAGATGAACATTACTGCAATGCTGCGTTCAGCCTTCTCTGACAACCTCCTGAACCTGACAGCTGATCCTAATAGCATCAGCATCCTACCTGTAGGTAGGTAACAGCTCAGTCCTGTCACCCGACTCAGAGGATGCCATTATGAACAAGCTGATAACAGATCAGTCGAAGATGAAATGAAATGAACTTTGTAACCTCTGTTATTGTCTTTAATGATAATTCATTTTCATGACACATGAGACTGACCTTTTTTTATAATTACTTTCAGATGATATGATGTTCACTCAGTTGTTGAATTGGAAATGATCACTTTAGGTGTCAATAGGGATGATCACGCTGCCAAAAAACCCAAAGTTTTGCAAGCTAGCTTTCTCAAATTTTTAACAAACAAGTCTCACCACTTGTAATATAAGACAAAATCACAACTGTCATCTCAGCCCGAGAAGGAGAGGGCGGTGGAGAGTAGATGCGTATTGAGCTTGACCAACACTCAGGGGATCTGGTTTCCCAATATCTTGGGGGAGTTCCAGAGCCTTGGAGCTTTAGTGTACACTACATTTTTTTGGATTAATTATTCCTTGTCTTTTATCCAGAGTCAATCTCTTTAGTGACCCAACCACCTCCAACTTCCAGCACTGCTGTAACCTCATCAGGTAAGCAAACAAAATGCAACTGTCACTGGTTCCTATTCTGAGCAATATGCAATGACCCCAGCCTTAACCAAGTAATTCATCCATAATTATTTATTTATTTTTTTTTTACATTTTGTAGCTTAGTCTATGAGCCAGTCTTGTTGTATTTTGGGATATTCACATAAATGTGTAATTTATTTTACAGAGATAGGTCCAACCCTAAGTCTTCCTGCTAGACCTACTAATATGTCAACAACAGAGGAACCTCTGGATGTCAATGAGACAGCAGGTTGGTTGAGACGGTTCAGAATAGTTAAGAATAGATGTTTACTTCATCTGCACAGTCCAACAAGATTTTCTTTGCTGAAACACAGCTGAGATATTGAAAGACTATAAACACAATAAAGAATCCTGTAACATGAGATACAGACGGAGTAAACAACCAAGAGGCAGTTAAAGGTTATTTATACTACGAAGTGCATAAATTAAACACTTTTCTTTTGCAATCAAATCAGAGATAATCAGGCCAACTTTCAATCAACGCAAGACAACATTTGCCTTCCATAGAAATCCTGTTTCGCTCATGCTGGCATGTAACCGATGCATTTTCTCCATTACAAGTACTAAGGCATTAAAAAAAACTGTGTCAGCTGCAATAGGAGAACATGCCCTTACTGTCTCTGGATATCAAATGCTGCTTAAACTGAAGCTTTTCTTAAAATGTTGAATAATTTGAGTTAGAATCCCACCGAATTTTTCTTCAGTTAACATATGAGACCTGTCTTTTATTTTCTCAGCATTCGGACCAGATACATTCCTCAGAGTAAATGTCACGTTAAGTATGACTGGCACCCCTGCAAAACCAAAAGAAATAATTGAGACATGGGTAAGACGTGAACACAAATAAATGCTCTTTTCAGATCTTATTTCATATTTTTAAACTTTGTTCTCTTCTTGGAAAAGTTGAAGGAAAAACTGGAAGTGAATGACACCATGGTTGTACTGAATGTGGTCGTTGCAGAGACTGTTTGGAGGTGAGTCCAACTGGAACAATGATTTTATGTACAACTGTCATCTTCATCAGTCAAAAGTCATTTGTAATATTATAACTTATATTATTTATAGGAACATGGATGGACCGATGGTGAGCCAGACAATTTGGTATTTTGGTAGCAAAACAATCACCGATGGAAAAATAATACAATGAATCGTCCGTTTCATGTTAACACTCTATTATGTTTTAATACTCCCCTGTCCTTTAGATTCCTCTTGACCAGCTTAAACAGTAGGTGACAATGAACAAGGACATTTTGAAATCTTTCATGTCTGTTTCCTCATGCTGTAAAACTGCCGTTGCTCCCACTAAGGAAGTATTTCATCAACAGATATACTTGTACCTTCCACGTCCAGGAATACAAAATACACAGCGTTACAGAAGTTACAACTTTAATTCGTGCTGCCTTGACCTCAAAGTATGAAAATGGCTCCATTGTTATTGAAACTACGGAGGTGGACATCAAGCACATAAGTATGATTTCTTAACGCAAGTGAGAGACAAAAAAGAAGATAGATTGACTCATTTTTAAACATATACCTTTCTCTTTTTCAGTGCCAGAAAATTGTTTTGAAGAACTCACTTCAACATTCTATGGAGAGTATATTTGGCCTGAAACGTTTCCTCAAGTCAACCAAGTTATGGGATGCAAGAAGCCAATATCAGGCAGAGCCTATAGATTCTGGTAAGACGTGACTGAATATTTGATCAGGGATCCAATTTCTCTTCCTGGGATTAAATTATCTGTTTGTTTAAGATAAAAAATATGGTACTCAAATTTATTCAATCAAAGAGGAGTAATATTTAAGCCTAGTTCAATTATGTTGATGGAGAGAGAAGGAATTTTTCTCTATATTGCCTTATTTATTTGTACTTATGTAGTTCACCATCGCAAGAGCAATCTGTCTCCATAGACACAGCCCTGCAGTACAACATTCCCCCAACGACAATGTCCTTTTCCGTTCGGTCGTCTGCCTCTGCACACAAGCTCGGAACCCACACGTGTAATAATGATGGATCCCTGCCAGCCTGCAGCTCAGGCAAAAATCAATTTCCTATAAGTGGGTTATTAGATTAGGATCTCCCTTAAATCAAATTTTTATATCACTTGTGGGACATTGGCTAATATGTGTAATTATATGATCCCTTAATAAAAAACCTCATTGTTAATTTTAAGTCTCAAATACAATACTGTTGTTTTATGATCCTATGTTTAACTAACCAATAATAGCTGTAAAGATGGAGATTAACAGATGGAAGTTCAACAACTATTCAACTGATAAGAGTATAATAGTTTCCCCCTGGCTGTGCTGACACTGATTTTATTCTCTCCTCAGTAAGTTAAATATTGAAACAGACACGACCAGCTGGACTGATCCTGATATGACAAACTGCAGCCTGCTTGTGACTATATCTGATCTTGAAAACGTCACTGTCACCACTGGTAAGAGAAATAACACACACACACACACACACACGCGCACACACGCACACACGCACACACGCACACACACGTTCGATTCGTTTTGACTGCTCATACATGCTACATTTCTTTCCTGCAAGCAAACAAACCCTAACAAAAAGATATTTTGAAGCTGACAAGGAAATAAGTCTTGAATATTTTATTTTGTAGATAACGCGGTGGAAGTTGTGGACATGATTAAGGACCTTGTAAAGGCGGAGTTAGGAGACACTGCAGAGCTCTCTTCCTCTGAGCTGGATACAGTGGTGGAGAAGCTCAATCAAGTAGTTGATGTCAGCATCATCAAATCCTCCGTTGGTTCCAACATTGTCAATATCGTCGCTGATATCTTGCTGTCTGAAACAGTCGTCACTCCGGTGGCCAACGTGTAAGTGAAGACAAATATCCATTAAAATTGCATATTTAACAACATAAAGTTTTGTCCAATGAACTGATTCCTCTATCTTTTTTTTTTTTTAAAGCATTCTCAATCTGACAGAAAGGATGGGCAACAACATGGAATTCCCAGGTGAATCTGTCAGTTTAACGGCACCCTCAGTGGCCCTGTCCATGGTCAACGTGAATCCAGATGGTTTCAATGGCCTCACCTTTGGTGTATCCTCCACTTCTGCACTCCTGACACCAACAGTGAGACACAGCTGTTGTTTTGTGTTCTGCAACTCATAGAACTGGTTCCACCTGACTGCTTAAGGAGAATTCCAGTTGCACCAATGTTCTTGAACAACCTGGAACTACAGGGAGCAGTTTAATCATCAGACATGACCTCAAGCATTCATTCCACAATTAAAATACCAGGGTAGCTGCGTATAAACACAGTTTTTAGGTTGCCGAATGATGAGAAATATATCTTTTAAACCATGATTGATGACTTTGCTATGAAATACCCAGCAGCATTGTGCATTATAAGTATATTGTATTTTGTTATGTAGGTCTTCATTAACCAGAGCTTCACAAGTGAACCATTTCCTGGCACAGATGCAACTATCTCTCTGCCCCCTGCACCTCATGGTTTATTCACACCTGGAGAGAGTGATAAGACTCGTGTTCAGTTTCAGTTCTATGGAACACAAGACCTCTTCCAGGTACACTCATGTTAATCTTCCTTTTTTGTTTGTTGTCATCTTGGTCTTTCCATTTCTCTATTATTGTCTTTGTTAGGCATGTTGGTCTTTGCTATGCTTAATCTTTTTTTTTATCCCCAGAGGTTTAGTGTTGATTGTACCATTACGTACAACAACAGACACACAAAAAGAATTGAAGTGGGTCTTTACAGTAATTTCTGAGTCTGGTCTTTAACAGGAGTCCCTAACATCCAATACAACACGCAGGATATTGAACTCCTGTGTGGTATCTGCAAGCATCAATAACAGCCATGTCAGTGATTTAACACACAAAGTGGTGGTGACTCTCAAACATAGAAGACCCATACAGGTCAGATGCTTCATTGATGCTTCATCTTAATTAAGAAAAAATGAGTCTGAATTTGATTTTAACAATGTTGTCACATCACTGCTTTCACAGGCAGATGAAACAGTGCTCTGTGTGTTTTGGGATTTCCAGATCAATGGTGAGTTGCTGATTATTCATTGTATTTCAGCTGTCAGACGTCTGTAGTTGGATTAGAGGATTTACCCTGTTTGAGTTCTTGCATAAAGAAGGTTGTATGTCTGCTGATAAGCACCTTTAATCGAATGTGTGTGTGTGTGTGTGTGTGTTTGTGTGTATGTGTGTGTGTGTTAGATGGGTATGGTGGTTGGAACAGCAGGGGTTGTGAAACCAGCTCCACTTTTTCCTATCAGACCAGCTGTCTGTGTGATCACCTCACACATTTCGCTGTGCTCCTGGTGAGTCAGTGTGCTGTTTATAAATGAAAGCAGGGGCTCACACTCCCGCAAGCACCAGCATGTTACATTCAGTCTGGTCACTTACTGACTAGGGGCTTGTTTATGGGTTTGTTTTTGTTTTTTTTTCCACTAATGATGCTGGGTGCTGATGTCAAAGCCTCAACGTTCACAATATTTTTTTTATATCCATTTTTGTATAACCTGGATGACTGTACAAAACAGCTTGTAGTTGTTGATGGTAAAAAATTCAGCCTTAATATATAATGAATATAATTGGTGTGTTTGTACATTGATGTCAGGACGTGTCCAGAGCTCCCATCAGCGAGGCTGACAGCCAGATTCTGACGGTGATCTCCTATATTGGTTGTGGTATATCCGCCATCTTCCTGGGCATCACTCTCATCACCTACCTCGCTTTTGAGTAAGGGCTGAGACTAATATACTGACTTGTCAATCATAAGTAGTTTAACATGATCTGAAATGAAACTTAATTGCAACCTAGATTGTGCAAGCTTTGAAAAAGTCATGACTTCACCCTTAACTTTGGGAAACTAGCAAATGCATACTCCCTTACAACAACACATTATGAGCTTTCATCCATAACATTGGTTTCCAATCTTAAATTCCTCACATTGAGCTTCAACTGTCCAGCTACAGTAGGACCTACATACAGTTTTTTATTTTGTAAATTGATTTCTTAAGTGCCAGTAAAATATTGTACAACCTGGTAATTTTCTCTCGTTTCCAACAGCAAATGCATCTAGAGGTTCTTGAACAAGACTTAAGGCTCTTCAGTTTATCTTTTTTTTCTGAGTTCCTTTTTTTTCATCTTTTCTACACTTCAGAAACCTGCGCCGGGACTACCCTTCTAAAATACTCATCAATCTCTCATCTGCTCTCTTGGGATTGAGCATGCTTTTCCTTCTAGACTCCTGGCTCTCGTCCTTTTCCATCTCCGGTCTGTGTATCGCTACAGCTGCAACCCTCCACTATTTCCTGCTAGCCTCCTTCACTTGGATGGGCCTTGAAGCCGTGCACATGTACCTCGCCCTTGTCAAGGTCTTCAACATCTATGTTCCTTCTTACATCCTCAAGTTCTGCGCTGTAGGATGGGGTAAGGCAGAACTTCAGAAGTTCTTTTATTGTAGCACAAATCCTAAAAAAAGGCCAGTAGAACCACATCCGCTTAGTTCCAAGAAGTCAGTTGGATTTAGGAAAGACCTTTGTCTTGAGTTGAAGTTGAATGTGATTCAGATTCTAAAATACTCTTGTAGCAGCACTGTGAGGCTGCTCAGGTGCAGCATTGCTTTTGTGGTCAATGTTGGGGTAATAAAATAGAGCACTGTAGTTTTGACGATATGGAGTCCAGCTGCAGTTTTATGTTCTATAGTGAAATACGAAAACTGGCCACCTTAAGTAACACTACATAATGAAAACTCACAGTCCTCATGATGAACCACCATCAAGTTCTTCAGGCACTTCAGATGTGAGATGGATCTGTTCAATGGTCCGGGAGGAGTAAAACCAGTATTTCCTCTAAAGTGCTGGACTGATTGATCCACCAACAAGCAGACATTGCGAGTCATATATATTCAGCTGATCCTGATATTGGAATTCTGGAGTTCTGTCTTATATATGTTGTGTTCTTACAGGTGTTCCTCTACTCATAGTCAGCCTGGTGTTGGTCATTGACAAAAATGCCTATGGCAGTATTGTGCAGGGAGACGATGCCATGGTGCTTCAGTCCACAGACACCTTGTAAGTCCTCCAAACCTGGGCTGAAACTGATCTTTGCGCTGGTTCTTCTCAGTAAGATAAGACAAGATTCTGTCCTAAGTGCTTGATAAAATTCATGGAATGTTTAAAGTAAATTCCACGAAACAACAAACGGCAGGGAAAAAAAACAGCTGAAATAATGGCAGCCATAAATCCCAGAGTGAATGACATGCTGACCAAACTCTCTTTGTTCTCTAGCTGCTGGCTGCAAGATGATGTCTACTTCTATGTGACGGTGGTGGCGTTTGTTCTTCTTATCCTGTTATGCAACATCTGTGTGTTCATCGTGGTTCTGATCCAGATCAGAAAGATGAGGGCCAATAAGCCTTCAGCAAAGACTCGCAGCTCTCTGCAGGACTTGAGGGCCGTGGCAAGCCTCACTGTGCTGTTAGGCCTGACCTGGTTAATGGGCTTTTTTTCATTTGGACCAGGCAGAGTGGTCCCGATGTACCTCTTCTCCATCTTCAACCCTTTGCAGGGTAAATCTGAGCCACAGCTGGTCTTAAATAAGTAGATGTACATAGTTTACATGCATAGACTTGACACATGAGCCATTTTAGGGTTTTCTATTTCTACTATTAGCTTTTCATAGCCTTCTATTATTATTAGCATTTTAATAACATGTCTCTTTTTGATGATGACCTCTTAAACTATACTATGTTCATATCCTTTTGCTACAGTGCAAAAAATAATGTTCAATTTACAAAAGATACAATTTGCAAAGATTTTAAACGTACGATTTTTGCTCTTGTCTCTCAGGCTTCTTTGTCTTTTTGTTCCACTGTCTGATGAAAGACAACGTGAGGAAACAATGGAGAATCCACTTGTGCTGTGGACGTTTCCGACTTAATGACTATTCAGGTACATTATATAAAAGGAAAGATGCAGACAAAGGATATGATCCAGGATATGAACCAGATGGTTGATGAGATGTATATTTAAAGAGGATGATCTTGTTCTTTTCTTTTCATTTGTGTTTAGATTGGAGTCGATCTGTGACCGCAGGCGGTAAAAAGAACAATCTTGTCAACTGTGACTCAGTTGCTTCTGACAACACATTCGCTCTGAGGAAGGTGTCTGACTCATCCACAGGATCAGTAACAAAAAACCACAAGGGGGCATAGCAGGCTTCATCATATATGTAAAAGATAGTTGCTCCCCTGGTTTATCATGTTCGAACACTGGGAGCGAGCTTGATAGACGGAAATGGAACAACTTCATGACTATTAGGGGAAGGAAAGAAAACCGAGCCAAAGCCATGAATGTACTTAAAGATAGACGTGCAGTTAAAAAAAAGAACAGCACATTTCGTTCAGTAGAACTTCAAAAGGCTTCAAACTACAATTTTACCTTCAGTGTTTAAAATGAAAGACTCTCACTCTTGAATGACACTCATTTTCCAAACCTTATAGTAGATGTACAATGGACTTCAAATACAATGATCTGGTAATATCCAATAATTGCATTCAAGCACTAAAGATCCTACTGGTATTTCTCAACATCAGACGATATGAAATTGTACGGTAGATCCTATTCAGTCTTTTTGTCCCACATTTCAGTGCTAATACAAATAATAAATCATTTTTGTATGTTGAAATATTTCCATAACTTAATATGCTTTCTGTATTATTTTTGTCTTCGTCCTCGTGCTATATTTGAAGAAGGAAAAAAAGAAAGATGATCCTTAAATCAGAAACACAACACAAGCCAAATTATGCTCCCAAACCTGTAATCGCCTGATGCTTTGCTTGCTTTGTTTTCTGAAACAACATCAATGTTTCCTCTTGACTGTAAAGAACACGTCCACATTCCTTAGTTTATACATGTTGGAACCAAATGGTCAAACAACTATACTTCAATAATTTCTATCATGGCAAGAAGTCACAACGATGACGTAAAATTAACAAAATTATTGGAAAAATAAATGGGCACTTATGTAATTGCAGGTTTTGTTTTGTTGTTAACCTCAAAAACACTGTAGCTTTTAAATTATTATCATTATTAGTTTGTCTTAACAGAGTAATTGCCAATTATGATCCGATATGACATCACAAGTCAACCAGGACACCTAGGCATAGCTAGAAAGTCAGAAAGTACCATGGCTCCTGCACGATCCTTTGAAAATCTCTGAAAAATATCTTAGTTTAATCTGAATGACTGCGTGTGTGAAGAGCAGCGGGTTTATCTTCTATAGAAGCTCAAGAGGTTTTACTTTCAGTTTGAACTGTATGTTTTAAGGAGGAGTTTTTCTTCAGTCTAATCAAGAATCGGTCAAATGTTGCCTCTCTGATGGGAAACACTGAACTTTAAGTGTGTATGACTTTTTGACAGTGTGACTGTGGAATGTTTTAATAAGCCGTGCGTGAGATTCTGGATAAACTCGCCGGATGGCATTCTGGTCATAGCTCTGCGTACGCGGCGGTTCACACACGCCCTCCCAGTAACTTTGGTAGACCTGGAAGAAAAATGTTTTGTCCTTAGAGCAAAAGAAGAAAGAAAAGACACTTGTTGTTGGGTCTCTTCATTTAATCAAGGTCTGATAACTTGAACTGAAGCCAAGTGATAATTTTGGTGGCAACTAACTGGTTAAGACCAGTCAATGCAAGGACGCGCTCTTTGGTCATCTTCGGTCAATCGTCAGGTCAGGTAAGAGCTGCAATAACCTCAGTGATTTAGTTCATTGCTCTGAAGGAGGTCATTTCAGATTATTTTCATTTCACTTCTTCAAAGAGATTGCTGGCACAAGGCTGGCAGCTCCTTTTATTCAAACATCTCCTCATGTAAGTTCTTGATTTACCTTCAGTAAATTACAGCAGATGTTGGCATTCCTCGTAACAACTTTTATGTCGTTAAAGGGGACATTACAGAGGTTTTCATGTCTTTTCTATGATATTAAATGTTAAAATAAGGTAGGATTTATGGGTCATAATATTTGACGACGCAGAAAAAGGTAGTTTATAGAATTAGTTGAAGCTCTCGGTCAGCCTACTTCAGAGAAGGAAGAATGCAGCTCATGTCATCAGTCATTCACTGCAACCAAGCCTTAAACAGCTTCCTTCAAATAGATTCTTAACTCTAGAGAGGTTTAAAAAGTTTAAATAAATCTGCGAATCAATTTGAATCCACCAGAAATATACCATCATCTCGAAACACACTTTGGATATTGGACATAAGTAAACACTTGAATTATATTATAATAATATAAAAATCATAAATGACATTAGAAGCATAATCTTTAAGGTTTCCATCATGTATTTTGAGATGTTCATGTGTTTTACTTTTTTTTACTTTAGCAAAGATTAAAAAGTGAATACTTTTGATGCAGTTTTGATACTTTGATTAAAAAGTATTCACTTATAAAACAAAGTATCAAATCTGCATCTTGTGGTGTAACTGTGTATCACTGATCCTGCTGACTGTTTTTGTTTAGTCACAACTGACCCATGGAGGACAGAACAGACAATCCCATCGCTGTGAAGGTGGAGGGACACTCTCAGTGTGTCATTCTGACCTACTTCCAGGGCGACATCGGCAGCATGGTGGATGCTCACTTCACTCGTGCTCTCAGCAGTGTCTGCAAGGCCAAGGCAGGTCCCACAATGAAAACAAAGAGGATGCGTAAAACAATTAAACTGGGTAAGCACACACAGTAAATCAGATTTACATTCCTGATTACAAACAGGGAATATGTCCCATTCCTCAGAGTTCTTTTTGTCGTTCCCTGCAGAGGAAAACATCCCCTGTCAGGGAATTGCTGCTGAGTCGTACTCAGAGTCACAAGTTCCTCCTCTTGGAGGGCATTGCCTGACCTTCAGCCCTGCAGACAACCCTCCTGGACCATGGCACTCTTTCATTGCTAGAACAGGAGAGAGTCCAGCGTTACCGTCCTCTGCATACTCCCTGTCTCAGGAGGGTCTGAGTGTCACTGGGCAGCAGTATGCCACGTCCTTACTCAACTTACTACACAGTGACCGGAGTGAGATGGGGCACAACATGGCCTCCAGCTCCAAGCCAGAACTGCTTCCCAACTGGACGGTGCCTCCAGTATTTAGAGACTCTGTGGATTTTGAACCTGGTAAGCCTCCAGCTGTGGTACAACATCTGCCATGGTGATGCCATCAGGGCTACTTCACCTTGGAGAAAGATCTCAGGGCATATATACCGGTGTATGTATATGTGTATATATATATATATATATATATATATATATATATATATATATATATATATATATATATATATATATATATATATATATATATATATACATATATATATATATATTTAGAATTTATATAAAAGTATCTTAAAATAACATGTCTTCCTTCGAGTTCAAATGAAGTAAAATTGTAAATTGTAATCTAACTTCTGGATCCAGCGTAGTCTATAAATGGAGTTACATACTAAAGCATGAGTGGCTGTGAAGCAAGTCACAATGCCCTCTTCCTCTAGATGAATGTAAAAACAGTTATGCTGTGTTGAAAATGATTAATTCTAAGTTTCTCTGACTCTGCTGTGCATATTGCGCTAATTGTGAAAGTACCCTTAGTCTGTATCAATTTACCATGAATATACCAACCAGTAATGATTGGTTTCATTTTTGCATCCTTCAGGTAAAATAGAGGCATCACATATTCAGAGGCTTTTACTGCAAATGCACAAATGTTTTATGAATTCATCAAAGAGAAGTTCATTTATGACAAAATGTTCTCATATATTCAAACCACATTTATTCTAATCACCTTATCTCGTATGTTATAAATGTGATGCATTCTGGGTAACAAGTCAGTGTGGTTGGTTCATGAGAAAAGTGGTCAGAATTCATATTTCCTGTTATGAACACATCATTTGACATCTCTAATTGTTGCTTGGTGACTACTTTTTAACAGTGATTTATTTCCTGGTTTTCGTTGCTTGGAATCTACTGAGGCATAATTCTGAGAATGCACACATGGACATACGCAAATTTGAGCTGCTTCACCTTTGTGTCTTTGTCAGGACAACGTGCGGACAAGAAAGACTTGTACTGGTACTGAGGAGATTCTGGCAGATGCAGTGGAGACGAGAGAATTGGTTTAACTTCCCAACATGTCTGTGACTTTATATGAAGTCTCGGAGTTGGCGCTGTAAGATTCAGTAAAAGAAGCTTCTGAGTTTTTGCTTAAACAATTGGGAAAACACTGGCATATCCATTGCCGTCATTGTGCGGGTCTTAAGTGCCGGAGCGTGCAATAACTGCAAGTAGGAAAAAAGAAAAAGAAGAACGTCCTGAGAGGGAGCACTCTCCGACAAACCTGTTCTTCAACTTGGTCGCTCCACGTGTTGATCTCTGAGGATGGCAAATGTTGCTGCTTTCTTTGCAGCGGTGTGGATGGAGGGCATTTTCTTCTTATTGGGCCTACACCTATAAAGGAACCAGTATTAATTTAAAGTGGTGAGCCTGTTAAATGTGTATGTTGTTGTTGATATTTTTCTCCTGGTTTGTTTAGGTGGATTTGAATTGGTTAAATGGTTTTGTGCACATGCAAATGACCACAAAATGAAAATGACAGTTCTGTGTTGATGACTTGTTTTCTGCCAGCCAAGTGTATTGTACAGTTAAAAAAAAATGTAATTGTATATATAAACTTAAATAAATATATTTACAGACAAACGAAGATCTAAAAACGGGGCTCATCGCTGAATTTAGTGTCTTTTTCACATGTACAGTCAACATCAGACAACAGATCTTGCACAATACTGACACCTACAGGCCAAATTGTTACCTCAACTGTAACGCTGAGGTCTAGGTGATCATATAAATATCAAACAACCACATTTTAATAATTTTATGGCTGTTGTTCATGAAACTAGATATAAAATCATCATATGGAAATAAAAACATATGTATCGTCATTTTGTCTTTCCTACTTAATATTTGAAAGTACATGAGACAACAATTTTTAGGAAAACAAATAGCTGAATAAACAGGCTCAACTTCATGCTCTACTATTTGGGTGGTCATGCATGTCTCAGTTTACTCTTGCCTTTCATCACCAGCCAGTGTTTGCATAGTGATTAATATCGCCATCTATTGACCACTAGATACCATCACAGCAGGGGGGGCGTAGAGGACTCTGCTGATACTCCATCCTACTACCACTTATCCTGTTAAGGGTCGTGGGGGGGCTAGAGCCTATCCCAGCAGGCTTTGGGTTCACCCTGGATGGGTCACCAGTCCATGGCAGGGCCATTCACACTCACAGTCACCCCTACGGGCAATTTAGAGTATCAGTCAGCCTCGTCCCCTCTTGATGTCTTTGGACTGTGGGAGGAAGCTGGAGTACCAGAGAGAACCTACGCAGGAACAGGGAGAACACACACTCCACACAGAAAGATCCCTTGCCCAAGCCGGGGCTCGAACCTGGAACCTTCTTGCTGAGAGGCGACAGTGCTGACCACTGCACCACTGTGCCGCCCGTCCAGTAATTATAATGCCTTGCGTAGCCTAGTCTAGCCTAGGTTTATTTGCAAGTCTTGTATTTGCAGTATAATTTAATATTGCTTTCAAATGGCACTTGTCAACTCATGAAGTCAAATCGCGAAGTCTTGTAAAAAAAAAAAAAAAAAAAAAAAAGGCCTGGCTTCTGAAACGCCATTCCTTGTGTGACATGGCTTTGAGTCATTGGCTGATGTCACAATTGCCTTGAGAACCAAAAGGGTTAACAAGCTTTTAACGTAACTGAGGTGAACTAGAACGCTTGTTAACCCTGATTAGCCCATTGTAATATTCACAATTTCACCAGAAAGAAAACAGACAAGTTACTTCCAGGATGAGTGTCGCTATGGAGACAGACCAGTCCTAAGTAAACTGTCATCTCATATCAACTGGTTAGAACCCAGCTCATGTTTGAGACACTTTAGCCTACTTTAGGGTTGGTTTGACAGTGTAATCCTATATATAGCAACAAGATAAGAGACTCTAAAAACTAAAATACTCTGTCTGCCAGCAAAGAAATGTCACAAAGGTAAAATTTCTCACCATTTTTTTTGCAGTGTCGCTAGCTTACATTTCAGTTAGCCTGCTCAGCTAAAATTAAACCTCTGAGAGCGCGCTTGTTCGCTCTGAAATACTGTTAATGTTAGCGCTAACAGTCGGTTAGCAACAGCACAGCTGAAAACAATGATATCACAAGAATGAAACTTGAAACATACAACTTACAAATGAAGTTGGAAAAACCCCAGTGATTAATGCAGAGAGACCTGCCAGCCAATGTTCGATGTCAGTGCTATTCTGGTGAATGATGAGCCATTAATATTTGATCATGATGATTTTGCCAACTGCCAGAAACTTAGCACACACAGAGCATCTTTCATCTTGTATTGTATTAATATTCCCTTGTTAGTGTATGATGTCCACAGTGTAGGGTTGCCCAAAGTGGGGCACAGGGGCCAAATTCAGCCCAACACAAGGTTAACTTTGCTTGCTAGATGTAAATAATAAATAGATAAATAACTGACCAATTGGTAAAAAAAAAAAAAGAAGTAATTTTAAAATCAGGCTGTAAAAGACTGCTTATTTCATTTTCTTTATTTTTTGTGAGGAAAAAAAAATTATATTCGATTTTGATGAGGCAGCTCTGCCGAAATCACTGCTCAATATGTTTGTTTTGTGTTCGTCCTTCAGAGGAAAAACTTTGGGGCCCCCTTCACAAACCATCATATGATTTTGTCTGACTACGGCTTGCCCGCCATTCATGAAAATTTCCATTGGTGCCCTCCTCCCCTCATTAGCTTTGTGTACTCTTCTAGGACGTACAACAAGCTGTGGGTAGATGCCCAGTTAGAGTTGAGCTGCCTGCTAACTGAGGAAAAGCCAGCAAAACCCCCCCACCCGGAAAATGACCGGGAAGCGTTCTTCCACCGTCTTGCCAAGCTTTATGTGCGCTACATCCAAGTCTTCCGAAAACTGGAGAAGGTCTGTGACCAGATGATCCACCATCAGAAGAGACAACTTATTCGAGTGATGCTTGATGGTGTGATGGGGAGAGTCTTGGAGTTGAAGAATGAAATGGTGGAAATACAGTTTTCAGAGTACAACTACATGGAGGATGTCCTCAATGACCTGAAGCTCACACCTGTGAGTTTTATTTTTGAAAATAAGTGAAATTTAATTGAAATTGGGTCATCATCCTGAAAAGAGAAAAACAATTTCTTTATCCACATCTGGCTTTTGATTTATCATAAACGTCTCCCCGGAAATTCCAGAGCTTTTCTCTTTGTTGTTTCTCTAGCTTGACCTCGAGATCCCAATCCCTCACTATTTCTTGAGTGAATGCAGCGAAGAAATCCGAGTGCGAAAGAAAATGCTGTCAAATATCTTTAACAAGGTCAAAGTTACTGAGAGCCCAGAGGTGAGTTGGAAACAAGCTAAAATACTATTGTATTCCTCACGTGAAGGACTCAAGATGTTCTTACTTCTTCAATAAGTGTTTTTCTTTTACATAGAAATGCATACAGAATGAAAGTTTGCCACATAGTCTGGGGAATACAAAAATTGTTTGTGCTCATTCCTGACATTATCAGTGCCAAACCAGTGCATGTATAAATATGTCTTTCTCTTTCATAAGCCTGCAATGGCCAAGGAAATGAGTCTAGAAGAGGCTGTTAAGATCATTCAAGTGGCAGTCAGGGCCCGCCAAGGACGCCTGAGGGCGACGTCGAAACAACAGGGCAGGACCAAGAATCCAGGGAGAACTGACCATGACTTGGCTGCACTTTGCATTCAGAAGGTGTTTTGTTATCAGCAAGCATTGTTTTTTTTTAGGATTTGTCATATCTTTGATGCTTAAAGTGTCATGAATGTGATTTGCAGGTGTGGAGGGGCTACCGAGCCAGGAAAGCGATAAAGGTTGCTCGAGATGAAGAGGATATTTTAATGGGATGGGTGAGTGAAGCAGGATACCACTTTTGCAACATGTCTTTGCTAAGGGAAGAAATTTGCTGCTTTTATGCATAGTTTTGTTCATGAATGTCATTTTTGTCTACTATCAGAATTCTGCTATTTATTTGTAGTACAGTTCCGCAGTGGCAAATCCTATAAGCGCTGTGTTTTCAAGTTGTCTGGTTGTACAATCTGTTTTCCATTAAAGTGACCTCTCTGAAACGGCTTTAGGGAATTTCTCCACATACAATGCAAACAACTATCAGAACTCAAGGACGAGCAGTGTCATGGTGGCAGGCACACATTGTGAGGGCATGCAACTGTGATGCAGTAGTTCCAGATATCTGTAGAAAGAAAAGCTTCATACGATTGCCTTTTCCCTTTTTCTGTTTGGGACTGAAACAATATACACCGCATGTATTTTGCTAACTTCCGCATCAGGCCATGGATCCAAAATTTGAACATCCAAGTTCTGCACAAATCCGCATGAAAGCTAGAAAAGTTTCCAGACAGATTAAGCAGAAGGAGCATGAGGACGGCTACCTCCGGACCTTAGTGGCTGTCACAGACCAGATACGACAGGTGGAGGGCCCTGACCTGAAAAACACCATGAAAGAACAAATCAGACAATGGTTTTGGGAATGTAGGTAAGGACTTACTGTGATATTTATTTCGAGAAAAATATGTATATTAAGTGAAATGAATCAAGTTTTTTTTCTTCTGTTGTGTCCCTTTTTGCACAGGGATGCTACAGGGTTGTTCCCAGACTACCCAGACAAAGAGAAAGGAGGTTCCACTCTCATTTTTTCTGAAAAGACCCGTCAGCAGGTAAAATACAGACTCAGTCAAAAGTATAGTTGAATGGTGGTTCAGTTTGGTGTGTGTATTCTTTTCAGCTGATGGAAGAACTCGCTGCTAAGATGGAGGAGGAGTCCAATAAGAAACCTAAACAGAAGGTAGAAAAAGAGGGAAAGCAGAAGCAGGACAAGGGGAAGGATGATAAAGCGGTAAGAGCTCACACTTCTATTAAATCATCCTTTAATTTAGACGACATTCAGAAAACTCTTGTGATGTCATCTTATTTTAAAAGGAAAAACTGTATAAAGTAACTGAGATTTCACTGTAACTCCCTGAGCCCCAAACTTATGAACTTTGACGAATCACAGGAAGAAGGGCTGAAAATGCTGCCTTCAGCTTTCCTGTCAGACTTGGAAGCAGGAAGCAAAACCTTTGAGGGTATGTTTAAATGCACAAATGGTTAAAACATCCAGTGTGAAAAAAAAAAAAAAAATATATATATATATATATATATACATATTTAAAACTCTGCTTATTTATATTGACAGTTAGTACCAGAGAAGCTGATACATGAGATATAATTCTCTCTTCTCTGTGTACATTATGTCACTCCAGACAACAGTTAGCTCCTCTTGCTGTGGGATAGTAGAGCGCATTTCCCAAAAAGTTACAATGTTCCTGTCATGTAACCGAGGGGAAACTGCTGTTTTGTGTTTTGGCCACTTGCCCCCTACTCGCAACAGCAATAGACTACTTCTCCCGTAGTAAAGCACAATCCAGTTTGTTATTCACAGAGTTTTGGAAACCCCGCATTGAGTCTGGAAATGTCAGTGCGAGATTGGAGGTGGAGTTGATCAAGGAGGAAAAGAGACGGGAGTTTAAGGAAGAGATTCGAGGACTGGTCAGTGCTATAGAACCACGAAGCTTCTCCAAAAATAGGATCATTAATAGAAGCAACAACTAACGGATAACTGGACACTGATTCTTATCAATATCTCAGTCAAACTTGATCACCAGTAGTTCTTCTGCGCTGCTTTTCGTCAGGTGGATGAGGAGATGAGTAAGGAGCTGGCTGAATTGAAGCTGGGTGTGGGAAAAGGCAAAGGTGGGAAACCAAAGGCTAAGGTGTGAAAATTAAATGAAATTTCACACATTATCTCATATAAAACCTTGTAGTTTCACAGACTGCATTTTTTTTTTGTTTTTTTACAAATATCTGTTGTGAGTTGTGATATTTATCTTTTTATCGCACAGAAAAAAAAGCCATCCAAAACTGGGAAGGGGAAGAAAAAAGAGAAAGATTTGACAGAGAATAGGTGAGCTCATACTCGTGAGTTTCATTGAGTTTAGTGGTGAGGTGTTGATGAAATTAGTCATCGCAAATGCTGGAGAAGATGATGAGAAAAGCAGATTCATTTCTAGGACTCTGGAGTCTCTGTGTGAGGAGCTGGTGGAGCAGGGCTTGTTGAAACAGCCTAACGCTGTCAGGATGAAGGACTTCCTGGGTAAGATATTCCTCCATGGTTCTTTTTGATTATTAAATGTGATTGCAATCCATGTATTGCCACCTTACAGAACTTGTAGGACCCAGCTAATTGTGACCATAAATGAATCTAGAATTAGTTTAGTAGTTATTTGCTGACCTCTTCTGGTTCATCATTGCCAAAACATTGTAAAATGTTGGTCGTCATTGTGGTGAATGAATGAATTTTAAACTTTTTCTTGCAAATTCCTCATTGATTTGCTGTGCCAAACATCAGCGCGTGGTCTGATACGGCTTTCCTCCTGTCATATTTTTAGGTACTTTCAATTACAGCGGAGCTAAACAGAGGCAAAAAGGCATTGAACCAACGCCATCATTGTCAGATGTGCGACAAGTCTTATCTCTGTATGCGGTTTTACCTTTAGGTATGAGTTTCAGCTCCTAGAGGCAAGAAAAAATGAACTTTTTTTTTTTATTGGTTAAACATTCGGTGTCCATTGCTTGCAGGTTGTCAGATGGTTCATGAGAAGGCTCCCCTGATAAAGGGCATCCTGCTGGCGGGGCCATCCGGTGTCGGTAAGAAGATGCTGGTCCATTCAATCTGCCAGGAGACAGGTGCTAGCCTGTTTGACCTGTCCCCCCTGAACACTGCTGGAAAATACCCAGGCAAGAGCGGCTTGGCGATGATGCTCCACATGGTCTTTAAGGTAAAACACATTTCTATAATAAATAACTGCTGCGAGACCGTATCTGTGTTGGTGTGAACTACATCTACAGAATCCAACTCATAAGTGAAGTGAAGGAGATCAGAGATCTTCAGAAGATGCACTTTAAAGTGATACTTTACCCAACAAGTGTCTTTTACCTTTCACACACTCACAATGGGTGTCTTGAGCTTATGCCCCCCCCCCACACACACACACACACACATTCTACACATTCTTATTTGTGACTCCAGGTTTCAGAAAGAGCCAGTAACATACATCTAGCTTGAAGCTAATGGCTACAAACGGTTAGCAACAGCAAAACAGTCAAAAAACAGCTCCTGATAAACTGTCAAGGGAACTGTCCTGCATAATTCACATCGGCTTCATGCTCAATAATCCACAGGCACTTTGATTTGAGCCCCCCTAAAAAAACATATACTATAAGCAAAACCATTATAGTTCGTTTTTAGCTCAAATCCAAGCATTTTTCAGACCACCGAGCGTATAGCTGGATAAAGAAGATGTGAGTTGAGTGACCGTGTAGCAGTCAGCAACCTTTAGCTTCCAGCTAAATGTACATTGCCGGCTCTTTCCCCATTCTTGAGTCAGAAAGAAGAGAAACAGCAGTAAAAACACCTTTGGTTTTAGAGAGACAAAATGTATTTTTGGGTGAAGTGTCACTTTAAGTAAAAAGCCCTGAGATAATGCTAACAATGCATATTCTTTAACAGTAGTTCGCAGTATGCTGGGCAGTTGGCAGTAGAATTTGTACATACATAACCCTAATAGGTCAATTTATCATTGTGATATTTCTGCACAGTTTTCTCAGAGTTTTTATTGTAGGCATTCATGTGTTGTGGCAGGACCAGAAAGTACGAATAGAATAGTTTCTTTATCACTTCCACATAGGTAGCAAGGCTGCTGCAACCTTCGGTCATATGGATTGAAGATGCAGAGAAAATGTTTTATAAGAAAGTACCCAAGGAAGAAAAAAAGGTATTCCAGCGAAACGTAAAAGCAGAGCGGCTTTAAATGTTTAATTTTTCTGTTCACGTTGTAATTGAAGGCATTTTACATGTGTTTCCAGTTAGAACCAACACGCTTGAAGAAGAATTTGCTCAAGATACTCAAGTCGGTCAAAGGGGAGGATCGCCTTCTTCTAGTAGGAACCACTAAAAACCCCCACAGTACTGACATGAAGTCACTGTGTGAAATGTACAGCAAAATCATCCTCATCCCAAGACCCGACCACCTCTGCAGATTCAGTAAGAAAGGGCACATTATGGTGAGTTAACAATAAAAATACAAAAAATAAATTTGGAAATCTTTATCACTTTGTGTTTTCAGTCTTATGGAAGCAGCTGATCCAAAAGCAGGGAGGCGAAGTAACGAGAGCTTTGGACGCCAACTCCCTGGCACAAGTCTCCGATGGCTACACTCCAGGTCACATGGTCCAGGCCATCCAGAGTGTTGTCACCAAGAGTCGGATCCTGATGCAGCAGGCAAAAATACCTCTGATGGCCCAGGAGTTTCTTTTCCCGTTGGCAGAAATGGACCCTGTGTTTGAAGAAGAAGAAGCACTTAAAGTACAGTTTGTCCTCATAATTTTGAATTTACTTCTATAAAGGGACTATAATATTAATAATATTCCATATGCTTTTATTGTTGAATTTGTGTTTTTGTTTTTCCCCCACCAGAATTGGTATGCAATGACCCCCTTGGAAAAGAAGCGTATTAAGGCTGCCTCAGGAGAGGAAGAGCAGCAGCCACAAGCTAAAGCCAATGTGACAAAGAAAGGGAAGAAATAGGAGTCATCAGTGAACAGCTGCTGACGAGAGACGGAGTGTGACAGTTGATAAACTAGATATTGGTGGACTTAAGAAAAAGAGTGGTAGGGAGAATGTGGATGCAAATGTTTGGGCTTAAATACAGATTAAGAAACAGGGTTCCCATGGACGCAAAAAAACCTGGAAGAGAATTTGAAAGTGATAATTACCAGGTCTGGAACAATTTCATAGCATTTTTTTCTGTATTTTGTGTGAGCATATATGCTAAAAAGTTATAAAGTTTTTTTAATGTAAATTTTGGGTCTTCATCTGTGTGCCACATATGATCAAGTTACAGATTCTGGTTTAATTTCACTTTGAAAAGAAACCTGTTGCTGTGGAGACTGTGGAGCCAAACAATAATGCAACATCAAGCAGGTGAACAGTTTTTATCACAAATGTGTCTCCCGGCTTTTACCAAGTCAATACAAAAGCTGTTTTCGGAGTACGCGCACTTTATATCTTCATCACTGTCCCTGATTTCCTCAGTTCTATTCACCTGTTTGTGCTTTTCCCTCATTACATGTTCACACTTTCATTCATTGAGTGAGAACATTGTGCAAAAGTAGCCTTAACGAAACAGCCGAGTACATTGGGTGATTCTTAAATTGAACTTCATGACTATGGCACTTTTGTTGGAGCATTTTTATACCTTGAGTTTTGTTCTGCTTTCCCAAAGCTCCCTATGGAGGTGGATTCAACATCAACATGATGTTGAAGTGGGAAGAGTTGTAGTTTATCGTTCTGATTCCTTCAAGCTGCATTTTGTTTGCTCAGGTGCAGATTTAGCCGCCCTGCAGGTTCCAAACCATAATTCGCCCTCTTCCCATTCATAGGGAATAATCAACATGATCAGATGTCCATGTGATGGAGCAGAGTGAGTGGCTCTGCAGTGATTGCTGCCCATTGAGCTTTCAACAAGCCAATAACACTGATTGTAGAAGTAGAAGAGGGGCATTAGGTTTCTGAGACTCCAGCATATAGATTCCTGGTTACATCCCGTGACCATAGCAATTGAGCTTTACTGAGATTTCCCCTGATGGCAGCGATCAAAGAGCGGCGTGCGTCGTCGGTGCATACCCTGTACTTGAAACACACTTGTGCACACACAGGAATAAACAGATACAGTGGGGTGTCACATAAAATAATTTGATGCTATTTCATCATCTATTCTGTTTTAACTTTCCATGAAGGAGTAGAAAGTGGCTTTATTGCGTTTTCATAATAAAGGATTACACACATAATTGTATTTTGAAAGGTCATATCTTGAGTATTGTAGCTTGGGCAAAGTATGTTGTTTTTGCATTTTCTAGTATATTTGACCCTAGCAGGCATTTATTATCTTATATATAACTTAAAGGAAAATATAGATATGTGGGAAATTGGTTCACCCCCCCCCCCCCCCCCCCATTCCAGGTTGTAGCCTACAAAAGAGAAAATGCTGAACAAGTGTAAGTCTTTGTGTGTTGGTGACATACTCTGAGTCACTTGGCACATGAATACAAAACGCAAAGCTTAGCAAAAGCAAGCAAGCCAAGTTTGCACTCTAACCATTTAATAAGAAGTGCATTTTGGACGCTCACTCAATCTGACCCATATCTGCCATGAACGTTTCTAAAGCTCAATGATTGTTTCTTCAAGTTTCGATTCATTCCTCAAAGTAGAAACCCAAAGCACAAAAACCTCAAAAGGCACCATATTTGCGGTTAGAAAGCAAAGAATTTGAGAGATTTGCTTTATTTTCACAGGTGTAACTGAAGAGTATGAAGAAGAACTGGTGAGAGTTTGTGTGCCAGAGAGAAGGAGATTTATTTTAGAAGAGCAGAGGTTCCCCAAACAGGGTTGTGAGGTCACACAGAAATAAAATAGACTCTGCAACCATTTAAAAAAAAAGAGGCCTTAATTGTTTCTAAAGATAATGTTTAATCTGTGTAGCTGTATTCAAATGAGCTTGCAGTGCTTATGTGTGCTACATTTCTACACTTCAAGCCCTTCCTGGGATAGGGTGCAAGTTTCAAGACGTTTACTTTGGGATTCCTGATCAGAAAAGTTTAGGAAAACCTGTGTAAGAGTGTGTGTGTATGTGTGTGTGTGTGTGTGTGTGTGTGTGTGTGTGTGTGTGTGTGTGTGTGTGTGTGGAGGGGGGGTGCAAAAGATGACAAGAAATGTGCGATTAAGGATTTGTCCTCACTTTGCAAGGTTGTCAAAATGAGATTTGCACAATTAAATATATATATGTATATATATATATATATATATATATATATATATATATATATATATATATATATATATATATATATATATATATACACCACTGTCTGGATCACGTTTATATTCTGATGCAAAAGTGCATCAAGTTGTTGTTTTTTTTAACCTCAAAATGGAAGGTTAAGAGAATTGTCATTCTTTCCAATAAGCATGTGAGTCAATAAAGATTCAGAACATATCATGTTAGTTCTCTAGTGTGTATAGTGTAAAGTGACGGTATGTGTGTGTGTGTGTGTGGGGGGGGGGGGTCACTGAAAGGACTGTCCTCACTCTCTAATAACTGTGACAGATCGGCCCTCACTGCACTGAGCTGCTGTTCAGGGACTGGCGCTCCTCGCTGACTGTGTGTATGTGTGTATGCATGCGTGCGTGCAGCCGTTCGTCGTCTCAGCGATGGTCGTCCAGATTCGCGGCTGCAACTTCAGCACCACGGACAGTTCCCTCTCCAGCCTCACCACCACCCTGCGGGACCCCAGCGTTCCCCGGAACCCGGATGGGCTGAGCCTGAGCCGGACCGGCCACACGGTGGTGGCAGTATTCCTCGGTTTCATTCTCGTGGCTGGAATCCTGAATAACTTCATCACTTTGCTGGTCTTCGCTAAGTTCCGCTCCCTGTGGACACCAATCAATGTCATTCTGTTGAACATCAGCCTGAGCGACATCCTGGTGTGCGTCTTCGGGACACCCTTCAGTTTCGCGGCGAGTTTGTACGGAAGATGGCTGATTGGAGAGGACGGCTGCAAGTGGTACGGGTTCGCTAATTCCTTTTTTGGTGAGTGACATCTGATGAGTATAATCACACATTTCTGCCGGTTCTCAGTTCAGCATGCTTTCTAATAAAAACAAAAAGTTAAAACTCATAATGAGATCAGAACTAACCAAAGAATACTGCAGCACTTTTGGAGTTAAGTGTACATACCTTTAACTTACAATTATCTCAAAACTCTGGACGTTTTATTATAATCATCAAAGTTGCTGTAAAGACTTCATGAAAAATCCTAATTTGCAATTAAATTTGTATCAATTATATTTAATATAAAGATCCACTGCAAGCGGCATTGCTGCGAGAGATAGTAGAGTTTGAGATCTTAGTCAAGAAAGAACCTAAATAATGTTACATGTACCACTGAGTAGTAATTGTACACAGAAGAGGTTTTTCTGCTTGTGATAAAACTGTATTGTGGCTAGTTACTAGTCCTCAAACCAAAATCCTTCGATTCTATATTTTGTGTAAGTGGATGGTGTATGATCTTGTTGAGCGCAGGTGTTATCCTCCCCCCTGTCTCTTCCAAAGTTGGAAGTGTTTAGTGTTAGAAGTCTGGCGGCAGTTACAAAAAAGGCTTTTGAAGTGATGCGACGAATCACTGCGCCCAGTCAGGAAAGTAGATCCGACAAGGAGTCTGATATAAGAATATTTAACCATTTTAAATAGTATAATATGTGTTGCACAGACCCTTCAAGAAGAGACCATTTTGAAGAAAGCTGTATTGATTTGTAGGAGGTATGCTAACCCACCCATCCACTTCCATTCATTCTGCTAAGCTAACAAGGGGTCTTTGGGTCTCGGTTCCTGAAGCTTATTTCCCAGAATGTTGGAATTTTCCTTAAATCCACTGATAGCTTTTCTTCCTCTTTACTTGCATGAATAATACTCCATGTTCTGGAGTTCCACCCAAACATGTCAGTCTGTATCAAAGTGTAACAGACAAACACACATTCATAGGATCAGTGTGGCTTGTCTCAATAAAAGCAGAAAGATACAGCCTCCTTCATACATTTATGTAAGAAGAGCCCAGCCAGGCAGCGAACATCCTGTCAGTCAGACAAGCCTGCACTGTAATTGCTGGGTTGATGCACGCTTTGTTCCTCTCCGAGTTCACTTAAGACTGACGACAAACACGAGCCACTTGCTCACATCGTATTTTATGCTTCTCACATAAGATACATTTAGAGCTGCAGAGAATTAACCTTTCTTAAGTAGATTGACATTTCCTGTCTTGGTGACTAAAAGAAAGCACATTAGATTGTAACATGAAATGTAGAAAATATTGCATTTAATTTGAATGATGTGCAATTCATTCAGTAGTTCCTTGATGGATTGATCTAGAAATGGTCTTTTGTTTTCACACTTTTGAGAGCTTTGTGTTCAGTTACCGATGTATCCATCAACATCTCCTCATCCTTTCCTATTAGGGATTGTGTCCCTGGTGTCCTTGTCTGTCCTCTCCTATGAGCGCTACACCACCGTGCTGAATGCTTCCAAGGCGGACATTTCTGATTTCAGGAAGGCTTGGCTGTGCGTCGGCGGCTGCTGGCTCTACTCTCTCCTCTGGACGTTGCCTCCTTTCCTGGGTTGGAGCAGTTATGGTCCCGAGGGTCCAGGAACAACCTGCTCAGTCCAGTGGCACCTACGGTCTCCCACCAGTGTCTCATATGTGTTGTGTCTCTTCATCTTCTGTCTGCTGCTGCCTCTTCTGCTCATGCTGTACTCATATGGACGAATCCTGGTGGCAATCAGGAGGGTGAGTCCAAACCAAGCTGCTGAATGCTCAATGTGTCATTTCCAACTACTGCAGTTCTGGCAATAGAGTATAACACAGGATTAACTTGTGTTTTATGATCAACAGACTCACTAATATAAAGACACACATTTTGTTCTGGGTGGGGGCGGCATGGCATAGAGGTAGAATGGCCGTCTAGCAACCGAAGGGTCGCTGGTCCGATCCTCACTTCACCATGTCCAAGTGTCCTTGAGGAAGATACTGAGCCCCTAATTGGCACTGATGGCCCTGTGATGGACTGGTGACCCCCCCCCCCCCCACCACGACCCTGAATGGATAAGCAGAATAGAAAATGGATGAATGGATGGATGGATGCTGAGTCTTCAAACATTTATATTTGAGATACAGAAACAATGGAAACACAGACTGCCAGCCCAGGTCAGATTTTCGGTATATCGAGATTGTGTCCCGATTAATTTTAAACTATTTGGAGCGCAAAAAAGAAGAAAAAAAAGCCTCTTTTTGCAAATCCAATCCAAGACAATTTTGAAAATCTACATGTTCCCTCCAGTCACTACTTCATTGACGACATCAGGTTGTTGCACACATCAGGCCCCATGACATCAGCACAGTTCAGTCTAATGTATACCAGCCACACTCAGCCACAGACGATTTCCATTCCTTGACTTAGAGGGTGAGATGAGGGAGTTCCATTATTCTTGCTTTCACATCTGAAGGCTGTGCATGCTAAGTCACTGACGCATGTGTGGTTCCCATAGCAACCTGTGTAGATAGGTTCACGATGTCCGGACACTATAAAGCTGACCTTATCACTTCAAACATGGCCAAATTCATCATTATTCAGTATGACTGAAGACATGTTGTGGTTACCTGCATAAAAAGACACAAAACTGGGAGAATGTCAAATCGACAGAACTGCCATTGTCTGAACAAAATGTGCTAAAAGTGCCGCCTTTGAAGACGTCTGTCAGCTCAGCGACAAAGACTTGTTTGCTCTGCTAAAGTGGCTTCAGCTGTGGCTCTTGGGACATAAGAGCGTGGCTTAAAGACTGAGCAATGGCTGTCAGCTGCCAATCACACCCAGTCTCATGTTTTCAAGGTAGCATCTAACCAGATAAGATATCTTTAGATATCCCAGCCATCTGTTTACAATCCGCATATCCAGCAGGAGCAGGAACAAGGGCCAACACTGAGCAGGTGTCCGAGGGGCTTCAGTGCATCACTGCTCTTCTGAGGGCCACGACCCTTTCGGTTTTCCAGTGAATCATCCCCACCCATGTAGGGCTTATATAAACCTTGCAGTCACACAAATAATTGGTAATTAAGGGCCCTGAATTGTTACGTCTCTCCATGCACCCCTGCTACTTTTTCTCTCAATGAATCACCAAGAGGGTATTTTTAGATGGAGGAAACAACCTTCACTATTGGATACCTGCTCTTATATAAGCTTCTCTATTTTTGATACAGTCTTTACACACTGAAGGCTTAGCCCTATAGCAGAGAGGTGCACCTTGGGCTTTTCTTAGAAACTGAGCAATCAGTTTGTGGATTTTTCTGCCTGCGTCTTAAAGGTGACTTAATCCCAGAGAGATGACATCTATATCAACAGCGTCATTGTGGATCAGTCTACGTATGGGGCCCTCGTCCTATATGAACACACAGACAGTTTAGAGATACATTCTTTCATAAAAGTACCATGTTTATTTACTAAAATATACATTTTAATGGCAAAATCGTACTCAGTAAAAAAAAAAAAGCGTTTAAATGGAGCATAAGCCGACAGTGAATTCGTCTTTTTCTGTATTTTAGCCATGCAACAATCCCTGATGACATTTATCACACGTATGGGGATAAACACAGTGGCCTAATACCATACAAGGTGAAGTGTAATTGAGTGTGTAGGTGCAGGATTGTCTTCTCTGGAGGATTTCTTGTGGCAGGCAGCTCATTTATTCATGCTCTCAGTGCCATGATGAGCATCTGAGCAGTAATTACCCAAGATGGTGACCACAGGAGTATAAAATCCATACATGCAGTAGGGAGACGGTGGTAATCATAATATACTGTTTATGATCCATTTGAGCAATGCTTCATCAAATCAGCAGGATGGGAAAGGCTGGTGATAGAGAACGGATATCTCAGTCTATGCATGCAGAGCTCTTCCAGTTTGGCCTGTGACTCTCTCCTGCTGTTTTTCTTTTCATAAACCCAGCTGCAATTACACCTTTCCATGTTGTTCTGTATGTCCAGAACCAGCAAACACAGTAACGTCCTCAGAATTTAGGCATCGACTTCAGCCTCAGTTTTTGTTTTCAACCCCGACGCACAGGCCTCAATACGCTGTCCTGCAGTCTTTCACTTCACCACCAGATGGCACCAGATCCCACAAACTGGTCCTTTCATGCAAGCAGAGAAATGCCTGCTTGTCTTTAAGCCAAGTTAAAAAGTCACATTTTTTTAGTTTGCACCACCACCATCCAGGGAAATGTCCTCCATAACATTCAGTTGAAGGTCATGTGTATCAAACCTGTCTTTGCACGACTGGCACCCCTTTGTCTACCCTGTACCAGCATTTTAACAACGGCAATAATTTGATAGCATTGAATGTTTTCAATGAAAAGCCAAAAGCATCAGGAAAGCCTTTAACATGTTTCTGTACAACGAAGGTTGAACATTTAAGTTAACAAACTATAAGTGAAACATGTTTTTGCATTTTTAGTAGTAAATATTTAGACTTATTGTCAGGACGTTAACTGTCTTCCTCCTCTTTCATGTGCCCAGGTGGGGAAGATCAATCTGCTGACGGCTCAGCGTAGAGAGCAGCACATTTTGGTGATGGTCCTGTCCATGGTGTCTGGTTACCTGCTGTGCTGGATGCCCTATGGTATCATGGCCCTGATGGTCACCTTCGGGAGGTCGGAACTGGTCACCCCCCTGGCTAGCGTGGTGCCGTCAATACTGGCCAAGTTCAGCACTGTCGTCAACCCGGTCATCTATGTGTTCCTCAACAACCAGGTGGGTGGTGTGAGCAGATGAAATAGGACCCAGATTCTGGACCGTGGGTTTATTGCTGGAGTCAATGCCTTAGGGGGGTGAGTGAATTATGTCACGGTCCAAGTCAATATAAAGAGCTCCTCCAAGATTCCTGAATGATTTTTTTTTTAAAATAAATCTTTTGAATCTCTGATATATTCTTACCCTTAAGGAAACTGACAATCTGGTGAAGCATGTGGGTGGAGGAAAGAGGAGCTCAGTGCACCATGGGAGCAGCATGGCCGACTACATCTACGGCAGCTAAACTGGGGAGGGGGGCGGTTGAAGACAAGCCTGGGTCATTGTTGAAGTTCAAAGAGGTTGTGGTCTGATAATCCAGCCTGCAAATCAATCTTGCTCTTGTTACTTTGGCAGAAAAACAAAATCACACCTTGAAAACCCGTAGGACGTATATTCTGATCACAGACAACTTTGATGTTTCTTTGATGTGCCAGAGGGCCGGTACCATGAGATATTCTGTCAGTGAAAGCGCTGAAAGGGCCGTGCATGATAATACATTTGACAACAGAAAATTGCAGGTGATCCAGGTTGTCGTCCTCTGGGCACAACTCAAGGTTTAATTAGCTGATTGCTTTTATCTACCCTCATCTGGTGATGAAGACAATATTACATCTGCAATAATAATCAACATTTCTAAAGCATTTGTTAATGATTTTACCTTAAAGGCTTTGGAGTGTTTTGTTTGAAATTGATTGTGTAATTAAACCCTGTTTGACATCACTATCAGAAACCGTAATGAAATAGAAATGGAAATTATTCCAGGCTGTTAGCTGTAGTTTGATTAATGACTTATTTTCTTTCAAATAGTTTTACAGATGTTTCGTGGCCTTCATCAAGTGCGAAGGAGAGCCTCAGCCTGCTGTAGGGGTGGACCAGCCAACCCCCAAGACGCCGTTGTCTGGCTTCTTCGCCGTTCACAGACGAGCCTCTCTCAGCTCTTCACCGCCGCAGATCCTCTGCAGCTCCAGAAATGTACATCAGTGCAGCCGGCAAAATAACCATCACACACTAGTTGTTCACTACACTCCATGAAAGTTTCTCCATCTTCAGAACCCCACAGATGGGACATGAAGAAGATAAAGCAAAGCTTCTTCTTGATCCTGCAAATTCCGTATAAGTAGTTTGCTTTTCTGTTTTTTTCCTCCATATCCCATCTGTAGAGATGTATCTTTTTATCTTTTCAAATTTTTTTACATGTATATGTACACACACACACACACACACACACACACACACACACACACACACACACACACACACACACACACACACACACACACAACCGATTCCTTAATGTTCCCATCAAACCCAAACTCCAGCAAAAAGACACACATTTGCCTTGTACCTTTCTTAACGCTTGCTCTCAGTTTTAACCTTAAGACTTGTGTGATATTAGAATGTTAATCCTGTGCCATCTGAGCCCATCTCATGGGTTCACCTTCCGTCATGCGAGTAGAATATAAATGTTTTGAATAAACGCTGTAAAAACAGAAATGTTCTGAACGTCACATTAAATGAGTCCTTTGTTTCTTTGAGAGCCTGAAAGGTTCCACTAATAAAGAATTACAAACTAATGAATGACCTTAGTTTGTTATGTAAAATTAAAACCGTCATCGGTTAAGACTGGAAGTGTGTGAGTACATCCTCTGGTATTTTTATATGTTCTCATAAGTGGAAGAGTTTGAAAAGCATAGCGAAACTGACATGTTACTGCGCAGGAGTGACTGACACCACTGACACTGTTAGCCGGTACATAACTTAAGGTGCTAGAATCAGTATCAAGAAGGAAACTCGTGATTAGAATTACCCCATCATGGTTATATCTGCGTGAGATGGGTCTGTCACAGCAACCTTGAGCTTTAAAACAACCCCCACCCAAAAAAAAAAAAAAAAAATTCAGATCATCTTTGAGTTTAAGTAGAATTTAAGGTTTTAAAAAACAAAAGTGTATCATAAAAGATCATGAAAAATACTCTCATGTCAAGGCATGAACAGAAGTCCATATCTGACGCTATTTCTTCAAGGTGATATCCTGTTCTTCTGAGGGAACAGTGACCTTTGACCTTCACAGAGTTTTCAGTCCATCCATTAATCCAAGCGGAGATCTTTTTTGCCAAATTCCCTCAGTTCCCTCAAGGCATTCCGGAGGTGTTGCAGTTTAAGATGATGTCACACCGATAGCTCCTCTGACAAATTATGGTCTCATGCCAGAAAAAGTTCCTTACAATTTGGTTAAAAGTTTGTGTTGACTGTTACCAGGACAAGTGAGGTGTTGGGCTGCATAGTGAAATGCTGACCATTGATGTACATGTTCACAAAGAGATGAACAGGAAATCCAGTTGTTGTTTTTTTTTTTTTTTTCAAACAACAAACTCACTAAAGGTTGCAGATTGGTTGAAGAGATTCAGGAAGTAGCGAGAGATAAATCCAGTTGCTTGAGAGTATGACAGCTCAGTCGTGCATGGGACACCTTCATCGCCTCATTCTCCTCCACCATGATCAACACTTACCAGACCAGGGTGGCTCCACCGCCGCTGCCTCCACGCCTGGACAGGTCTAATCCAGTCTTCATCCAGCCTCCACTTCCATCCCAGGGCCACAGCAAGGCTCTCATTCAGTTTTTGGTTGGTGTGGTGTTGCTCCATTTATTGCTGTCTGTCGGTGGATTCTTCTTATTGTACCACACTTCTGCAATGGTAAAAGAAATCATCTTCTTTCCAATGAACATTTTAGTTTGAATAGGTTAAAAATAACAAAAGTTCTTTCAGCTAATGATTAAAAACCAAAAAGCTTTCAAATATATCATGAAGCACTTTGGAGTAGGCAAAAACTTTCGTAAAAATATATTTATTTTTATTTTATTAAACATTAAACCAGTTTGGATTTTAGGTGTTCAATGATTTTTATCTGCATTATGAAGTCTAACTTATTGGTGCTACTTATTGAGTGAGGTTTGCACGTTAAATTTACTGCTTTGAATGTAAAAACAGAACACCACACGAAGCTTGAAGTGCAGGAGGAAATGATGCTAAATAAACAAGTCACACTATATGTGTATGTGTACACACAAACAAACATATATATATATATATATATATATATATATACATACACATATGTGTACACATACATATTTTTTTAATAGCAGTGTCTCAATCTTATAGGACATTCTGGGATCAAATGAATGTATATATCTAAAATGATGAATAAGGAAATAATAATTCATGTCACTTACACGCATGATTTTTATTTTGGGGATTTTTTTTTTTATTAAATCCCTATAGATGACGCTTCCATCAACTGAGGGAAAAGAAGGTATGTTCATTTCTTAATTTTTTTGTATGTAATTCTTTGCATTTATATATCCATTTCATGTGAAATTCTTTTTTCAAACATTTGTTCTTGTTTCAGAAAAACAGGAAAAAATCTTAGCACGCATTATTGACGAGCGAATGCACTCCCAGAATTCATCATCGTCGTCGTCATCAAAGACAGAGGGAACTTCATCCAAAACTCTTGCACGGATGATAGTTGACAAGAGCACACGACTACAGAATTCTGCAGGTAAGACATTTTTGAATGGAAGTTTACAGCAGATGCATCAAAAATATATGAAGAAGTTTGAATATTTCCGTCTCTCTCTTTCCAACAGGTTACCTCAAGTGGAACATAGACAGCTCAGTACTGAGTAACATCAACTACTACCACAACAGCTGGTTGACCGTGCTGCACTCTGGTGACTACTTTGTCTCCTCCCGGGTGACCTTCTCAAAGGGGGACGGTCAGCCTCCGCTGGCCATGATGGTAAAGCTGAGAGAGAATGAAAAAGGGAAGGAGAAGGCGGTGATGCACGTCCACTGCAGCCTCAACAGCCACGCCGAGTCTGCAACCAACCCACAGATGTGCACCACCACGGAGGGAGAGGTGATCTCGCTGAATAAGGGAAACCAGCTCGCCATCTGGGTACAAAAGCTCTCATTGGTGGACTACAGTGAGCAGGCGACCACCTTTGGGATGTACAAACTGTAGGAGTCCAGACTGAGCACATGCAAGCTGGGAACTGTTTGACATGTGGATGGATATAAAGAACACTTCAATAGACTGAACTGATCATGAAACTGATGGTTTAGGATCTTTCTGTGTAAATTTGACTGACATTCCCAAACCATAATTTATTGAATAAGATTCACTTTTGCTATTTTAAGCACCTTCCCCGGTACTGTCATGAATGTTTTTTTTTTTCTTCCTGTATTTATTATTGTTATTGTGGTTGTACAGAATTGAAATTATGAATTTTTTTTTATTCCTAATCTCTCTTTTCTGGATGAGTCCGCCATCTTCCTTGATTCTGGAATAAATTCCAAGTCAGTAGATAATAGATAGATACACAGTCATAACGTGTGCACGTTCCAGCAGGCAGGAAGGGAAATTCATCTTTGAATTGTTGGCCAGAGCCAAAGGATGGAATTGTTTTTCACTTCTGTGAAATATCTAATGCAAATTAAACATACTCAGATAAGTCTTTGACATGAACAGTAGTTTACTGGAGAGCCAGTCGTAAACCAAGCAAAGATCAAACCTTTCAGTGGGGTGTATCTAAAGCATAAACCTGAATTTAAAGTCTTCCTCCATCTCTACCACTATGGTTTTACATTTCTAGGACAAAAGAAAAACCACATAGCAAAGATGCCTTTTCCCATGATGCTGAGCCACAATAAACAGACCCCGATGAGTTCTACTAACCCAGAATGGGGACCGGAATGTGAGTAATAATAACCTTTATCAAAAAACATGTACTTTTTTGTTGTGTAAGCAAGTAAACTCAGTGCCAGTGGCCCACAGCAGCTTCACATGTCACATTGCTGCCAGTTACATTTTGATTCTGACCTCAGATAAATGCAGTGCATTACTTCCTCCTGCAAAGGAGGTCATGTTTTCTATGCTGTTTGTAAGAACTACCAAGCTGATATTCACCACATTTACTTGGGTGTAGCATGAATGTAGAAAAAAAAAGCCAATTAACTCATTTACCAAATTCAAAAGAAAACAGCTTTTCTTTCCATTGATGTGGTCGAGGTTGTTCTGCCAGAGGTATTCGGTCTCCAAGCACCCTTTACTTTGAAATACAACTATTAAAATAACAGGATAACTGATAAAAATGAATGTAAACTTAACATTCACTCTGTGGACTGTTAAGTACCAAAACCAACTCGTTAAAATCTTCCATTTGATTAATATCTCACAAAAACTAGCCCACTGATGAAAAGGAAACTGATGTGACCTATTTGACTTTAACAGGTTTGTTGTGAAAGCTCACAGCGATAGTTTAAGTGTGGGAACTTTAAAGCAGCTACTCAGAATGTTCAGCTTGTGTTGACTTTGGTGGCCCCTCTGGCCAAAAGCGGTAATGATTGACTTTCACACGACTCGCACACGTTTGTGTTTGAAACCAGTAAAAGGACACAGCCTATTTAATTCGCAGGAGGCACAGCGATGAGGTCATTGAGAAATCACCAGTATGTCTATAGCAAAATGAAAAAAGAAAAATCAACAACTCTGTAGATGGTAAGGTATGACTCTTACGTCCCATGCGATGTAAGATGACAAAAGCTGGGCTTCCGTTGCTGCAATTCTACATTTTTAATTTTACATTGATTTCTTTTAGAATCACTGAAGTCTTGACAAATGTCAGATCTGCCTGCTGCAAAAACCTATTAGTTGCTGCGTTCAGATATAACAAAACACATTTAACCACTGTTGCAGCCTGCATCTGCTTGCATATTGTAAAATTTAAAAAAAAAACAAAAAACAGAAGTGTATCATGGCACTGCAGTAGCAGAGGTAAACTGCATGGAAAGTGTGAATCTCTAGTAGAGGTTTGTGTGTAGATGCAGAGGCGACACACTCTCACAGGATGTCATCTATTCTAGTCATTCCTTCCATCATGCAAAGGGTTTCTTAATATATCAACTCCAGATCAGTCACACACACACACACACGCACACACACACGTAAAATCTACTTACATTTATTTTTTTAAATCATTTGCTGTGTGTAATTTTCCCAGTTTTAAATGCTGTCATGTAAATGATGTCACCACCATAATTCGCTTATTATTTTTTTAATAAAAGAATGGCCATACCAAACATAAAGTACAGAGTTTCTGGGGGGGGGGGGGGGCATTACAGTACTTGCAACAACAATAATTGCATAGAACTTTCAAAAAAAACCAAAAAAAACAACAACATTACACACAGTGGTCTGGAGATGTGATCTCAGATAAACAAGATGAAATCGGAAATCAACTCCCTCCCACCAGTAAGTGCTCAAGTGAGGGACTTGAAATCGGTTGTACAGGAATAAAGAACAGTGTTGATTTCAATATTTTAAACACAGTCACATCTATACAGGAAGTAGGGGCTCTGTACCGCTGATGAGAGCCCTGAGAGGGAGTCATGATGTCAGGTCAGCACCAGAGACCAGCGTTCAGCCTGCTGCAGTGTCCTTGATCAGAACTCTGCTGCAGATGTACCAGCGCCGTCTCGTACCTCACACAGGGCTCTGACCTCGCTGTGAGGGGACGCACCTGAAAACATCGCTACCCACTCGCGATTGTACAATATTGCAATAATTATTATTATTTTCTTGTTATTTTTATTATAAGTCCGGGTCATTCATGTTGAATATTTGGACCTGAAAACTGAAATTGAAAACATTTTTGAAATTAAGAGTCTAGATTAAATCAAGGCGAACAGATTACAAAGAAGAGCCTAACTTCAGAGTAGTTGAACCACATGAATGGACTCGTTTTGGTTAATAATAAACAGGATTAATGTCACTATTATTGCAATTTCTCCACACCTAGCCTACGATGCATGCTCAACCCAGAGGTCTGTTGATAAAGCAGTCACTTATTGCATTCATTAGCATCCACTGTTGCTCTGCATTGCAGCGAGGGCATAAAACCCTCAACCGTGTGAGGAAATGTACCGTTGCAGCCTTGACTAACACGCAAAGACCCAATATACTCATTCAGCTACCACTAGAGACACTTTCGATATAAAAGCATGCATTTAGTTCCAGTCTGGTCTTAAACTCATAAGTTTATCAACCCCTTCGGGAGGCACTTTTACCAACTGAGCTCATGGAGCTTTAGTCTGGACAAACACACATAAATCTCTCCATTTTTGTTCACTCTGCAAGCTCCCGATGCTGGAAACAAACAAACAACAACAACAAAAAAATCTAACTTCTCAAGTCAGACTCTGACTAATTTATCCTGTTTGTGATTAGAAAATCGATTCCCCTTTGCCAGTGCAAGGGTACTTCCTCTGCGTTTACACTGTAGTTTTAATACAATTCCAGACAAGTACAAAGGCAATACCTAGAAGGCTAACACCTCAATTAAATGCTTCGATAAACAATAAATAAAGAATATCTTTTAAAATCCAAAAAGCAAGACTATGCAACTAGTAAGTTCAAATAAATTGCTTCTTGAGTATACTTTATTAAGAAGCTTAAGGTCATTCTTTTATGTACTCTGTATAATAAATGATATAGTTCAGCCATTTCCTGTTGTGTTATACAGCTGCATCCCTGATAGATTTGGATTATATACCACAATATCTTGATTATCACATTGCTGATGCAGAATTCAATCTGTGCAGAATTCAATCTGTAGATACACTGTACATTCATGCAGCTTTTAAATAAACATTAAAAAAGCTGCATCAGTTGGATGTAACATGAGCTCACCTGTTACCTGTCACCTAAAAAAAAAACACAACAGAAAAACTAGGAAACTTCTCATATGAAGTCTTGGAAGTTACAAAAAGATCCATTTGAGAGCTAAATATCAATTTCCCCACCTGGGGTCCTTGTGAAGAAATTGAAAAAAAATGACCATAATAATAATAATAATAATAATAATTAAAAAAAAAACCACAGTAATGATGTCAGGAGAAGAACTGTCCCTGTGAGGAAAGAAGTGCATGCAAGAGAACGCCTGATGGCTTCACTCTCTTTTTTCATTTCTTGCTTAAAAAGCAGCAGAGAACTTGTTTTTTTTGTCTGTTCCTTGTCCAAAATTGTTCTATTTTCTCTGAAGTGTTCACAGTGCCAGTCACCGAGAGGCAATGTGTTTGAAAACATCCCGTTTCATCAGTCTTGGTTAAGCGTAGCCGCTTCGGGAGGAAGCAGTCCAATCTAGTGAAGCTTGTGAGAAATATCTGTTTGTGTCGAATAAAGCCCCAGCGCCTGAAGCCAAGAAACTCAGCATCATCGTCAGGAGTGAGTCCAACTCTGCTACGTGTGATTGAAATGTGCAGATGCAACATAGATGGAGAAACACACGCACACACGCACACACACACACACACACACACACACACACACACACAGACTGCCCTTCCACATGCGGATCCCGTACTCACACACACATCCAGTCACACTCAAACGTGTTCAGTGGCCGCTGTCATCCCAAGCACAGTCGTTCTTCTGCTTGGCCAGTTTTCTGACCACTCTCTCCAGCTCTTTCCGTGACTTCTGCTCCTCCTCCAGGAATTGCTTCATCCACTTATTCTCCTGTGAAAACATGCCGGCAAGGACAAGATTCAACAGGTGCAACTTCCTGTTGCCACCAACTCCGATATAAATATTGGTATCAGCATCTATGTTGGCCTGACATGACGAAGAAGTAGAGAGCAGAAATAAATGAGTATATCTAAATGTTTCCCTGCTCATTCCTCGATGTGTTTTATGTATCATTAGCCATGCTAGCGAGCGCCTTATTAGTAGCTTCTGCACATTTATTGCAGGAGCAGAACAGCTGAGGTTTCCTCAGCCAACGAGAGCAAATGAGAAGAGGAAGGTATTTAGGTCCTCCCACTTGATGATGTCACAGACAGCCAGTTAATGACAGACTGTCATGGGACCCACAGGTGAAATCTTTGGTGATCTTTTATGAATGCTTGAGATGTTTAATGCAGATCTTTAAAACTGGAAGAGAATGCAAGAACCGTAATGCTACCATAAGTCCAGCTGGAACACTAAACGCAGTCATATCTGGGTCTGTGACATCATCCAGAGAGAGTTGAAAAATAAAGCAATCAGGCTGATCCTCATCGCCATCTCATCCAGGGTCGGCGATCGAATAGCGGCTGCCGCCAACTTAGCTTACGCTGTGATTAAACTGCAGGAAACACATAGAAACAATGCCAAATAACTAGACTGTGAGGTCTGCAAGCTTAGGCAAGTCTTTCCTGGAGATGACGAGCAAACAACTTGTAAATGTGTTTTCTGAATGGAATTTCATTTGAGTGGCAACAGAACCATCCACATGGCACATCTTTTAATTTTGCTGAATAAGGCCGCATAAAATTGCCTGAATGCAAATGTCATCTTAATGTGGGAAAAAAACACATATAAATGGACATTATCAGATACACAATTTAATTTTTACTATGGCTAATGAACTTTCTATAATCTCCACTTTTACTTTGCGTTAAAAACAGGGGTTCCTAAAATGGGATAGGGTCGAGGATTGCAAGGTGATTTCCAAAAATCCCAAAACATCTGGAAATTATTAAAAAGGCTGTATTTTTTTCTGAAGATAAAAGTAGTCCTAACCACAATAAAATTAGCAGCTGATTCTCATTTTTTTTTTCCTTTTTGGACCTAAATATTGAGCTGCGCTGAAAATTTGCGGAACCAGGTTAAAAATTTCTTCGTGCCACCATGCTTGACTAAGAAAGTTTCCAACTGCATATGGAAAACAATCATTAGCGTGTTAGTAGCAGAGGATCAAATACTCAGCAGGGCACATTCGGTCCGTTAAAGCGACGATCACCTTTTTCAGTTCATGAACCTCGTCTTTTAAAGCGTACACAGCATCCACCAGGCTCCTGAAAGACAATAGGGGTATGAAGAAGCTTGATGTAAGAGCTTGATTGTAAGTCAGGGTCATTCTGTGGAAGGACTCAAGGTCTTAACATGATGATTAAAATCAATATTATATTTCTGAATCTAATTACACACAAATTTGTAATCCGACTACAAATTATGCCAAAGCCCTGCATGTTAGCAAGCAATCATGTGCTTACTTCTCCTCAATAACCGTCTGCCCGTTGCTCTTCATCTCCTCTACGATGATCTTCTCCTCCTCTGGGAGAAGGACCTGAGGCACACACTCTTTACGCACTGCTGCATCCGCACACACACACACACACACACACGAGTAGGAAAGCTTGAATCTTGATTTTATGAGTGGTTGCAGATAAAATGCATGATGGTATCAAACCTGTGGTAGTCTGATGCAGGCTGGCTCCTGTGCAATAGGCCTCAATGACCCTGAGGATCTGGGCGTCCTCCTCAAGAGCAGCTGTGCCTGTCAAAACCAGTGATTAACTCCGAAATAACCTCACACCTTTCAGTTTTACCCACCAAATACGGCCGTGGCATCACATCCATTTGATTTTTCTAAGCACAAGTGAATTTCAGAGTCATCAAGAACAAATATATACTGGTAAAGGAAGGCCCTCCACTCCACTGCTGCATTATTATTTAAACGAAGAGCCAGACTCCTGAGGTCAGGACTATTGATACCCTTGAAAACACATTGAAAATTGTTACTTTTTGTTCTATTATTATAAAGCTGAACTTGCAGAAAATTTTAATTCTTGTTATTTTTTTTAAATACAAAATTAGAAGTGTAATAGAAGAGCACAGATGTGTACCAGGGTCGATGTAATATGAACTCTTGTTTTAATATCAAAAAAATTAAAGGTTTTGGAGTGATCCCTGGTGATCTGATCCCACTGCTAACACCAAGCCAACTCTTACTTTTCCTGGTTTGAATCTCGTCATCAGACGGTTTCCTCTCTTTCTTCCTGTTGCCAGGCAGGAACTTCTTCATCGGCCTCGGGCTCTTGCTCGAGTCCTGAAGGAGTGAGACGGTAAATGTGTTTGTTTTTTTTCTCTCCGTGCACACACTCCTACACACACCTGGAAAGCGAAGCCTCCAAACCAAACAGGATGCAAGCTTATAGGGACACATATAACAAACAACAAATTTCCGAGAACACACAAGGCAGCAAGCAGGTGGTGATAACTGACCAAACCAGACTAGCAAACACAACGAATGCATGAAAAATGATGACAAAGGCGTTGTCTAATCTAATTATTACATTAAAGGTTTCTCGCCAATCAGACTGAAAAATGTAGAAGTTTAAACGGAACACATCTTGTAAAAGCTGTGGGAAAGGAAGCAGATATTACTTTCCACACTTGATAACCACAATGTAATTTTATGAATGGTTGACTTGTTTGACACTGTGAATAGATTCAATCTGTGTTTCTTTCCCTTGAGCGCATTGAAGCTGAGGTGTGAAGAATGACTCACAGAACAGCTGTCACTTAAAATGTAATCAAAAATCACAAGATGCAGTATTTGTTAATGGCTGCTTTAACAAAAAAAATTAAATTAAATACTGTGGTGCAAAATTGATTTTAACTGGAATTTTCAAAGAAAAATAAAAAGGATTCAAAAATGAATCTCTTTAATATCACAAATGGTATTGCAATAATCAGGCAAAAGAATGACTATTAGTTGGGATTTTTTTTTTTTTTTTTTTTTTTTTTTAAATGGTGCAGCTCTACCTAAGAGTATCTTGCAGGAATTTACTTGCTGTTGCTGTCTGCCTCATATCCTTGGGTGGAAATAGAGGCGCTTACTTCAACACACAATCAGAAACGAAAAAGGAAACCCATCGATGTAGCTTTTCTGGAAATTCTGCCACAGGCTCCTAAAAGCCACTTCAACTGCGAATCGTGCTCACTGTCACGAGTATCAGGAGGAAAAAGTGACTATGTGGAGTCTCAGAGAACCTTCAAAGCTCAAGAATTCCCTTTATCCAAGCACACTCACACACTGTGGCCATGATGTGGTATTTCCCTGAGAGGTTTTTCCTCTTATGGGTTGGTGTTTGGGGAAATCAGTGACATGCTAACTGTGGTTCGAACAGCCATCTGCTCAGAGCACATCAGCACAACATTATGTAGTCCATCTAGATTTTGTGATGTTTACTTTAAACCTGCATAATTGACCTTTTACAGCCACTTGGGAGCTGGAAAAGATGGATGACTCTTATTATTGCCTGGATACGTTTTGAGGGGAGTTTAACATCCAGCTGACACAGACGGATCTTTAGCATTTATTTAGCTCTGGAAGAAATCCACACAAGGTCGTATTCAAGTAGATATCATTATGCATGTAAAAAGAGATATCATTCAACCTGTGGCGGCAGTCTGAGGGTACTGAATGTACTCTGGATAGTGTAGACTGTGATTGTATAGACTTCTAAAAATAGCATCCGGTTTCATCATAAGGGCTCTTCACTAGAATCTGGAAGATTGATGCTGTACGCCAGCAGTGATATCTAGAGTCAGTACTGGTGATAAAAAAAAACAACAAAAAACAGAGCGGCACCACATACACAGGAAACTGAGATAACAGTGAGGGGGGGTAGCAAACGGAGCAAATGCATGCCAGCTCAACACTGGGGCGAGCGCAAGCCCACACACACACACGCGCACACGCACACGCACACACACACACACACACACACACACACACACACACACACACACACACACACACACACACACACACAGGCAACCCCATCCCAACCCCCTAACCCACATTCTTACCCACAGAGATGGAGAGAAGCAGACTTGAGATCTAACCTTACCTTCATGATATAAGACATCCTCTACAGAGGGCGGAATGGGGAAAGAGAGAAAGGGGAAATGTGCATGAAAAACTACGACGAGAGAGAAGAATGTAATAGAAGAGTTAGTGGTGAGCATTTTCACACCACCATTCCACGTGACTGCAGAACAGGGTGATGTGTAAAAAAACAATTGAAAAAAAAAAAGTCATCTGATGTGACAGAAATGGGGGATGCATTGAGGGGATGATGCATGCAGCCTCTGCAGGGAAGAGAAGAGGACAGCTCCAGGACAACTAGTAGTTTTGTTATTGGGAATTAAAAGAACAAAACATAAGCAATCTTTATCAGCTTACTTGTTGACAAAAGAAGTGCTTAAATGGTGTGCTGTCTGTAGACTTTATGAATAATCAACACAACCAGTGTGATGGCCAGTAACCTGAACCCCAGAGTGAGCACCACCACTCTCATCCTCAAGCAGGTTCACTCCACCACCTTTCATATGGACTTTGGGAGTTTTATGTGTGTTATTTTCACAAATATATTTCCATGACTTGTAAATGCCTTTGGGAATAGTTTTCATTACGGTGCCTATTCTGATACAACTGTGCAAAGATGAAAAGTCAGAATAAGAGTCAAAATTCACATTTAACAAAAATGAAAGACCAATTATGTGGTTTGATTTTTCTTAGCTTATCATAACTCAAATATGCAAACAAAGGAAATATTCTTGACTTTTGAAAATAGCCTCTTGGGGCGGGTTGCGTGTTTATTCTGAGTCTCATTTTATTTGCCTGTCTTATGTGTGCGTCACATGAATATGTTGTATCGCCCACGAAAGCACATAGATAATGGCCACAGTCATTTGTTGTGAAGATGAGCATGTTATTTATTTTCTGGGCACCAACACACTTCCTTTCCTCAAATGATGTGTCTTGGGAGGGATCTGTAACATGGGCTGTGTATTCATGAGCTGATGGATGTACCAACACACTGATTACATGCAGATTGCAGTTCTTGGCAAGAAGGGACTTGAGGAGGATGGAGAAGTCTTGTGTTTTTTGACAATGCCCCGCCTGACTGCTCTATATGCACATCAAGGTTGTGTGAATTTTTTTCAATCTCCTACCTCTTTGTAGCCTAGTGCAGCAGAGGGTTTGAGGGGAGGTGCGGGACGCAGACAGCTGAGGGACCACGGTTTGCTGATTTTGGGGGGTTCCAGGGGGCCACGACTGACAGCGCTGAGGCTTCCAAGGTGGGACAAGTGAGTGGGTGTACCGACCATGCTCAGAGACTTGCCTTCTACAGTCTGAGACAGGAAAAAAAAACAAAAACAACGTGGGACAAAATATGGCAAACACTTTCACCTCTAGGTTTTCACTGTACGCATGTTGCAGAGTTTACTTTTGGTTTTGAATTCTAAACATATTTGCACAATGTGTGAATGTGTCTTAACCTTTAAGATGGTTCCTGCAGGGCTGCCTCCTTTGGTAAAGGGCTGAAGGTGCTCCAGCCACTCCTGTAGCTCCACAGCGCTGCTGCAGAACACTGTAACACGTTCTATCATGCTCCCTGCAGAACAAGAGCACGCACACAAACACACACTTCCTCTAATGAAAGACAAACATGGCTTAAAGGTGTCAAAGCAGTTCTGGGAATGTGTTTGTCATTTAGAAGGGCGAGAAGATCCCTCAAGTTAGTTAGTTTCCATTAATTTAGCATTTCATAGTGTGCGAGAGAAACAAGTACACAATTAAATACGTTTTGTGCCCAAAACAACAAGATACATATCTAAGACTTGTGAAGCAACCAACTGCAATGTAAATACGTTGTTGTTGTCTGCTCAAAAGGGCTTCTTCATGTAGACAAACCCTGATATAACCCAGTGTGCAGACACTGCAGGGAGAAAGGCTGCCTCAATATTACATTAGTTTGACTAGGCAACAACTTTAAGACACAGTTTATCCCTAATGTGATATAGTGTGTCATCATTTGTTCTTAAGACTCAGACGCAAACCTGTGATGTCAAAGGCATACTGCGCGCTGTCCGTGTCTTCTGCATGTCTTGTTACCGTTGTGCCTGTCAAAGGCAGTCTTCCCTGAATGGTAGGAACACGGAGAAATCACAAGATACTTCATGTAAGGGATTTTATCACCTTTAACAAAAAAAGGGGCAAGGGATTTATTAACAGAAGATTAAAATACATCTTGAAATATATGTATTTCCTCTTTTTAGCCACCAGTGATGTCTAGCCATGCAGATATTTGAGATTTCTTCTGTTACCTGAATACAACGATGCTTTTAAAATCTGAGAGTACCACAAATTAAACAGAGCACACAGAACACACTTGGGCTGATAAAACCCAGACTGGTGCAGTTCCTTTGTGGCACAGGTGAACTCGAACCATAACGGAACAGATCTAGAGGACAGGCTTGAAGTGTGGTAGCTCACCTGATAAATAAACCCACTCATCCGGGGACTGGTGGAGAGCATGACTAAGAGGTTAGGGAAAAGCATTAGGTAGCGCTCCTCTTTTTCCTGGAAAAGAAAAAAGAAAAGTCTGGATTCCTAAGTGTTCTATTTGGACGTTGAGGGACAATACAGTGTGTTTAGTTGAAGACTTGTTTCCTCCAACCCCAGGGGGTTGTGATGTCAGCGCCATTTGAATGACTGTCAGCAGGATTACGTAAAAACAACTGGGCCTATTTTAACAAAACTTGGAGGTGGGGTGCAGCATGAGACATGCCAGTACATTATATTTTAGGGAGGATAAATTTTAAAAAAAAATCCACACTTTTGTTGCCAAATAGTGCACGTTTTAGACAGTTTTCATAGATTAATGTGAAATACATCCCATATAGCAGAGAAAATGTTAAATTAGTCTTTCAACGTTTTGTGCGACGATCACAAATACGATTTTTAACTCATTTTTAAAGAGATTCTAGGCAAATTTATCTTCTTTCATATGATATAACTAAACAAAAAGACATGACACAACGAGTTAAATTCAAGAGGGGAACTTGATTATCTTTTTTTTTTTGGTACTTCAAATTTGACACCACAAACCAAAAATGTATATCACTGTCTCCAGCAGCAGTCTCCAGTGTCCGATGACAGCCGGGAACCAACACTGCCAGCTACCACTGGGACTTGTTACCGAGTAGATACTGAACTGGCAAAGCCTTTGCCTGGTATATGAGTGGAAAATTAGATGAACTGACATGAAGGGTAAGTTGCAAAACAAATTACAGTGAGACTGCTGTGGTGGTTGGAAAGTGGCTGGCATCGATGAAAACTGAGTGAATTCAAATATGTATAAGCTCAAATTTCTTCCAACCACCAACTAAAAGTCGACCCCTACACAGTAACCATCAAGCGTCTTCTCAGTCTCCATAAGACCTACGTAGGGTTCCTGTTTTGACACTTTCAGGAGAAACTTAAACTGCTCCAAAACAGGTTGTATTTTACCACAAAGATACAGACAAGTTAAACAATAACACACTGGTTGAGTGATTGTGGAGGTAGAACACGCTGAAACATTACACAGCTGCTCTCTCACCTCACTGGGCCCATTTTTCACATGGACATGGGACATGTAGGCCACGTGACCCAGGCTCTTCATGCTGTCTCCATCCCAGCCACGCACTGGTTCTGATAAGATCTGCAGCTCTAGGTTCTTACGCTTCCTCAGGTCCTGGCACTGCGTCTAAACACACGCACACAATTTTAATTAAAATTGCAATTTGGCCTTCTGCAATTTTTGAATCACAGGAACGATGACTTTCAAAGGCTGACTATGCATCAAACTGATTAAAAAAAGAAAAACTTAAACTATACAACACATTTAACAGCCATAAGAAAACTTCTTTCTTAGATACATTTTTCCATGATTATCACACCATAATTATTTTTATTTGATTTTCAATGAAAATGATGAACACAACATGCATTAGAAGCTTAATACTGTGACGAAGATCTGTTTTTTTTAATTCCAAACTCTAGAACTTAAAAAAAAAAAAAAAGTGACATCAACTCTCACAAAATTATTTGACTTCAGGATTTAAAATGTCTGCGGTTTAATTCCAGTCTTTGTAAGAAATCTAATGAGTCACCTGCAACGTAAGTAGTAAATTTTCAGGTGCTGGGTGGGGTTTCTCCCTGTGCAGACCGTAAAATGACCATACAACATATTTCAATTTATATAAAAAAGTGTGTAGGACGTGCAGAGATGAAAGGAGCATTTCCTCTGTATTCTCATCTAACCACACAGTCACATCACAGAGAGACAGACTTGCAAATTACACACTAAGTCCTATGTGATGTGTTTTTTCCTCTCTTTCCTTTTCAGCCCTGCTGAAGACACACATACATGTGAGTCACCTCAGCTATTCTTACTAGGAGCTCTGAGCTTTACAGTGGAAAATGAGTCTTGTTTCTTATCCATCTCAGCTAAATTGTCATTTCAGCTCACACCCACTGTAGGAACAACATGGTGATTAGACACGCAGCAGAGAAAAGCTCACACACTTTCATTCTTTCCAACAACCCTTGATTTGTCAAACCAACAAAACCTTGCATTGGCTAACCAAATTTTATTGGCAGATTTTCATCTTTCACACATCTGTAACAGTGTCTTAAACCTTTTGGTTTCACAATCCAATTATTGAGAATAGCCTGGAGATACTCAAAGGCTGTTAAACTCGCGGGCTGTGCTAATAAAATGAGGAAGCCTAATACCTTGTTGTTAACAGGCTGATATTGTTTCGATGTAGTTTAAGATTGCAGTCACACAGGTCCTCCTGCAGGTTGCACATGCACATGCGCATGCGCACACACACACACCCCTGTACTTATATCTTTTATTGACGTAATACATTCCCTAGCCCCTCAACCAACCAACTCCACTGACTGCCTGACCCTAACCTTGACCCTAACCTAACCTGGACCTCGACCCTAAAACCAAGTCTTGACCTTCAAACGGCCCTTTGAAGATGTGAGGACCGGCTAAAATGTCCTCACTCTGTTGGTTAAATAAGTATTCTAGTCCTCAATATGTAGCAAGTACAAGAACACACACACACACACACAAACACACACACACACACACACACACACACACGCGCGCTCACTTACCACTAAGCTCCTAAATGCTGCTGTTGCCTTTACAATGTCAGCGAAGTCTGGATGGGCTTCCTGTGGCAAGATAGTAAAACACATCCACTGTGTATTACTATGTTTAATCAGAGAAAACAACAGCAGCGTAGGTATAACTCATTCTATTTCTATAAGTTTATATTTAGACACTTTCTCATGCACCTCCACATGTCTCTCCAGCTCTTGCAGCAGGGTGGGGTACTTGTCCAGCCTCATGAAGGGCTTACTGAGACTGGTGGTAAGACTCAGGATCCCTGGAGCACTGGCTCCCTGGCTCTCCATGAATTTGTCCAGTTCCTCGCTGTTGAACACATACAACCAAGTTCCAACACACACACATACATATTGAGAATTATTTCTACAGGAACAAACCACATGGAGTGAATATTTGCTTATATATGACTTGGACTACAGACCCACTGGTACTTTGCATTGGCCGGCATTTGTGCATTTGTCATATCAATTTTGCTACAGCTTGTATTTTGTATCATCATATATTTGAAGTATCCGTTGCTATACAAACTATTTTTGTACTACAGAGAAGCACCACAATGAAATAGAATGCAAAGTGTTACACTCTGGCAACACTAAGTTTGTAGAGCCCTATCTCTGCAAATAAATTCTCTTTATGCTCCAACTGGAATACACAGATTTGAACCGTTAAAAGACAGGTGGTGAGGTAATGAGACTTTATTTTTCCAACTGAAAACGGAACTAAAAAAAAAACCAACAGTGAAATCATCAAATAAAATAACACTTCACCATACCATTATAAAACTCCTGTTTTAAGGTAAATTAGAAGCAGAATGATGTAAAGTACTTTGGAACTGCTGCTGCAGGTGCAGTGGTTTCAATGAACTGAAGAAACCATACAATGTCCTGTAGCAACACATTACCCACTACTGGTTAACGCGAATGTCACAGAAAGACTTTTGATACTGAAATGTGCTTACTGTGAGAAACTGCTCTGCTTATATGTCAACATAACCACAAGTCTCAATACATCCTGTCAACAGTAGCACTCAACACAGCCACTCCTACACTATGTGGCACAATACTGTTCAATCTCCTCTGGAGGACCTGACAAACGCAATGAGGACAGCTCTGATATATTTTAACAGTGGCTGCGAGGATTTCCAATGGGAATCCTGCCACCTTGTGGCTAAAAGCTGAACAACAGCTCATCAACTGCAAACAATACTGTATCGTGTAATCCCAAAGGAGAAAAAACAGCAATAATGACAACAAAAATAACCTTTCACTGGTGTAAACACTGACAAAATGGGTAGGTTAGGATAGCCTGGGCTTGCTTAAGCTGGTTTTTGACCCCCTATTACTCCGCAGCCTGAGTTGTGAGCAATTCAATCAATTTACAGACTCAACCCCGTACAACACAGGCAAAGTGTGCCGTGCCAAAGGTCAACATTTTTCCACTTGCACAGTCGGGTGCAAGCGTGACCCCTATGGTGTGCTCTGCTTGGTGCAGTGCAGATATGCCCTCGTAGCACACAACACACGGACAATAAAAGGGTTCAAGAGTGTGGGGGGCTTCAGAGAGTTTAAACTGAGGTAAAACTACAGTCTTTCACAATAACAAAACAAATCAGTGAGACATGATAGTTTTTCCCTTTACCTTCCCCAGACATTGTCACATGACCACTATTTCATCTTCTGAGCCCTTGTCAAAAACCACTGGAATATATGTCAGAGGGTGTTGGTTGTGTTAAGAAAAACCTTATTACCAAGGCTACTAGACCATTCTTTTTACTGTCAGGAGGCAAATTAAAGTTGAATTTAAGCCTAAGGCTGAAAATGTGGGATTGATCACTGAAAGTTATCTTGTAACAACAACAACAACAACAACAACAACAACATGAGGTTGCACGATTCCCCCAAAATACCTCTCAGATTAATAATTAAGACTTTTTGTTGCTGGTATGTATGTGTGTGTGTGTGTGTGTGTGTGTGTGTGTGTGTGTGTGTGCAGTTGCTGACCTGTGATCAGTGAGGATGCAGACAGCTGACGGGTGGCTGGAGCAGTAACCCAGGTACAGAGTCTTGATCTGACACATCACATTTATATAGCAGCCCGCCACTCGCTGCTGGCCCTCCGGGACTCTGCAAAAACGAAGGCAAGGTCAGAGAGATGGTGAGAGAGAGAAGTAAGCGCTGGGGAGCAAAAATAGACACACGGGAAATAAAAAAGTAGGAGCAGTTTTTAGTAATGATATATAGAACTAGAAACATACATACCAAGAGATAATGACACTGCAGATGAATGTTTCATAACGATTCATGTAATTAAATAAATGTTAATGAAAGCGCAAACAGATCTTCCTCCCCTTGTGATTCTTAAGAAGTTACTGAGTTTCTTCAACAATCCATGAATTGCAATTAATAGTTTATCGATCAATGTGCACAAAACTTGATCTTTCAAAAAAAAGACAACAACAACAAGATGGATGTTCATTGTATACTGATTTCCTGTTCTCAAGTCTTTGCAACAATTTTACCCTGAAGGATAGAAACGTTATTTGTTACTTGCTCACATCTTCCAGAGCATACACACTGTTCTAAAATGAAACCATTTCCATAAATGAAGACAATGTTATGAATACTTATGACCAAATCCAGAGTAACTTACTTTGTACATTCCTCCAAAGAGACACACAGACTCTGCTGGAAGGAAAGAATCTCCTCCAGGTTTCCACACAAGGTGGTGCTGTCCGCACTGCTCAGCCTATTTCATCAACATGAGACAAAAACCAAGTATTGCCATCAATCTTTGCCAGAGACGTTTGAGATAACAGTTATCTACAGTTATAAAAAATTATGTATTTCCAAAAAAATTATGTGTCATGCGTAATTTAGCAGTAATTAAGACATTCAACATTCTGGATTAGGGGCCACAGATTTCTATTGTTCTCCTAATTCTTCCTGCCCGAGAAGAGATGCTTTAGTGCTCTTACTTGTCGCTGGATTGCAGGGGTCGGAGGTAACAACTCAGAACGGTCTGTAGGTCTTTGACAAACTCTCGCTCATGTTCCAGGATGTCCTGAACCACCTGCAGGAACAACATGAGCAGAGCAGTCAGATTCCAGGGAAACCCAATATCATCCTATCATCATTTAATACTACTACTTATTTGTCTAGGTTAAAAAACAAGAAATATATGACAAAATATTCTAAACTCTTGTTTCAGTAGCAGTCCATTTGACAGATTTTTCAGCCAATTCTACTACTACTTTCTACTACGACAAATAACTGGATTTCAAATGTACTGTGTTCACACTCTCTCCTACGACCATGAACTCTCAGTGCCAAGCAGGTGTCCATTGTTTGACCAACTCTCGCATAAAATTACATCAATGGAGAAATAACATGCTCATACAAACATGAATATTAATAAATACTATCCATCTTTAAGTATCCTTCAATACTTCTACTCACCACACTGTAGTAGTTCTTGGTCAGCTGAGTTCCTTTAGGAGACACTGGTTTTTCTGCGGTGAGGAGAAATCAGTACAGTTGGTTTTCTAGCTCTAATTATTACCGGTCAAAGAGCAAAAAGACAAACCAGACAGAAGGGACTAGGATAATTACCAACTGTTGGACTGATTACCTACACCCAAATCTTACCTGTTCTTTTTCATGTTTTGGTGTAATTAATTATCACCATCTTCTCTTCGTGTTGGGACAGAGTTTATACACACCCCTCTGACCTTTTCTATCAATTTACACTAGGAAGCAGTAGAATATGCACTAGCCTGAACACAGGACCTTCATCCTGGTTTTACTTTCCTCCTCATGTCCCAGACGCACCTGACAAATGAGTTCCAAGTTCTCACATGGATTGCAGTTACACATCTAATTCATTTTCTGTATATATGAAAATGAGTGGTACCATGGGGGAAATGCTCCAAGTTTACAAACTCGTCATTTGGTTTAGACCGCAGCAAATATTTTGATTGAACTGGACCACTGTTACCTTGGAAACTCACTGGGTCCTGACCTTGAAGGAGGAGCAGAGTTCAACTGCTTGGTCTGAAGTTGAAAGGATAGTTCGGGCAAAAATGAAACTGCGCCCATCATGACTCACTGCCATGCTGATGGAATGTTGGGTGCCATTTTTTTAGTCCACAAAACACTGTTTGGGTTTCGGTTGGAAGTTTTTAACTGAAACTCCTGCAGTGTTTTGCAGACTAAAAAATTCATCCGACATTCCGTCAGCAAGGGGGTGAAGGGACAAGGAGTGAATTGTCATATTTTGAGTGTACCATCCCTCTAACACCTGTAATTGTGGTTGACATCAAAGTGAAAAGTCAAAGAATTCAGACCAAAGGACTCGGGAGTGAAAGAGCTCTTACTCTAAATTATTTTAATTCGGGCAATGTAAACTACAATCCATGAGAGACCTTTTCTTGAACAATTTTTCAAGAGATAGCACCTTTACAAAAGCATCATGATTCCACTTTTCACAAGTTTAATTTCACAAAAATATAATTGTTTACAGTTTATGAGAAGGGGGAGTTTATGATATGAGATTAATGATCATGCAGCAGGACTCACCGCAGGTTTTGACCTCACGGACATAGTTGCTGGGGAACCAACCAGTCTTGCCATTGAGTGTTCCCTCCCACCAGCCTCCCTCTTCCTGCCGTGTCACAAGGATAACTTCGCCTTTACTGAAGGACAGCTCATCCTCGTTGTTCTGCTTGAAGTTGAAGCGGGCCTTCACCATCAGCTGTCCACCTCCCCCGTTCTCAGACATCTCCTGTTAGAACGTTTTTTTTTTCAGGAGAGAGAAAAATTAACCTCGTCCCTGACCAGCACATCTCCGACCGGCACATTTTTCACTGATAGTTGGCTTAAACCTTGTAGGAGCACCAAGACAGAAACAAGTGAAACAGCAATAACTGTTCTACATAATATACTGTACTTTGTGCAGAGGGATGTATTGTTCAGTCCTCTTGTGTAAAACCCCACAAAATGATCAGAACACTTCAATGTAACTACTGTTGCATTTGGAGTTGGAATATATTCAGTCTTGTAAATAGAGTAGAACACAGTATATCAATGTGTTTACATGGAGAAAAAAGAGAGAGAAGACCCCATACCACTGATTTGGATTGTCTCCGCAGAGAGCCTTTGGATTTGGCAGAGGAAGCAGTGTGCGTGGACGTCGCCTGGCTAGGAGAGGGGACACTGGTCTGTGGACATGACCTCTCGACAGCAGTGTCTACGGATGCACAGAGGGAATATGGGGCCTCAATTATTTTGGTTATAACTTCTGGTCTCCTCAGAAAAACATGTTAATATCCTCTTGGAAACATGTCTAAACACAGATGAAGAGCTCAAGTGACGCAGGTGCACATACTTTCGAGGCAGAAGATAATTCACGTGATTATGCTACAGAACTTGTATGTACATATTTACTACTGCAAGACTCCATGTTATTCTTGTATGGTCAGTCTCTTCTATGCTCATCATTGGTTTATGATGAGGAAAAAATGCATGAATTGATCATTTATAGTCTTTCGTAATGTTTTGCAATACAGAAAAACTTTTTTATCCAAATTTGCAATGTGTTCATGTGTTTTTTCTCATATGTTCAATAAGTAAATATCATATAAACTTGTTTTTGTATAGATGATACAGACATTATGGTCACATCAGTTACAAAATGCAAATCAGATATCCGCAACAAATCCGATATCAATGCATCACAACAAGTCATGAACTCCCACTTCTTACTGATGCACTTGTGCTGATGAAATACAAATAAAAACATGCTCAATATTTTATTGAACATCTTATCGAGTGATTTTCCCAGGACTGTATGTGCATGTGTACTTATGTGGCTAGCATCCGATCTCTCTACGTTGTCATCTCTGAGCTACTTTAGCGGAGGAACCTTGATTCAGGGGCAGAAGCTGCCAGCTGTCCTGCACTGTGACTGCGGCCCTTGAGATGAACTGACAGAGGAATCAATTTGGTTGCCAGAACTCACTTGGATAGTGACACATGGCAAACCTGCAAGGAGACATACACGCCCTCTCTGAAGACTACCTATAGAGTGCCAGCTGGAAGTTAGCCAGGTTCACTGGTCAATTCTGCAGTAAATTACAAAAGCATTTCAAAGTGTGTAGAATTGGCCTCTGCAACCTAAAGGGTTGACCTTGGGAACTATAAAACCTACTCATGTGTCCTTGAATATACAGGCAGTGAAATGTGTTTGGCAACACTTGTGTGATCTCATTTCATGGGCAGATCATCTGGAATGTATGTTATGATAATGAAAGCCTGGAGAGCAGGCGGGAGATGGATTCCATATGCTGAGACACCAGGGTGCATCACACTCCAGGCTAACTGATATGATGGAAAGAGGTCTGTATGTAGTGGGACAGTCCACATGCACTGCAGGTGAGGAAACTCAATCCCACATGCACCTTCCCTGTATAAACACAAATGCTGCGCAACCACTCGCAGACAATAAAGGCGGGACCAAAGCATCGCTGGCACAAGGATCACGAGAAAGACCACAGAGGCCCCTTTGATCATATCAGCTAACTTGTGACTCATCCACTTCAAATCAAGTTCATTTCTGACTGCAGATGAGGACTGCCAAGAAATGATTTGCATACGAGCAGAGCCCAGCACTGACAAAAACAAGACCACATCTCACACTGCAGAAAAACTCTTCCCCTTTTATTCAATCAAAACAATAAGCTCATTTACTAATGTCTATGTTTTTTCTCCAAAAATGTGTGAAAAAAAATGCTAATACAAGCCTCAAATCCCGCAGGAGATGGTCTATGACTCCTTGCTCAGGTGGACCAGTGATTCATCAATGAAAAACCAGTGCTGCCAAGACACAGCAGGTGGAAGGCTTTCATACAGACTGGAAAAGTGCAAAATAACGTTGAGTGGACAATGCTGCCGTGTAGCTGAGCAGACGCACCACTGACAGAGACTAATTTCACTTATTTTATGTGTCAGAACACAAACATTTATTTTGAAACCCCAAGGTGTCATTCTCCTTTCCTTTTTCTTCTTTTAAGGGGAGTTTAATGTTACCTGTCAAGCAGTTTGCGGTAACACACGGCCCTTTTATGAAGACTAGCCATGTGTTTGCTGTAGCTCCGCTAATTAGGAACGACAGCCACAAGGACAGTGGTGTAAATAACAGAGCATAGGTGCAAATATGTGGTTTACAGACACATAATAAATGTGCCTCTAATATTTTTGACAATAAATACATTATTTTGAGTCTAACTAAGACAAGCCATTTAGAGATTATAGAAAAACAGGAACAGGCAAGTCCCTCTATAACAATAACGTTGAGGAACATTAGAAATAAATGTTCTCAAATAGCTTTAAACATACATCTGTTTTTGAGCATTCAGGGACATGCAAAGGCAGACGAATGGTCTTGAGACTGCTGACTAAATCATTCTGAATGCTGGTGGCTTCCAGGCAGCTCTGTGAAAACTTCTTCAGAAAAAAATAATACAAGATTCTCCAGTAAAACAAATAACCCTGAAGTGCTTTAGGGTTGCTGCACTGCAAACTATTTCATTTTCCATCCTTACATGCACTTGAGTAGAGGCTGTTTCCAGAAGTACTACACGCATTATGTTTAATTTGAAAGCACAAAATATCCACAAAGCAGGATATTAGTCTGGGTGTATCAAGCTATGGACACACATGAGTAAATATGGCACCCAGCGTGACACAAACACACACTGCCATGCCAGCTGCCATTGGATATCGCAACCAATCATAATTTAAAAATGCTCCACGGGTGAAACAAAAACACAGCAACTGAGACCACAAGCAATGTTCTTTGTGGTACACACACACACCAGACCCGATATGTAGCTTCACGGACTGTGTTCTCAGTATTAAAGCTCCCTTTATGGAAAGTTTACACACATGCTCTTTCACTGCAATCAAGTTCTCTTTTTCTGACAATAAGTGATTATTTCTGGACACAACTATAGAAATAATATGAATCTGGTATTTAAAAAAAAAATCATGCAATACTATCCAGAAGCAATTAATTCATAAATCCTTCAGAAAATCATATTGAAACTAGCTTATTTTGTAATTTCTGCACAAAAAAATTACAATGTTCCAGCTTTCCATGTGTTTATTTTCATTCTCAACTTTTGGACAGATGAAACAAAGCATTTTGAAAACAAAATTTACCGTAAAGTCAGTAACTTTTCTTTGAATTTTACAGAGCACTTGACAAATAGATTAGTCGAGGAGGTTAGTTGCAGCAGTTATCGAGCAGTTGCTCACCAGCGAGAGACGAAGCTTTCAGAGACAATCGGCACAACTGTCTTACCTTGTGTGGCAAAGTTGACTGCCAGCAAAGTGGTCAAGACCTTGCAGAAATTCTCACCAGTGTATAACCACTCTGGTTCAAACCCCTAGAAGAGGACAAGACACTTGTCAGAAGAAAAAGCCCCAAACAATCTGATCATACAAGCAGGAAAGCAGCAGATGTTAATGACGCGAGAAGTCAAAGTTGGAAATATTTATACTGATTGGACAGATTGACACTCAATTGATATTGTGAGCGCGCGCACACTCTCTCTCACACACACACACACACACACACACACACACACACACACAAATAATAGAACACAGGACACACACAGACAATGAAATTCTCACAGGATTTCAATAAGCCTCTCACAAACTGACAGAGATAAAAACTGACATGTTAAGCATGACCCATATTTCGTGACTTAGTGGTTTTGTAATAAAACATACAGTGCCAGACTCATTTACAATTCACTGTGCACTTGCATAAACACAGATGCATACACGCACTCGTGCACACGTTGCTTGCTCTGTCTCAGATGCCTATCTTCTTTCCTTCAGCAGATACGGTTTCACATTTTAAATAAAACATCTTAAATATAGAGTTTGAGCGGTGCAGCCGTGGTTATGGGCTCTCGCTCTGAGTTAAAGCAATCACATCTCTAGGTACAAGATCAGCCTTCATCCAATTCCTAGGGGGGACACCAAGATTTACTCAGCTTGATTTCATCATATTAAACGTAGCTAGAGGACAATCTCAGCTCTGTGCATCATCATTTTGGTTTCCTAAGCAGAATACCAAACAAACAAACATTTGCATCAGTAAATAATAATGTTTCAATAATAATGAAACATTCCCTTCAGGTAATTAATGTCAAAGATGTTATGAATACATGTTATACTAAATGACAGAATATAACCTGAACAAATACATTTTATCATGTGATTCATAACAGCCAAAAAAGATGGTCTTGTGTAGTTACTGGTGCTTCTGCTTTCTGCTTCTCTGTGCAGAAGTGAAAGCATTATGACTGGTCTCTTTGTGCAGTCACAGGATAAACAGGCTGTATTTGCTATGGCACAAAAAAAGAGAGAGAGAAAAAGTTCCTTAAACATGATCACATCACTGACCAAAAGATGGGCAGGGCTCACTGTAGCACCACAGACATCCCCTGGCTGCCCATGAGCTACTGGCTGGCTACAGAAAGGTCTAATTATGGGCTAAAGCGGGGTTGGTGGATAAAAGCAAAGAGGACCTCCCAGACATAACAAGGCAGCTGGGCAGAGGTACTGAACCACTTGACTCTGCAGCGAGCCAGGCTTGCTGAGTCAATTAGCTGTTTAAAGAAACCAACTGATGTGATTCATGACCAGAAAAGATTATTTATAAAGATTGAGAACGAATCTGCTGTCCAGTGTGGCAAATGAGATGGAGGAGACTCCCAACATCTGTGAATTATTTTCATCATCAGTAAATACAGGCAGTCAAGGAAGAGTTTTTAACCTGCAAAAACCAAACAAGCATGAATGTCAATGCAGTTTGAGAGAGGCAGAGAAGAAAACAATGTGCTGATAGCCATTTAAAAACAGAGGCAGTGGTCATAGAGGCCAGCCGTCCTGCTCCTCCTGACTGGTCAATGACTGACGGCATGCCTGTTTATGTGGCTCACTCTCCACATGGACGTCTGACAATCTACACCAGCAGGATAAGCAGGTCACAACACAAGCAAGAGTGTGTTTAAGTCCTCTTTGTAAACTGCAGTGGGCTAAGAGGGCTAGATAAGGAGATAATGATGGAGAAAGGTCAGCTCATACCGACACATATTCCGTTTGTAGCTACATACAACTTGACAACACACACGAAAACAACTTACCTCCACTTTCAAGGACGAGCATCCTTTTAAAAACTCTCTAATGTTGGAAATACAGTCGGCTTCAGTCCTCGGGTCCTGGCAATACTGAGCCCAAACACAGAAAATAAATAAATAAACACAGAGATAGACATCTGACACAAGCACTTCTCAAGCGTCCCGGTCCAAAGCTATAGCCATTTTAGCTACACGAGAAAACGCGCAAAGCCTAGTTGTTGAGCAGATACAAATGCGATAAGCGGAACAAGACTTTAAAACACAACTGTGGAATCTTTCTACGTCTCCTTCATGCCTTCATAACCATTAACAAAACTGAAGCATCAAGTGAGCAAATTGCAACGTGAACATCCGGTGAGTTTAAACACTTTCAAAATAAAACCCTTATTAAAAACTAGCGTCTGAATATTCCAAAATTAAACTTTCGGATTTTTTAAAAAATTGAACTTCCATGAGGGCCCGTACTTTTCAAGAGCAATCTACGACAGCTACACATATATAACAAATTTTCAGACCAAAAGAAAATCACACAAATAAGAACTTACTACTTCCGGTGCTATTGGAGCTAACGTTACTCTCCACTGCTTTGACGCCCACTTTGCAAGCTTTACAAAGGGAGGTCAAACCGGGAAGAGACGAACCTTTCAAGAGGAAGTGACGAAATGCAACTTATCAACTTTGTCATCGCAACATCTAAGCAATCGTTATTCACGCTGAACATGCTTATCCTGTAATAAAAGCTTATTGTAAACATAAGGCCGTGTGGAAACCCCCCCTCCAACCGGCACGCATCTACGGTCTCGGTTCAGTCGTTGACGCGCTCGTGCAACGGAAATGGGTCCTGTTTTGGTGGGTGTTCACACCGAAAACACTCATGTCAAGAATGCGGAACATTTTCGTCGCTTTACAGGAAACTATATACTAAAATCTAACGTCTGAAAAGTTTATCAGACCCTTCAGTCCGAGCTATTTCACATTAGAGGCTAATGTTAACTTACTGCAGAAAAAAACAACTGCTAACTTCCGCGCTGCGGAAATAAACGGCCTACACAAGTTGCTGTCCGTATCGATTTCATTAAACCCCTCCCTTCTGTTCCGTCGATCATTTCCACATTTGTTGACTTAAGATATCTTCAATCTACAACTCACCTTAGGGGTGAAGCCAGGTATAAGCCGCTCCGTGAGCTTGCACAGGACAACCCCATCCTTCAGCGATGTTTTCAAAAACTCTTCTGGGTCAGCAACATTCTTTTTCGGGGAGCTGAGCACTCCTAACGATATTAACCATGTTACCGTCTGCTCCTCTGGATTCATGGCTCCAAAAATAAGATAATTGCTTAAGCACGCATTGCTAAAATATCTGGCAGTCTGATCCGTATCAATATGCAACTCACATCCGCACTTGTGCTACAAGTTAAAGAAGAGGCAGTTGAGGAAGGGCGACGAACTGATGATCACCCCTACTGGCAAATAGGCACCTCAACAATAGAAATAAGTTATCTTCCCCCTGCGAGTAGCCACATGCTGGCAGAGGGCATTTCTCATATTGCATTACATGTTCGGTTGCAGCCTGGACCAGGAAATCGTGTGCATCAGCACGTTTCCCAGGAGGACACATGGAAAACTCTTTCGTCATCACTGTAATTTCTTCTGCTGGCAGATGAACTTGGCCTGGTGCAAATGTATTGTTCTGTCTGTCTTTGTGTTAAATATCATTACTTCTGTATTAAAGGAAGAAAAACTCATTATATACACACACACACACACACACACACACATATATATATATATACACACACACACACACACACACACACACACACACACACACACACACACACCTGAGCAATAATTAGTTTAGCTCAATGAGTGATAGTGAGTGGGTAGATTAGCATACCTCCATCAAAAGTCACTGAATACATTCATCTCCACGACCTTTGCCTGTATTAATATAGCAAGGGTTGGATAAACCATCCATCCATCCATTTTCTATGGACAGACCATTAATCATGAATGGATATTATTATTTGAGAATCAGACATGCTGTCTGAACTCCTATCTTGACAGAGTGCAGTGGTCAGATGCACTAGAGACGGGTTTCTATCATCTTGTCCAGCTGTTGGATCAATGGCAAATACAAATAGAAATAATAAATATATATTATATATCATTTCCCAAAACGTTGCCCTGTTCCTTTAAAGAATTGCAATTTTTCTTGTTCCCACGGTTGAATATATGAGCAGTTTAGACTGATGTATGTGCAGAGTTTGACACTAGAGGGCCTTTTTCATCTTCATTTATGAAAGTGTACATTTTCTGCACTCAGTGTAAATCGTATTTTAAGATGCAAGCAAGATGTGAGATCACAAAGAGTTTGAAAGCTGATCCTGATTCAAAGTACAGGATGTATAACCAATCATGTGGAAACCTGAAGCTTCTAGTGCATTAACAAGGGAGAATTGACATTCTAGCGAGAAGTCGGGTAATCATATCTGGAAATGTGAACAATGGAGAAAAGTAGCTTGCGTTGTAAGATTTCTAATATGCAAATCATACTTATTTTCCTTGGGTGAACAATGTCAGACATATTTGTTATGAGAACTTGTGAATACCATTATATCAGGCATGTCTGCTGCTTCTGTTTTCCATACTGTTCATGAACACATTGTAGATAACTGGAAACTCAACCTTGACCACCTTCTCCTTAGAAGTAACTAATAACAAAATCTGTCACAGGTTGGCTCATAGAAATGATGGACCCCCAGGAGGTAACTCCAGTTGTACGAGAACATGAGGTGCCCTCTGGCTACACGTGCAGCTGGCCCCAGATTTTGTTTCTTAATTTCTAAAGGGACAAGGGGGTCATATGGGGTGAAGTGTGCTACACGGGGCTTCCCACTGATCGATCTTGGATGCAAATATGGTTCTCGTGCTAAAGAGGCCTGGTGTGAAGGGGAAACCAATAGCGAAAGCCGTTACAGGGCAATGCATGTAGTCAAAGAGCTGGAATCACATCAAAGGTTTTCACTGACTAAAGCAACAGCATCTATGCAGGGGAATATACTTTGCAGCAGCTTGATGGTGTGTGTAATGGAGGAGTGTACGAGTGTGAGATCTTGACTGCCAGAAACGCTTGTGAACGTGGAGATTGGTGACAACTTCTTGCCATTTTGGCTGAAGAAGCAGGCAAATGTCTTTCCATTGGTCTGCTTTTACCACTTGTCTACCTAAACATGCACATGGATTGTGTTGGGAGTCATTACTTTACATTTGTGTTATCACAGAGAAATTTGCTTATTACATTCTAACTAATAGGAACGCAGCCTTTTATTGTTTTGAATTATGAATAAAATGTTTTGTGATAGTGTATAATACAACGTTGTATGTACATTATATACTCAACCACTGAGGCACTGCTTCTCCTGCCTGGGAGCTGGCCCGATTCCGTCACCTGCAGTCTGGGGCAGATGGTAGTGGCCGGACATTTTGTAGCACCCAGAGAGCCAACGCATCATTCTTGTCACTTGTATACAAAATTTTAAAACAAGCATGAATTCAGAATCCTTAACAATTCCCGGCAGCGGTTTAGGGCTCAGCCTTTTTTTTTAAAGAAAAATATCTAACTGCAATTATTTTGATTGATGGTGCAATCAGACTCACAATATTGGAATGAGTCATCATGCGATTTTTACAGAGATCTGTGACAACCTATGAAGTTTTCAAAAGCCTGTAGCAAGATTTGCAGGCTGAGAATATCTGCAGTGGCACAATATTTCATTTAGAATTGTATTTTGAGACATTTGGCATTTAGAAAATATTGCCCCTCCTTAAATATAGATATTATACTCGGTCATACTGTGATTTTGGTAAAAGTAAAATGTCTCGTTTAGTTTAACGTAGAGGTGAGCGATGTGTTAAAGCCACGAGACCTTAATTTTACATAATCCTGTGTACTTAGATAAACACACTCCTGACAAACTGATGGATGGCTTGTTACTGTCCAGCTACCAAACGGCAAAAGACAACTAACAATGTCAAAACAACAATACATAAATTACTACTTTTGCAACACCGCTAAGGGAGGAATAACAGCATTTGGTTCGATGGATTAGTCATGAGAAGCTACTACTGCAAAATATGTCACTGTTGCAGATTCCAATATGAACAGGGCTTCTGTTAATGTTGAGGACTGTGCGTCAGCTCAAACCTTTCTATCACAAATCCATAAATCAGATTGAATTTCTGCAAGGGAATTCCTATAATCCCATAACTAAATTACAGAAGATGCTTATCGCCATAAGAAAATCTGCAGAAGCAAAACGAAGTCAAAAATACTACTTACGACAAACAACGAGGGGCCATATGTAAAATGTTCAAACCATCTTCATCTTTAAGTTAATTCTTTGATCAAAAGGCAAGAAGACCGAAAGAAGTTATTCTTCTCATCTTTATTGAATACCACAAACACTGCTTGGAGACAATCTTCAGCCTGTGTTCTTCCCAGTTTCCGCACGTTCAAGCAGCTGTCTCAACAGAAGCCTGGAACAGCATCTAGGAGGCGGCAAGTACACAACATAACTGATTACATGGGTTGACATTTGCAGGAATGTAAAATTAAATACTACCATTTTGTTTCACAACCAACTACAAACACGGTTTGTCAAACAACTGTCACCTATGTATTTCTTCACGTATTTAACCAAGGATTAGTCCAATACCTGTGTTAGTGTCCCGTTGTCATCATCGGTCCAACATCCTGGGGACACAGTTCAGGTCTGATGCAAGGGCAGTTGCCTTGAGGGGTTTTCATCCTGCAATGACAAGCATACCATTAACAACCTGCCCTTATCTTGATGATGTATTCATGAAACGTTTGAAAGTTATCTTCGGGTCCTTGGTCCGACTGAGTTTTGTGTTTGAGTGTTTCCAGTTGGGGCAGTTAGGATGCCGGCGTTCTCCCAGAGGTCTCCATTGTTTGAATTGGCATGCTTGTGGAAAAGGTTTCAGACTGACAACACTGCCTTTAATTTAGAGAAGTCTAAGAAGGAAAAAAAAAAAAAAGTACAAATATTTGCCTACGGTTTTGAAAAACACTTGCCAATCATGCTTACTCAGGTTAGACGACTGGTTAGGGAAAAGGGTCTCCATTGCCTTGAGGGCTCAGCTGGAAAATGGCTGTACAACTTTCACTGCTGACCAGGGATGAAACGTCTCAGGATGTTGCTGCACTTTGGACTATTTTAACTGAGGCAAACGGACTATAATGAAAAAGGCTCATTCAGTTGACCTCCACTTTGCTTTTGTCCTCTGAGGCAAAAGTTGTCTTGGATAGCGCACGTTCAGTGAGGGTTGAAATACAGGACAATGAGAAACTCATTTACAGATGAGAAACAAAGAGGTTTGCTTTGCTTACCAGCTGTTGACTATCGGTGGAGTTGAAAAGAATCTTGCATTTGGTTGTTGTTGCCTTTGGTTTTGTCGTTGCATGCCATCAAGTGGCTCTAGGGTGATGGATCCATTTCCAGGAAAATACATCGGAACATTCTGACAGTAACATTTGCCTATCGCTTAAAACAGTAGTGACCAGTTGGAAGCACATTTGTGTTCAGAGTGTACTAAGGTTCCTCGTCTAGAACAGCACGAACGGAGACTCACCCAAGTTCTGCAGAGAACTTGGTGAGGGAGATCCCGTTCTTAATTACCAGTCATGTCGCTGCCTCTGTTCTTGTTTGGTAAATCGATGAGCAGAGGTCAAGGTACAACTAAAAGCTTTATTAGAGTAGGAAAGCCAGACTTATAGGGCATTGCAGATTATAACAGCACTGAATGTACAAAAACTAACACTCACTTGGTAACTGTACTGTTACATGAGCAAGAGAAATTCTAATAAAAAAATGGTTTACACATAAAAAAAAATTGGGAAATTCCAGATACAGTTCAAAGCTATGCTTGATCTTCCACAGATTTAGACATGTTCTCTTTTGTCAGATTTCTTCCAAAACACGCGTTAACTGTGTGCACGGAGACTAAAATCTGCTTTAAAGTGACTTCCATGTCCATTTCAGTATCTGCTGCGAGCCATTCCTCTATCAGGTCGACTGCCACCACGGCCCCCACGTGGCCCTCCACGACTTGAGCTGCCATATGAATCACGAGGAGGGTAGCCTCTCTCGACAGGGGGAGCTGGGCCCCTCTCCTGCCTGCCCATTCGCTCACCACGGGCAGGTGGATATGTGTCACTCCGACTGCTGGGGTAACTGTCACGACTGCCATAGCCATCCCGGGAACTGCTGCCATAGTCATCGTAACGACTGCTTCCACTGCTCCCACCATAGGATGGTGGGGGGCCCCGTGAAGGTGGGGCGCTGCGAGAGTTACCTGCAGGGTCAATGGTTCAGGTAATTGGCAAGGTTCAATTTATACATTTTCTTGCACGGTCAAGGGCTCAGTTTTGCCAATACAATCAATTCTGCAACAGATAATTTTAATGGAAGACATGCTTACATGTCCCATCATGTATTCTGTCCTAAATAGGTATTTGGACGATACGGGCAGTAAGCACAGGGAATAAACGGGCAATGATACTCGTTTCAGCATGCCATTGATTTGAGAAGCCAGTTTTCCTTTCAGAGCTCCAAGTGTTAGATTTGCAGGTAAGGACGTGGTTTTCAGAGTGGTCTTGGTGTTTTTTTTGAAGGTTACTCCTTGAGGGAGGGCTTTGAAAGGCAACATCTACAGAGGAGTGGTCAACAGATCTTTCCAAGGGCTTTCCGTATGGTTGTCAGCTCTCTGGGGTACATTAGGTTGTCTGCATTATTTTGATGTGATATTGTGAGACACTTATTGTTTTGAGGAATGAAGCGGTAATCTGGATTATCATGTGTGGACATGGCTTTCCAATATTGAGTTGCTCAGTGGAGAGGCCAATACTTATACATATCCCAATAGCAGGACAATTTCAACTTGGTTTGCAGGTCGGGGATGCCACAAATGGAATGAGAACGATTAAGAGGCCACTTGAAATGCTGTTTCCTCTGGGTTAGGGGACAAAACAGATGCTTCTTGTGACTGGCAGTTGAGGTAGTCAACGCTACGATTTGGTTGGATGATTTGTTATTTATGCAGATCTTCTTTGTGCCACAGCAGTTTTCAGTTTGACTCTTGTGTAGTCATATCTTACCGTAACCATCATACGAGTCTCGGTAGGAGCCACCACTTGGACGGTCCATATAGCTTCGTGGTTCCCGACCTCCCCCGTAGCTATCACGATCGCTTAAATAACAGGGATCATTGTTACTTAGTAGCCAGGTGCAAAAATGTCTGTTTTTAAACTTATGCATCAATTCAAATTCTTTACCTGTATCCCCTTGACATTGAGCCGTAGTCATCCCGCGAACCTGAATTGGAATAATCCCGGTATGAATAATCTCTGGGAGGAGGTCCATAGTCCCTAGAGTCTCTTGAGTTATAGTCTCGACTGGAGTAGCTGTCAAACAAAACCCAATCAACTTCAAAATTTAGAAAGATGTTATTACTCTTTTCAGAAACTCACTAAACAATTCAATACGCACTTGTTAATTATGCTCCGACCAATAAACTGACAGGATGAGCCAGATGTCTGTAATTTGGGGTATTCTATGTCCTTCATCCTTGCATGCAGCACAACCAATCTTTCGAAAACTTTCTTTGCAGCTGAATAATATTAACATAGCATACCCATCTTTAGAGTTATAATGGTCATCTCTCGGTGAAGGGTAATCATCTCTCCTGGACATCATGGAGTCTCTGCGAGGAGGGGGACCGTAAGGATCCCTGTCCCTTGACATGGGGGCTGAAGCAAAGCAAACAGACGCCATCTATCACCCAACAATCATGATACACACAAAGCTTATATGGATATATGCAGGAGACCATCAAACTCTCACATTCTCCAACACTTACGCCTGCTCATGGGACCAGATGGGGCAGATCTCTTAGGCGGAGGCCCTCCGTTGCGAAGTGGGGGCCCTCTCTTCATTGGAGGGGGGCCTCTGGATGACATCCCTTTGAAGAATGGTTCTCCATTCCCTGAATCGTAGTAGTCTTTTGACAGACAGGAAATGTAATTATTAAAAACACACCAAAGTGAAAAAGTTATCCATCAGAATATTTTACTTTAAATCTTAATTTTACTAATTCATATTTAACAGAAAAAATATTGACAACTCACCCCTGCCCCTCATACCACCAGGACTACCCCTGGATCCACGCGGGCCTCTGGGGGGACCACGACTGCGATGCATGGGAGGTGGTCCTCGCCTGCCAGCACTCTCGAACTGAGGTTTAGTAGCTTGCTCCACTTTGATAGGCTTGCCATCAAGAGACTGAGGTGGAAGAGGTACAATTACAATCACAGATTCAACATTTATATTTTGTGATTATGGTTGGTCATACATACTAATGCTTAAAAATAGCACAGATTATAAAATGTACCTTTCCATTCATCTCATGTGCTGCATCTTTTGCATCAGCTGGATTTTCAAATGTCACAAAAGCAAAGCCTCTAGATTTGTTTGTTTCTCTGTCTTTCATCAAAAGAACTGAAAAGAGGAGATTCAAAGTCAGAACAGAGCTTTTGGTTTCCTGACAGGATGTCTGGACTGAAAATGTTACCAAATAGAGACTATTTGGCTACAAGAGTTACTAAGTTCTTAACGTTTCTTCAATTGTATGTTCATTTCCATTCAATCAGTTTCGGATTTAAAAGAATAATTCCCGGATTTAATCAAACAATTTTAACAGTTTAGTTGTAATTAAGGAGTCGTCAAAACTTTCCATCTGAAAAGTAACCAACTTGAAACACATCACATTTAAATAAATGTGCGTTTCTGAAATATCATACTTGGACTTAATTGAGTTTGGCCTGAAAAAAACAACAACAAAAACGCCAACAATGGTTCCTTCTCACCTTCAACAATCCTGCCATATTTGCTGAAGTACTGCTCCAGGGCCTTTTCGGTGGTCTCGGTATTCAGTCCACCGATGAAAAGCTTCCCCGGTCGGTCTGCCTCTGCCATGCTGCTCAATCCACCGCCTGCAACAAAGAACCGTATGTGTAGTTACCGGACTGAGCAGCAGCAGCACACACAAATCGGTGTTCCCAAAGCATGCAAACATGTGGTGTTCAATGTTACCCGCCTCTGGCGAAAACCTTGGGCTGTTGAATGCGCAAAATGGCGATAAACGCGCAAACGGGGGAGTAGCGTTAGCTTAGCTAGTTACCTGAATAATGCTAGCTGGCTATTATTCCAACTGATAACGGAGTTCTTCCGCGTGCCAGCCGCTCGTTCAGTGTAGTACAGCCGATAAAACTACAATACCACTGTGTTACTTATCGAGTGTAACGTATACCAGCCGCCTGTAAACGCAGAAGAGGTACCCTCCTCCCGTCTTCTTCTTCTTCTTGTCCTAATTCTACTTCTGTGAAGCCTAACGCCGTCGGCTAACAATGAAATGGTGCATTACTGCCTCCAAGTGGTACTAAAAAGGAGGTCTCCAAGTGTGTGGTTTCAGAGCGGCGCAAGGTATAAGGTGTTCCGGTTAGAGAGTAGGCAGCTTGACTTCCCAGGTTTGGTCTTTATATTCTTTATAGGATATAAGCCGGAACAGCTGGTAGGTATCCATGGCAGATAGCTGTTACGGATCGCTGTGGTTCTGGAATATTAAAAACAGTAATCAACATCAGTAATGAACATATCTTAAGCACAACCACTATAAATAACACTTATACAGAAGGAAAGTAATGTAAATAACATAACCAGACGTGAAATAATTAACAGCATGAGGGGGTAATGGCTAAAGTTAATGTCCGTTACGTACTTATCGATAATATGCCTCAACAATGAACCAGTAACTGTAAACGGTGAATAATCATACTCTATACTAAGTGAACACAAAACCACTCACCTTTGGTCATTTACACACAGCAAAGAAATTACAGTTTAAACGGCTTTCGAAGCAGATATAATTTTTATATTTAAACATGCACGCGCGACAGAAGACACAAAATAACGGTAAACGACGTGGGGTCAGGGACACTACGGAAAAAAACTGTAACATTTAATTTACTCTGTAAATGGAAATAAAACATACTGAATGAACCGAACAACATTCTACTTAAACTATGAGGGCTTTCTAACAGGTACCATCTGATATTTATTTTAAAAAGTTGTTATCTAAGTCAGTTTAATTTTAGTTTAGTTTTAAATATGAATTCATATGATATTTTATGTTCGACATCGTTTCCTGGCTTCTTTCTGCAACTTTAAAAAAAATAATTGAATATGTCGCTGTACGCAGTTTGAAATCAGGTTCTTTTATTTTCTTTTCTATGATTTTATCACTATTTCTGAGATGTAATGTTGCCGTGCTGCCATGAGGTTATTGGAGTAAGTAGTTCAAGTCAATAAAAGATGTCATTGCAGAATAAATGTAATTACTGGTGGATGTTGTTCTTGATTTAGAGAATTGTTATTTCATTATAGGCTCTTAAAAATCATTCAGTATTTTAGTTTGTTTTTTTTAAAATGTAGGCGATGATAATATATTGAGCTCAAATCTACATATTACACAACAAGAGCTTTTTAAAATCCAGTTTTTCAAGTTTGTTAAACTGTCTAATGATTCCCAAGACAGTGTCTTCATTTCTGCCCTTCATGGTGTGTGATCATAAACGTGTGCCTTCATAGCCTGTATGTATCATTATTATTATTTATCACAGATGATGATATGTTTACGTTGATGTGCAACGTCAGTGCAACTCTTCCGGAATAAAGGTATATATATATATATATATATATATATATATATATATATATATATATATATATATATATATATATATATATATATATATATATATATATATATATATGCATGTCCACGACAGCTATACATGTAAGATATATGACGTTTTCAGGAATAATGTCTGGCGTTACAACTTCCGGCGCTAATCATTACGTTTCCGCAAAATTTGTCACAGATGGGAACCGTCATTCATGTGGTGTAACGAATCACTAGAGCCTCGCCACTGAAAAGATTCGTTCAAAAAGATCGTTATGGAAACTGTATGTTCACTTTGTTCTTGCCTCCATGGAACACTATTCTTTATTATTTCTGTATTATATTTCTTTAATTCTAGCTTTTATATCTCTCACTGCATTTAATTTCAACAAATTGCATTCATGTTTTTGTCATGTTGCTTTGTCCTTTTGATAAATTTAATGTTGTTTTTATCACTATAATGGCAAGTAATAAAGTCTTTGCATTCCACTGCCTGCTATTATTGCTCTTAAAATTATTTTCCTAAATCAGTTTTTAGTGTCAAGCAAGCATTCATCTCAAACAGTTTTGTCGTTTTTTTCGTCATTTTCATGGTACCAATTTATATGTCAAATGTGGAGCAATTCCTAACTCCATGTACTAGAAGTGAAATATGTTATAAAATCGAGTTTGATTGGTTGATTTAACTGCCTAACGAACCGGTGGTTTCGGGACATGAACTCGTTCAAAAGGTTCAGTGAAAAGATTCGTTCTACTGAATGAGTGGTGCAACGTCACGGAACTGGTCACAGATGCTAGTTGCGCCAGACAGCTCAGCCCAGTCAGCTCCTACGTCTCGAGCTGGAGGATACAGTTTACCGCGTACGGCTAGCAAACCGTTTTCCTGACGAAAAGAAACTCTCTCATTTGGCACAAGTAGACAAGAGCAACGAATAACCGTGTCCGCGATAAAATGAAGAGGCGGATACACTTCGGTTTGGTGCTGCTGTACTTGCTAGTTTTACGTGTCTGTTCGAGCTCGGCGTTTTATCTTCCGGGTTTAGCTCCAGTGAGTTTTTGTGAAAGCGGCAAAGGTGGAGAAGATTGCCAGGTATGCTGACTTGATAAAGGGCTTTCTGTCGAATGTTGTGGGATTTGTAATGATTTTGGAATTTTCATATTCATGCTATTATCATCACCTAGCTCGTTAGCCTACCGGGACTCATTTAGGCCCCAGTCATTACCTGGAAACCGAGCTTAAGCATAAGTTAGTATTATGACGTCTGTGCTAGCTATATTCATTTGCTAGCTCTCCTCAACATTGCCTGAACGATTATTCGAATTTTCGTGTGTCTGTCACACGATGGTAAAAAGTCATTAAAGTGGGAGTGCTAAGCTCTACTGTTCTGCTACTATTACCTGGTGCAGGTTAGTATTGTTGACAGTGCGTTGGAATTCAATAACCAGCTCACTTTATGGCGAAGAAAGAAAGTATAACTAAATTCACTTCATTCAACCATGATATAACTAATTTCCATTTACTGCAAACAATATATCGTGTAAAGGGGTTGAAACGTGCACTTTTCTAACCCAGACACTGAAGCTAATTATTGTGTGGTTCCAGCCCGTCAGTTCAGTTTGAAAGTTTTGTTTTGTGGTTCTTTACAGACAGTAATTCAGCTCTTTGTCAATCGTTTGGATTCTGTGGAGTCAGTTCTTCCTTATGAATATGATGTGTAAGTAACGTGTAATATTAGCTATGTCTGGAAATACACTTTCCTGCTTATCATTTAATTGTGTGTTGTCTGTGTATTTGTCAAAGCTTTGACTTTTGCAAAGATGACAAAGAAAGGAGGCCCTCTGAGAACCTCGGGCAGGTGCTGTTTGGAGAACGAATTGAGTCATCACCTTACAAGGTAGGTGTTTGTCGTAATTCCAAGTCCTAATGTGTTGATTTTAGCTTCCTTTGTTTTGAGAATGCACTCTCCCAAAGTGACTTTTCTTTCTTTTTTTCTTTTTTTTTTACAGTTTAACTTTGGAGAAAATGTTAAGTGTGAGAGGGTGTGTACAAAAACCTACAAGAAGGGGAGTCATGATGATGCAACCAAACTGGATTTTCTGAAGATGGGAATGCTGCTTAACTACCAGCACCACTGGTTAGTTAAGCATGTCCTGTTCCTACTGTCTTCCGTGATAGAAACATGGATGGCTGCTGGAAAACCTTCTTTATAAGCATTTTTTTTGCACAGACTGTGTTTAATGAGAGGCATGTTGGATCATTTTTCAGGATTATTGACAACATGCCGGTCACATGGTGCTATGAGGTGGAAGAGAGTCAGAAGTACTGCAACCCGGGCTTTCCCATTGGCTGCCTGGTCACCCCAGAAGGAAGAGTTAAAGATGCTTGTGTTATTAATGTGAGTTGGGATTTCAAATAGACTGCTCATCTGCTTGTGACTTGCTACTCTGGTTTATCAGGCGTTATTCATTAAATAGACACCGGCAGTTTCACATCAATTTTAAAATGAAAGATATATCCTTCCGTCAGCAACAGATATTTTACTTTTACGAAGGAGCTGTGTCAGTTTTTGTTTTTATTCATGCTTTTATTCATTTTATGCACAAGGAACATTGTTAGATGATCTTACTGACATATTTGTATGTGGATGCTGCAGCATGGGTGAAGGCTCAGGTTGAAGTTTTCCACCTTGTGGGACAGCAAAGTCACTCTTGAACTTTGATATTGGCAGAACAGAACAGCTGCCAGTGCAAATCTCATCTTATTTGCCAATAAGCTGTTGGCTGTGGCACTGGCAGATGTTCTGTTGCTGATATAATGTGTGCTTATTGAAAGATAATGTGATTCAAGTTTAACAAAAACAAAAGCTCTTTTATTCATTTATTTTTAATTTGAAGATACTGTCTTTGTAATTGTAGCATTCAAGGAAAGAATAATAACAATGACTTTTTCTATTCAGTTATATTTAAGGTTCTTGACACTTGGAATACAAATAAACAGTCTTAAACTGTCAGTAATTTTGCAATTATAAGACATGTTGTGAATTATTTATTATATTTCTTGACGCACACATGAAATAAAATCTTCTTTTTACAGGCCGAGTTCAACAAGAAGAACACATTTTACGTCTTCAACCATGTAGACATCAAGATCACATACCACAGAGAAACAACGGAAGGCTGGAGAGGAGCTCGGCTGGTTGCAGCCACCCTGGAACCAAAGAGGTAAATGGATATGTAACCATTAGACTTTGATTTAATGCACATCATCATGTGCCAATTATATTAATATCTCATTTAAAACAATCTAGTTTTCTTAAGATTTGACTTGTATGTTCTGTTCTTTACAGTATCGCACAAACAGATGAGAAGAACCCGATCTGTGAGGGCGGTAACCCCATGGAGGTACCTGGGGAGTTTGAAAACGACGTGTCCATAGTTTACACCTACTCTGTCTCCTTTACGGTAGGCCTCCAAACTGTATAACTTAGTGTAATTACCACTGTAATTACCATGGTTGTTAAACTGCGAGACAGAAACTGATTGATTTAACTCCTTTGAACAGGAAAACCCGTCTATCAAGTGGGCTTCCAGGTGGGACTACATCCTGGTCTCAATGCCTCACACTAACATCCAGTGGTTCAGGTACGGGGACGTTTCTCATATGATAACAAAAACACTAAGCTGTAATCTTATATCTGGATGTTAAGTGTCTCGTGTGTTTCTGTAGTATCATGAATTCACTGGTGATCGTCCTCTTTTTGTCCGGGATGGTTGCCATGATCATGCTGAGAACTCTGCACAAGGACATCGCCAGATACAACCAGGTGGACCAGGTAAGAGCAGAACTGCACATATACACACTGAACAAAGGTGTGAGAAATACAGCTCAATACTAGATTAGACTCTCTGTATGTTATCTAGGTTTAGAGGAGAACTGCGTGACTATAATGCATTTAATGTTATTCAGAAAAGTTGTGACTAATTCTCCTGTGTATGGTGAAAACCTCCCACCTCGAGTCAACAACAGTAAAATGGTTGAAAGCAGTCACATTTTGCTGAACACTTCCTTGTTTGTAGCTGCTTTACAAAGGTCATTTGTAGATATTTACTTTGCCACAGTGAGTAATAAAACTTCAGTTGAGGTGAAGTTGTTGTTTTTTTTCTTTCTTAAACCTTTGTAAGTTTAATGATGTATTGATTCTGCTGTGTGAAATACCGCCCTGCACACTGGATGCACCGTCCCTAGATTTAAAAATATTTTGTCACATTCCACAGGCAGACTTGATAAAGATTCCATCTACAAAGGACAAAACCTCTGTCCCATACGTAAGCTTATTGATCAGCGTTATGAACAAACCTTTTCTTGGTAATTTAATCAGGTGTTTGGGTGTGTGATTGCAGTCAACAACCTCATCAGCACAGAGGGTAAAATGTGGTTTGAATACCTTTTTTTTTTATTCACCAGTTTAAAGAAACAGACTCCTGAACTTGGGTTTCTCATGCCACATTTTACAGCTTTTGTTGACACTGTTGTCACTTTGCTCTGCTTTGCTAACAGGTGTCACTGTGAGGTGGTGCGGCGTGGTGGTCGGTTAACTTCCCTTTTTCGCTTCACTTGATTGTGACTGTTGCTGTGCGATGTCCTGTTTCAGGAGGATGCGCAGGAGGAGTCGGGGTGGAAGCAGGTTCATGGGGATGTGTTCCGTCCACCCAGGAAGGGCATGTTGCTGTCTGTGTTCCTGGGACAAGGCACTCAGATCTCCATCATGACCTTCATCACACTCTGTAAGAAGGCTTTGACATTATCACAAGATATATCTTGGATATTTATTCCTCAAGAATGAAAGAAAACTTAATTCTAAAAAAAAAAAAAAAGAATACATTATGATATATATATATACATATATATACATATATATGTATATATGTATATATATGTATATATGTATGTATATGTGTATATATGTGTATATATGTATATATGTGTATATGTATATATGTGTATATATGTATATATATGTATATATGTGTATATATATGTATATATGTGTATATATATGTATATATGTGTATATATATGTATATATGTATATATATATGTATATATGTGTATATATATGTATATATGTGTATATATATGTATATATGTGTGTATATATGTGTGTATATATATATATGTATATATATATATGTATGTATGTGTATATATATATGTATGTATGTATGTGTATATATATATATATGTATGTATGTATGTATGTGTATATATATATATGTATGTATGTATGTGTATATATATATATATGTATGTATGTATGTGTATATATATATGTATGTATGTATGTGTATATATATATGTATGTATGTATGTGTATATATATATGTATGTATGTATGTATGTGTGTATATATATATGTATGTATGTATGTATGTGTGTATATATATATATATGTATATATATATATATATACACTCTGTCCTTCATCGCACTATGTTTGAATGAGGAAATAGTTCACATCCACATCGGCCACAGTTATCAGTGAATTCCATCTTTTTTGCTCATGTGCCTTTCGACATGATGAAAAAGGTCTTGTATTGAAAAGCGGGCCAATAAACTGGTATATCACTGGCTGGAATGTAATATCAGCACCAGATACATACAAGGACATTCGACATCTTGCAAGCTGTCCTTTTTGGAAGGCAAGGTGTGTGATAACCTCATTATATAGAATTTTAAAGCATGAACAAGCTTGTTGTATTTGTTAGGACAGTGTTCACCAAAGCTTTCTTTTCTTTTTTTTTTTTCAATTTAGCAGCACCAGGGGTATCTTTTAGAATTGTTTTCAGTAAGAGTGCCATGTTCTTATGCTACGGAGTGTGAAGAGGCACGGAGCTTCTTTTCCGGTTGAGAGGAAGGAAGGAAGGAAGTACCCTTTGACAACATTTTTATTTCTGCGGATGCTCAGTATCATAGCAACCAAATGCGTAATCTTTAGAGCACTCTCAGCTGGGCTCATTCAGGAGAGCATCTGGTGTTTTCAGTTTTGGGGGAAAAAATATTTAGGGGAACAAGCCCTTCACGTGCTGGCTGAATAAATGTGTTGATGAATGTCGGTCCTTTGTAGTCCTCGCCTGTCTGGGCTTCCTGTCACCGGCCAACAGAGGGGCTCTCATGACGTGTGCTGTGGTCCTCTGGGTCCTGCTGGGAACCCCTGCTGGCTATGTGTCTGCACGCCTTTACAAAAGTAAGAGTCAACACAGACAGTGTTACATTTGGAGTCTTCTTTCTTTCATCATAATCTCATCCATCTGTTCTTGTGTTTTCAAGCTTTCGGAGGTGAAAAGTGGAAGACGAATGTCCTGCTTACTGCCCTCTTGTGCCCCGGGTACGTCTCCCATTAAAAAGTCTTTCTTTTTTAGCTCTCCTTTTAAAGTACAATCACTATTTTTGTCATTGTCTCTCTTCCACTCCCTAGAATTGTGTTCGCTGACTTCTTCCTGATGAACCTGATCCTCTGGGTGGAGGGCTCCTCTGCAGCAATCCCCTTTGGTACCCTGGTGGCTATTTTGGCCCTGTGGTTTGGAATTTCTGTGCCACTCACCTTTATTGGTGCCTACTTTGGATTCAAAAAGCCTGTAAGTATGGCCATGGGCACTGAAAGAATATCTCTTTTGAAATAAAACAATTAAATCAGATTAATTGTGTCTATTTTAAGAGTTTGTAACAATTTCATCTCTCTTTCTGTTCAGGCAATTGAGCAACCAGTGCGAACGAACCAAATTCCTCGTCAGATTCCTGAGCAATCCTTCTTCACCAAGCCGATCCCTGGTATCGTTATGGGTGGAATCCTGCCCTTTGGCTGCATCTTCATTCAGCTTTTCTTTATTCTGAACAGCATTTGGTAAGAATGAAGGAATACTGTCTTTCCTGATTTGTCTGCAAATCCAGTTTTGAACAGACCGTGTGCTGTACCAACAAGGTAGAGTAGCCGGACGTCTAACGTTGAATGCTTGTGACTCAGGTCTCATCAGATGTACTACATGTTCGGGTTCCTGTTTCTGGTCTTCATCATTCTCCTCATCACCTGCTCTGAAGCCACCATTCTGCTCTGCTACTTCCACCTTTGTGCTGAGGTACATTTATCAAACTTCAGCTCCAGATCCACTTGTTTAGAGAGATAATGCAGTGAGAAAGCCTGAGTATAAGTTGGTATCCTAACTAACTAACCCTAACCCTCTCATGTTCTCTCTTGTTGCGTGTGCAGGATTATCACTGGTGGTGGCGTTCCTTCCTGACAAGCGGTTTTACAGCCGTCTATCTCTTCATCTACGCTGTTCATTACTTCTTCTCCAAACTGCAAATAATCGGAGCAGCCAGCACCATACTCTACTTTGGATACACGATGATCATGGTCCTCATGTTCTTCCTCTTCACAGGTGAGGCTTTGTGTTTGTTTTAAACCACGGTAACAGTGTTTATATTCTGATACAGTAATTGCTCTATTAAGTCAACTTAAAAATGGCTTATAATAACAACATATTTTATTTTTATGCATTTGGAACTTCAATACGAACAAAAACAATAGCAGAACAAATTATTTTCGTGATCTTGGGTTGGTTAAGGTGCTTCATGTTTGCCATTTGACCTTGCACGCTGGATTAGACGTTACACATGATGGTGAGATTATGTGAAAATGACAATCATTCATTAATATAAATCAAACAAATGTGTTATGAGCAGTGAAGAGGCTGCAGCAATTTGCTGTACATCATGGACTGACGGGGTGTGTTTTGTTTGTGAAAGCAAACCTGAAGCTTGTTGCACTGAATGAGTAAGAATCAGGATCTCCATCCTGGTCCTGTGAAATGAAACACCAGGAAGCTGCGCGTTTGATATTTAATGGTTGTGTGCATTTGACGTTTTATTTCTGCACAGGCAGCAACAGCACAGTGTCACCTGAAATTATGAAGCCTTCATTTAAATGGTGATTTATGAGTGTGATGATTGATTCAAACCTAATCACAATGCATATTTCTTCTTATCACTCAATACACGCACATGAACTCCGCAATTTCCTTGACCTAAAAATATCGTCCATCCTGTTTTTGTGTCTGTTTGTTCACAGAGGGATGTCACTAACAATTTGTTTGTGTTTAATTTCATGGAAGCTTTAATTTAATTGCCAGACTCTGATGAACTTTTAACTGTTCAGGATATTCGCTCTTTGAAAGAGTGTATTTGCATTGCTATGCTTTATATTATTTCATCAGCGTCATGAAATGTCCTTCAAATTACAATTATATTGCTTGTCACAATAAATTCTTGGACATTTTATCTTCCAACACAAATTGGAACAGTGACAGACTCTCTGCAATGTTACAACTTAGACTTATCAATCTATTGTCTGCTACCTAGTTGAATAATCTTTCTTTTTGGGCACCATATTTGTTATCAGGTAGTATTTTTATTATTATTATTATTATTATTATTATTATGGTGTGACGAGTACTAGAAGCCCTCATCGTTCCACACCGTCAATTACACACACACACACACACACACACACTACATTCACAAGACTAGAATAAATAAAACACTCACTGTTTTTGTCTTTAAATAAAAAAAACAAAGAGAAAGATTGACAAGTTGACATGGCAACAGCTCTCCGGCCTGGTCCAGCTCTCGATCACGCCCACTCAGATGAGCCGAGGGGTGCGCGCAGGAAAAGGATAATGTTCAAAGTAGATAACAAGCAAAAGCACTCCCTGTCTTTACGTCGCCCGGAAATAAACGGCTCACCATGATGGCTCACTCTCTGCTGCTCTGTCATTAGGCCAGATAAAAGTTACACTGCAACACAGTTGTGACACTATCTTGAAACGGGGCTGTAAGTAGCAAGGGGATGAGATGTCAAAAGATTATCACCAAGAAATAATCCGAGGATATATGATCAGTTTCCCTCCTTTCTTCCAGTTTTGAGTTAAATAATCCTAATCTTCCTAGTTTCCCATTTTAAAGTCTTTATGTTCTTGTCTTTCTTTTTTCTACTTCATCCTCAACTTTGATCTCAGTTTAATTCAGGATTGGACTGCTGGCTCCCATTGAACAGTCAGATAGGACTTTTATACCCAGTTAAATTGATCCAGGATTTTCAGGACAGTGTGGAAATTTTTTTTTTTCTTCTTCGCATGTTTAACTTATTTTAACAATTTGAGCTTTGCAGGAGTTGTGACTCAATCAGCCAGTCTCACGCAGGTGCTTAATCAACCCCATCTAGAACTGGGGTGCTCAACCTGTTCTTATTCAACCCCATCTAATCATATAACAAAAACCAGCCCAAGAATGATTTTGGCTGATGTATTTTATTGTAATCTAAATGTATTTTACATGTCTTGATTTAAAAAACAACAACAACAAAAAACACTGCCATCATATTTTAGATACATAAATTATCTCTCCTACTGATTTAGAGGTGACGGCTGACTTTTGAATCAGTCAGGTCATTCATCTAATTTGTCTGGTCTTTTTCAGGCACAATCGGTTTCTTCGCCTGCTTCTGGTTTGTAAATAAGATCTACAGTGTGGTCAAGGTGGACTAGAGAACCGAGAGAAAGACTGGCACCTTGCCATTACGGCGCTGGCCTCCTCGTCTGGCTGTGTGACAACGTGGTTTGACGGGCCTGAACTGAAACATCACTTATCATTGTCAAGCCCGAAGAGCTGAGCTCGTTTTCTTTTGTGCTTTAAACCTATGAACCTATGTTGCTATTGTTCTTTTTAAAAAAAACAAACTATATATATATATATATAAAATAAAAAAAAAATAAAAATGTCGTTCACTGTTGACCAGTACTGTTTGGAATTGGGACTTTAAACTTGGATCCAGTGATCTCGTCATCATAGTGAAGAATGATTTGTTTTGATGGGTTTAACAAGGATGATTTGTTTTGATGGGTTTAATAATCAGAGCGTTATTTGAATTTTCTAAAGAAAGTAAAATGTCTACTTTGCTTTTCTATTTCCTTGCGGCAAAACATTTTGTTTTCCATTACTTGTTCTGTAATGACGAAAAAAACGAGTGTGTACATATATTGTATAGACAGAGTGAGCGAGTGAATGCTACTTAAATGATTGTCATGGTTATAAAACCTTCTGTAGGATTTTTTTGTTTTTGTTTTTGTTCTTGTTTTCGGTAAAGATGGGGCTATAAATCCTGAAATATCAGCCTGTATTGTAGTTCACACCTGATATAAAACACTGACATTTTTCTGATGCACATCCTCTCTCTCATATTTAGTGATGTCTTTAAGTTTGCTAAGAATTAAAGTGATACATTTGATTAATGTCACATCAGGTACGTAGATAAATATGCTGCAGCTACTCAGTGTCGCACAGTAAGGAACATATCTCAGTCACATGATCTGTTCCTCTGTATGAGACACACACACACCACTGCTGATCAAAATGCATTTTATGAATTTACTGATTAAGTACATGATGTTCCCTTGAGATAGAACTTTAAAGCTTTTAGCTGGTAGTTTGAACTGTGACTGCGTTAAACACAACTTCCGTCTTTTGTCTGGCGCAGCAGGCAGCCGTCACCCCAGGTGATAACATTTTTACAAATAAGTTCAGAAAATTCAAAATGAAGGTCACGGGTTTTTTCCTTTTTTTTTTTTTTCTTAAGACACTGAAATGTATACTAACGCATTCATGCACTATTCATGCTTTCATTGTAGTATAAGAGAAGTTTCAGTGTTCAACTCCTAAGTTTTCTCGGTTGATACCAAAACAAATCAAAAAAGGGCCTTTAAATGGAGTCGACGTTGTTATTGTATGCAGGCGAATGCAGGGCAGTATTCACATATCTGCATAGTGTACAGTCACACTTTATTTTTTGGTATTTGTATGGAAATGACAGATCTTTGAGGTCAGGGACATTGTGTATTCTAAAACATTTGAATTCACTTTTTGTGAGTTTCTGACAATAAAAAAAAACCATTGTTTCTTGTCCTGACAATGACAATACAAAGTTTCACTGTCACTGCATGGTATATTTAATTTATGCAGAGCATTTAAAAAAGGCTGCACGCAAAATTTACACACAAAATCGTAACCTAACAGCGGCTGATATAAATCTTATTTATTCATTTATTCAGTTTCTCTTCTGCAATATCCTGTTTGTATGTTACGCGGAAATTTGTTTTGCTTGGTGTCAAACACAGAAATCTACAGACTGCAAGTCAAGTTTGCATATTTGCTCCTGCAGCGGTAAACTCTTGACACTCACATGCACATGGAGTCAACGTAATTATTATGAGAACTGATTTCATTTGAAAAATTGAGCAGAAACAGGAATACACAAGTAGAATTCACTTTTATTTAACAGACAGTTCTTATTTGGAATAATGAAACAAGAAATGATACAAAAGCACAGTAGAAATCATAAAAATATGTAGTTTTAAAGCACTAAAAAAATCATACTTTTAATTGATGTTGAATTGGATGCTGGACTAGTATTTCCCTTTAAACCTATTTTAAACTACTGCAAGACAGCTGACAGGTCAGGTTTCTCTACTCTTTTGTTTTATTCTCTTTATAAAATGTTACAAAACTCAACATGCAAATAATACTCTTAACGGTACTTTGGCAACACTTTATCTGCACCCAGTCTAAAAAGTGCCTCAACAAAACACAAAATACATTATCCTCTATGTGGCAGTAAGCAAACAATACTCCATTAAAATACTGCGTTTGGGTAGTATCTCCACAAACCTTGAAAGAAATATATTTTACATTAAATGCTGCAGCATGAAGCCAACATTAAGGTTTTTAAATTACAACCTGCTCTTCCCCGAGACATTCTTAGGCTCCACTTAGAATAAACTTCACCTCTCTTAAACCTGATTTAAACAAAGAGGCTAAGACAAACCTTGACATGTGGCCGTACCGGGAAGGACACAGGTTCCCTCGTGTATTCTCTATACTGACAGGCACAATAAATCACTGGATTTGTTTCAATAATTTCAAGTTACTGTGACAACCAAGCAGCCATTTCTCACTTGCTCGACCACACACAGTCCAGAAATGGGCACTTCAAATACTTCTACAAACATATCCTGAGTTCTTTGAGTCGCATGCTTCCTCACACCAAAACCGTGAGAGTACATCTTGTGTGGGCAGGAGATACCACACACACACACACACACACACACGCTATAAAAGAGTAGTTGTGTAGGTCCTGTCGATCAATATTTCATCACTGTGGCCATTGATCGGAGCAAAGTGATCGGAACACATCATGTCACTGCAACATAAAATAAAATCTTACAGCAAAACAAATCAGAAGCAGGCAAATATAGATATTTTACTGAAGTAATCTCTCTAACACGGATATTTATTTAAATTATGCGCAACAGTACAACAATTGCACACATCTAAGAGAGTAGTGATTTTTTAAATTTCTTTTTTTTAACAGACAAACATTAAAACTGCTGTGCACATTCTGGCTTACTCGTAACTTTGTGAAATGTTTAAGATATTTCTCAGCCAGTTTGGCCGCATTAACATGACATCATAATAAAAATAGAATTATGCAGATGATCGATCGCCTCTATTTCTAATGCCATCAACATCACAATGAGTAACCCTGTTGTCACAAAGGCATATTGAGTGAGAGGCTTTTGATTTAAAGCAAATACAGTCAAACTCTCCTGTGGATCCTCCAGGAAGTTTCACTTGCTGTGGACTGTGAGCTCCTTCTCCGAGCTGAGACTAGTCGAGGTGGTCTCTTTACGGCTGTCCCTTGACTTCCTCTCAAATGTGGGAGAAGAGGACGTGGTGCACTCCTCCCAAGTCTGCAGAGGAAAGACTCTGGCGGCCAGGCTAGGCGGGTGATGGTGGGCACCTGAGCGTCCCTCGGTAGTGGTGAAGCAGCTCTCCACGCCGGAGCTCTGGTTGGGATTGCTCTGTTTGCAGAACATCCCACAAAGCAGAGCGAGGAATTCCTTTCTCACACTTCGGTGCATGTAACCGTAAATGTAAGGGTGTAAGCAGCACTGCAGAAAGAAAAGCACAAGAGCGAGGGAGGACAACCATGTGGGTACAGCTGCTCTGGCACTCATTGATATGGTATTTAAGATGCTGTAAGGCCCCATGCTGAGGATATACGAGGCCATGATAACAAACACCACACGTGCTGCCTTGCAGTGGTAGTGGAAGCGTCTGTGCCTGATACGGACATGGTATCCCCTGGATGTGTACGGGCCGTCAGGTGAGCTTGCCTGCTGGGGCTTGGGCTGCCGTTGAGGACTGCTAGGTCCCTGGAAGTCCTGAGGGCAGGGTTGGGAGTACGATTGCGTCTGTATGGGATGAACCAGTGCGTTCTGTCTCCGAGCAGCTCTGAACACCATCCAGTAACATCCAAGCATGATGAGCACGGGCAGCCAGAAGGAGAAGGTGGACACCACAGCAGAGTAGGACAGACTGGACGACCACACCACCGAGCACACGTTGTGATGGCGGTCAAAATCTATGGCCCCCCAGCCATATAGAGGAGGCGTGCTCTGCAGGAGGCTGACCACCCACGTGCAGATGATTAGGTTGGTGCCAAGGTGAGGGGTCATTCGGGTGGGGTAGGACAGTGGGTGGATGATGGCCAGGTAGCGGTCCACAGAGACTACTATAATGGTGTTGACCCCAGTGAATGCAAAAAGATGCATGAGCACCACCAAAGCCTGGCACAGTCGAGCATCTAGGGGCCACACGCCTGGCATGGTGGCTGTGATGGCAAAGGGCATGACTAATATAGTCTGGAGCAGATCCGCCAGGAGGAGGTTGAGAACAAAGCGGTTGGCCACATGAAGCAGCTGAGGCTTTCTCTGGAACACCAGCAGAACCACCACATTCCCAAACAAGGACACACACACTATCAGAGATATGAACAAAATCTTGATCACGCTGTTAGCAGTGGAGGACCAGACCGGAGAACCAGACTCCCAAGGAGCATCGCTGATATTTTTACCCAGAACATGCACCTGAGAGCTTGACATTGTTCTTCCAGCACCAGTGCCAGTGAGCGCATGTGGCCTCACATCCAGCAGTGTTGACATGGAGTCAGTTCACTTCCATCTTAGAATGACAGCGGAGAGCTTTCCAGGATCTCAGAACAATGAGCTCGTGTTGCTGCTTATTTGATGAATTGAATGGGCAAAAATCATCATCCACATCATGTGAAAATAATCCAGCATCCACCTGCACTGCTTGGGGACGTCATTTTAGGTAATCAGTGATCAATTCCTGATCGTTTCAGCCACTGAACAGGCCCCCCCTTCCTTTATACCCCTTTTCTTCTTGCAGCCCACATATACAGAATGGGGGAAAATGATTTTGTCTGACGACATTAAATGCCACCGCCGTTTACGCCGCCAGCATCGGCTGTGAATGTCCAGACAGTGGCAAACACCGCGGATTGCTAATCTGTAAATGATGCATTATACCTGGATATGAGCAGTGATGCGATGTTTAGCTGGAGGACGCCTTCTCTCCTCTCCTGTCTCCATCGTTTCGCTCCCATCATCTCAGCTCCTGCTCCAGTCGATGGCAGGCAGGCAGGCAGGCGGGCGGGCAGCGAGCTTTCACGGCTCAGCTAACATATGCTGCGTGTCTTCACCCAGCGGGGGTCTCTCATCCAGACGAGCGTATCTCTCCTTTACTGCTCTTTTCGGATTTCATGCCAGATCAAATATTCATAATTTTATCAGCTTTGCTTCCCCTCAACGGTCTACTTACGGTCGGGTCCTGTCTCCGAGGTGTCATATAGAACCAAGGACACCTGCACTGAAATCTACTCCCCCCCCCCCCCACCCCACTCTCCCTTCCCGTCACCCCCTCCCCTCCCCTCCCATCCCTGTTCCCCCTTTTTGTTGCGATGCACAAGTGCTTTTCATGAGCCTGTCTGACACCAGGTGGTATCAGAATGTACAGACGTTTGTTCTGTTTTGTTTTCTATTGTGTTCAATCTGTCAGGTTTAGTGGCTAAAAGGAGAAAACCCCACCAGTGTTGTGGTAGTGTGGCGGCCCAGCAGCCTGCCTCATCCTCTTCTTTATGGATCAATGATGGACAAACGTAATAAATTTGGCTTTAATTTTGTTCCTTCCCTAAGTGTGACCTCCTGAACTTTGCTTTCAGGGTAAAGAATACAAGTAAATCGAGTTTGTAGAGGGTAATTTCAAGATAAAAAACTTGAAACGAAATAAAATAAGTGAAGTGGAGGTAAGTGGCCTCTCGCCAATTCTGCACGAGGTTCATGGCTTATTGTTGTTTTCATTAAAAAGGAAAGTTTTTATTTTCAATAAATGCATTTGGCTGGCGGCACGGTGGTGCAGTGGTCAGCACTGTCGCCTCACATCAAGAAGGTTCCAGGTTCGAGCCCCGGCTCCAGCACAGGATCTTTCTGTGTGGAGTCTCCATGTTCTCCCTGTTCCTGCGTGGGTTCTCTCTGGTACTCCAGCTTCCTCCCACAGTCCAAAGACATCAAGAGAGGACGAGGCTGATTGATACTCTAAATTGACTGTAGGTGTGACTGTGAGTGTGAATGGTTGTCTGTCTCTATGTGTTGGCCCAGTGATGGACTGGTGACCTGTCCAGGATGAACCCTGCCTCTTGTCTGAAGGCTGCTGGGATAGGCTCCACCCCCCCATGACCCTTAACAGGATAAGTGGTAGAAAATGGATGGATGCATTTGCCGTACAATATATTTTTAATGAATTTTTTGTCTGTTTAAGGAGGCGGGTACATGAAAATCTTCTTCCTCCTGCCCCTTTTTGGTCGTAGAAGTTTGATGTTCTTTTCTTTTCTTGAGTTAGTTGTGAGGGGGAAAAACAACAAATAAAGACATGAAAATGAAACTGGACCGACACAAAGACTTGCACAGAAAACTGTATGAGGGAATAAGATCAAATGCACAGTCACAATAAAATTAGCACGAGACATGAATGAAAATATAGAACCTGACAAAAACCATGAAATGGCAATTATGAAGTTTACAATTATGTCACGTTTGATTTATAATCAAGATGACCTATAGATTTAATGACATTGTTGGAGGATTTCATGACTTTTCAGACACCTCAAGGTTGGTTGTTGTTGTTCTATGGTTGCAGTCATTAAGGACCTGGAGTCCTCAGGTGCAGGGAGAAGAAAGGCCCTGCTTCAATGTCCATTACCTCCCCTGTGCTCCTACACAACAACACCAGAAAAATCACTCATCGCCATTATCAAAACATTCTTCTTGTATCTTTGGAGTATTGCCTGACAGCAACCTCAAACCTCTGCTTCTCAACACTTGAAACACAAACCCATGCATCCGTAATCTCTTGCACTATTGCAATGGCATTAGAGCCCCACCCCCCCAACTACGCTCCATGAACGTTCCAAACTCTGCTGCTCGGTTAGCCACCCGCTCCATCCTTCAACGCCTTCGCAGGCTCCCACTCAGTCCATTTCAAGGTCCACATCACAAACAAAACTCTCAATAATCTTGGCCCTCATACCTGACAAACCCCTCTCCATGGCCACACCCCTACCCACCGTAGGAGATCACCTGATGCTGACCTCTTGACTCCTATCACCAAGACCAATCATTGCACCTTGGGGGACAGAGCCTTTACAATTGCCATATACTGTATATGTATTTATATATGTGTGTGCATGTGTGTGTGCGTGTTTGTGTTCATAGCAGGAGACAGAAACAGGTTGAACAGCTCATGTTTTCGAGAAAGGAAAAAAAAAAAAAAAAGGGAAAGCAGAGCTGCATTGTGTAATCCAATTAGTGCTGCTCACACTACCGGCTAATAAATACTCATAATAAGCTGTTTTATTTCAAGTCTTTGCTCCATCCGCGCTCTATCTAAAAAAACAAAAAAAACAAAAGCAAAAAAACCTTTGATGTGACTCTCGAGCACCCTGTGCTTCAGATTTAGATAGCTAATAAAATGCTGGTCACTATTCACCTGTTGAATGGACCGTGGTTCAAAGGGACACCCACAGGCGCGCTGCCTCACGGAGCTGGTAGAACCTGTGTGAGTGGAGCAGAGTAGCTTCAGGTGCCTCTTTACCCAACTCATTGTTTTCCTCTCATCATTGACACCTACAGGTCAACACAATAAAACACACAAGGGTTGGATGGAACAACTCTGCAAGTTACTTCCACAGTAACTGCAAAAATAGTACTGAAATTATGTTAGAAATGCAGTAAATTACTGCATTACAGCTCAGTGTGATATTATACAGTGTTACTTTTGTAATGAGCTACTATGAAGTCTGATAGTATTTACTTGTTACAAGACTAAATTCCTAAAAGTAAAAAAAAATCAAATAAAGTGGCCTTTTATTTTATTGTTTCTTAAAAATGAAACTTCCTAAGTGGGACATTATAGGATATCCAAAATACTTAATAGATTAAAAAGAAAAGGATGAGTTACACTTTAAATAACTAATACCAACTATTTTTTCCCATAAAGCTCTGTCTGCTGTCATTTACTGACAGGATCTAGTACTACATACTCCCGTACACTAGGTGACAGTATAATCCTAAAAATATTGCTTTCCCTTCAAAAACACAATACTGAAGAAGAAGAACATTTCTAGTCTGGCTTCCTGTCATGAGGAAGTGGGGAAATTCAGCTCCAAACTACACCACAACTAGTTTTTAAGAGTTAAAGGTGAGTAAAAGTTACTGCTTCTGCAGTAAACACGGCTCAATAACGCTAATGTATTTGATAGTTCAAGTAGTTGTCTGCTAGCATGTTAGCCATTTTGAATGGAGCATTTGGTGATTTTTTTTTGGCCTTTAGGGATTATAAGAACCACATTACAAGACGATAGAAGTAAGTAAAGATGTTTTTGGTGATGTTTTGGCAAACTATAGCTCACTTCCTACTCGCCTGCTAAGCTAGCTGTGGCTCAGGAGCTAGCCAGTGGCCTACACTGGAGTGTTTCTCACCTGTAACACTGGAAACAAACATGCATTGAGTTAAACCCCTCACTTCACTGTGACAGACTCATGAAGATAAATAGCATCAGAGACTGATTTATTAAGCCAACATGATGTAAAAGGTAATAAATATAAGATGCTTAAAAGGTAACATTTGTAAAACACACCACCATAAAGTCCTAGTAAAAAATGGAATACTCTGTATTGAATACTATATGAATTATTAGGAAGCTTAAGCCATTCTTGGTAGAACAGGTATGAAATTCCAATTTTGGAGGCTGCAGTAATTCACAGAACTGGAACTGAAGTAATCAAATGAGAAGCAACTAACTGATCATTTAAAGCAAAAGATGACTTTTGAGTCAAGCGTTACTACAGGACACTTCTCACGAAGAGCAGTTCTAGATGCTACCGTTCCTCTGTGAACAAGCACTTGGCACCAGTGGCGCCGAGAAACACGATCCCAGCGACTGTAATACTACGATGAAGCAGCAGCTGTGTGTGTTGAGCAGGAGGTGCAAGGCTACAATCACAAGTCTCTGCAGCTCAGAAGAAATACCTGCAGGTATTCAGGGGACAGGAGGAGAGAGAAGACGCACTTATTAATTTACATTAATGGGATGTGAACGTGCACAGATGGAACATAAAGAGGGTGTTTACCTCCTGCACCCACACTGGAAGATGTTTCCACAGGAGAGGAGTCTGATGAGAGAAAACTCTCCCTCCTGAAGTGTGTTGGTAGACTTTGTGATGTCTGATGTCAGGTTACCACAGAAAACAGGTGTCCAAAGGGTGATTGATTGATTGATTGATTGATTTTAACCCTGAGAGGGAAGTGGCACCTCTATTCTCAGATCAGGATGAAATCTCAGTTTGGAATTGATCAAGTATGCAGTCTCAGTAAAGTCTGAAGTAATCCAAACTGGAAGCCGATGAATGGAAGCTAAAAGTGGCGAAATGTCTTTCACATGTTCTTAAAAATCTAGCCGCTTTTGGGTGTTAACATTTAAGTCAATATTTGGAGTGGAGGAATAAAATCCTACTGCGATAACATTTGCATCTCGTTTCCTGTGGCAGTCAACCACCCTTTCAAACCATGCTCTGTATTAATGTTGGCAAAGTTACTCCCACATTTCACTGCCTTCTAAAAAAGACTCAGACATGTTAACATAATTCTCATCGGTTGTTTCACGATATATTTATTTTTTTTCTGACTGCATGAACGGCTCATTCTCTCTTTTCACTCAGGAACTCCACGGTTGGGTCAAACTGACAAATTGAGTTTGCAACAAAGTTAGGGGCAAGTAGTGTGTGTGTGTGTGTGTGTGTGTGTGTGTGTGTGTGTGTGTCTGTCCCTCAATCATGAAATAAACGTTTTTTTCTGTGGAAAAGTCATGTCTTTATTGGAAAATGTTTGCATTCATAGGTAACCTTGGTCTCTATATCTTATAATAACATGAATTTGACCTCATGGTTTCATTTATTGCGTGTATGACGTTCACCTATTTTTCCATTCTGAAATTAAAGGCTCCTGGTTTGTCGTAGGAACTGCGAAAACTGTTTCATCAGCGATTGAATATTACTGACACTTTGTTTATTTGAACAAAACTATCCCTTCAAAGAAAAGTACTCATAAAAATAAACTGAAATGAACTGAACAAAATATAAGTAAATAAAAATAATGTATTTACTTCCATGGCTTTGTAGACCCTAGTATATTGTGTTTCCGAGATAATATGGATCTTAAAAACTGAGTGTGTGTGTGTGTGTGTGTGTGTGTGTGTGTGTGTGTGTGTGTGTGTGTGTGTGTGTGTGTGTGTATATGAGCAACAAATCAAAGTCGCATGTACTGAGCACCGGAATCTATAAACGTGCTGTTAGTTTTTCTGTTTTCACAGAATGTGAGGCAAAGGTTTCCAGGATACAGGGTTCATTTTTTGGGGGGATTTAAATCTTCTTAGTAAGATAAATCCCACCAGGTCAGTACATGATGCAACGCTTTGACATCCAGTTTAAAGTAACCGCCGAACGGACTGTATCTTTAACATTAAACCTAAGTTATTTGAAGTGATCTCTCCTCTGATACATTACATATATATATATATATATATATATATATATATATATATATATAATTATATAATTTTCCCCCAACAGGGGATAAGCAGTCAACTGTAAAAAAAAAAAACAGTACAAATATAATTCATGGTTTTGTTATTTTATGATAGGCTACATCATTTTTGCATGTATACATGTCGATATATATATACACACACACACAAAACTCTGTGTGTGTGTGTGTGTGTGTGTGTGTATATATATGTATATTTATAAAAACTGTCTCACCAGTATTCCAGCAAATAGTCTCTGAAATTGAAATGAGCTTACATTCACCGAGCCTTTGGTTGATTGTCTGATTAATGAAATCAACTCCTCATTATCGTTTTCTCGGTGTAAAGTCTCTTTGTTACGTGAGTTGGCAGGAGGACACACATGACCGTCACACATGTATGATTGAGCGAGGTTGATGCACTAGGCAACTGTAAAGAGAAATCTTTGTAAACAAACAGATTGAGAGCAACCGTCACAGCATTGCTTTCTAAAGGGATCCTTTCATTTCATTGCACAATAGCAGTTGTCTCCCAAGCCCAAACAGTTTAGAAGTAATTACTAGTGTTTTCCCCAGAAGGTGATTACTTTGTCACACTTGGCAGCCATTGTCACCGGCCGCGCACCGCACTCGTCAGCCCTACAAAGGGGAGAAGTGCTCAATTGATGATGGACGCTCTGTGGCTGAGAGAGAATTTAAAAGTACGTTTATGAGCCTCTTTCAGGAGATTAACTTGCAGTAAGGGCTACCTGCCACAGACACATTTCCTGCATTCATGCCGCTGGCACAAAGGCTTTTTAAGAGGGGCACAGCTGCATGAAAGCACATGGTGAAATGGTATAATAGTCACAAAAGACAACAAACCTCAAGTGTAAAGAAATAAAGTGTTTTTTAGGACGGGAGGCTTCCATTCAAAACCAGGCCATTCCTCTTTTTTGACCATTGAGGATCTGGCCACTCCACCATCCAAGGCCCCAATCTAATTATTTTAGGACAAGACATGTTATGGTGCAAAGTGGCAAAGAGGGAGCACTCCTGACCAAAGTGCACTTTAATTTAATCATTCTATTTGGCAGATTCCCCCTTCAAATGGACGTCACACATCAGTAAACTGGCACAATCGGGAGGATCCTGGCAAAGCCGGCGCTTTTAGATGTGTTTAATGAGGGCGGTTAACATAGAAATCACATAAAGCAGTGAATGCATACATAGATATATAGATATTTAATGCAGTTTTGGATTCTGCAAACCAAAACAACTTTGTGAGGTGGCGCATTTTTCTTTAAAATCAGTAAATGACAGAAATCTTCAAAGGCAGATTAGGCTGCAGCCACAGGGGCGCAGATCTGATTCTATTCATTAAACGAGAGAGAGAGACTGCATGAGTCCTTGCTTCCTTAAATGTGAAAATTGCTCATGCCATTATTTCAGATGAGAAAGTGGGAACTGAATAGAGTTGCTTTAATATAACAGACATGGGATACCACATACAGAGAGACAGAAGCAGAGGGGGGCCAGACTTCTTTGCTTTTGCTCACACAGTGGAAAGGCCCTGACAGGTGTGCTTTTGTATGCGTATGTCTATGTGAGGGTGCGGCAGATTGTGTGTGTGTGTGTGTGTGTGTGTGTGTGTGTGTTCATGTGCGTGCTTGCCGACATGAATAAACACAGACATGAGGTGTGTGCGTGTGTTTGTGTGTGTGTATATGTGAGTGTTAAGCCTCCCCATGTTGTGCTGCCACTCCCTGGTGAAGAGAAAGGCCTTCTCACTTCTCCTTGGTCTGGTCTTATAGGAGGCCAGGTTTCAGTGTTGAGTAAGCCACATTAGACTCAGACTAACTGATCCTGGGATGATAAAGTGTGAGCATGTGCGCAGTAATGAAAAGTAGATGATACCGAAAAATACTTTAGAATAATTAAGGTACCGTAATTCAGACTACAAACTTCGGCTGTCTGCAAGAAAGTCATCAAACTCCGCTTGCGTCTTGGATATCTGTGGTAAGAAAATTTAAATTGCTATTACTTTTGAAAAAAACTGTGCTTTTTTTTTTAAAGATATAGAATATTATATACTTTGTCAAAATTACGGTGTAGTGTTGTGGAGAGGCTATTAAAAAAAAAAAAAAACTGCCTAAACATGCAAGAGCTTTTTCCAGAAGGTCTGACGAAGAATTATCTCTTTAATTTTGACGTTAGTCTCGTGATCAATGAAGTGAGTGACACCTAAAGGTCAGAGGCCACATCATGTAATGAAGTGGGATACCCGCGAGTAATCCCTCTGCTGAATGTCTTTGTTGATGGACTTTTTTTTTTTGGAAATATTAAATTTTGAGTTGGACTGTCTTTAAGTTCATATTTTATCATTAAGTTGGATCGCTCACGAAAATATACTGCAGGCTTTTAAGATGACAGTTAGAAACGGCGTAGTTTTCTATCTGACCACTAGATGTCAGGATTTGTCTAGTAACAGTTAACCCCCTCACACACACACACACACACACACACACACACACACACACACACACTCACACACACAAACCAGTACCTGAGGGGGAAACTTGTGAGTAGCCTACACATGGTGTGACAGCTTCCCCAGGAAGCTCGGGTGACATTTGCCTCACTTAATGACACAAGCTAATTAATCATTAGCTGTCCCAGAGGTATTGCTGTTAGAGAGGCTTTGTCGTGCCTCTCCCCAGTAGGGGGTCCCAGCCTCAACATGTTATGTATGCATAACTGCCTCATTCCACGCTGCAACATCTTAATTCTCACCCGTTTAGCTAGTATGACTGAACATTCTTTTTGAACCCTTCATCTTGGATAAAGTATAATCTGCTGGGAGATTGAGCAACTTTTTTTTTTTTTTTTTTTTTTAATTTCCCGTCTTTTCATGTAACGTAGTGTGTCATGGAGTTTCTTACTGTATGGGAGGTGAAGAAGGGGCTTGGCCTATGTTGCAATGAGGACAAATTATATTGATGGATGACGAGAGAGACAAGGAGATGGAGGTTTAGATGTGATGCACCAGTGGTTTTACCTTCACACACATGCACATATATAAAATGAGTTGAATGAAGAGAGTATTAGTTGTTTTTTTATATGATTGTTCCTTTTTAAGCCTGTGTTGGAGAAAGTTTGGCTTCTTTTTATGGTTTAAAATTGAAAAATGGAAGAGAAGATCTCCCTCTCTTTGTTGTGCCTCTGATGAGGAAACCTCGCAAGCTGCCAGGTGATAGAAGATTTGAAATGTGAGAGAATGTGTATATGAACCCAGGCTATCAAGGCCGTGGAGGTTATGAGTAATTATCTCTCATGGGGGGAAACCTTCTCTAGCTAGGCTTTGAGTCCAGCAAGAGTGTGCAAAAAGTCTTTGTGAAATATGAAGAAAATGAAATCTGCCCCCTGTATAGGTTTCTACCCTCTCAGCATCATCACCCCACCCCCCCACCGGGTCTTAGGCTGGTTTTGGACAGACTGAGCCTGCTCATCATGTACTAGGGGCAGCGGAGTTGGGTTGTGCATATGTGAAAGGGGCCATTGGGGGCACTCTCTGATGAGGGGCCAGGCTGCAGGAGGGCTTTGAAAAATGTTAGAGGTTTTGGGATGAGACTCAAGGTACCCTTGGGATACTCTGACCCCCCGACACCTGCTCGCTGGCCCTTGCTCTTTATTGTGTGACCTGAGAGGGGTGTTTACATGTGGAGAGATATAGGCCAGCTTACAGATAATATAAAATTCTCATCATGTTGCAGTAGTGAAGAGGTCCACTTGTGAGCTTACTGTGGCATTTTGTCTGTGGATTATTAGCCTTGTTGAATATGTTTGCATGAGACCTCCATTTGCACTAATATCTAACAACGAAACACACTTTCTGTCCTCTGAGTGTGTAAATGTATAGTATCTGAAACATTCCATCAAGGAGTTAGCAAAGAAATATTAGTGTCCGAATCTTTATTTAGCCACCTGCTCATTGTTAAAATTGTGAATGATGATTGAATAAAATTAAACGTGCATTTTAATCGGTAAGTTAATGTAATTGTTTCATCCAAAAAAAAAAAAATCTATAGCCCATTATACTCAGTTTAGAATTCATTTCACATGAGTATCTCATTATTAATATGCAAAGGCAGTACCAGGTAAGGCTTTAGCGCCTCTGTTCTGCCAGGTGCGTATTAATATCACTTGGATATACACAAGATCCCTCATTTCCTCTCAATTATGGGCAAGATTTCACTCTGCCATGAATCACCATTATAATTCAGCCAATATAGAACAAACACAGGCCCTTTTACTGTTTTGAAGATGTAAAGTAAACTTAAGTTTTGATCCAGTGCCTAAAGTGAAGTCTGTAAAACAAACGCACCTCCCTGAGTAAAGCCTTCCTGCAAAGATGAGTCGCTCAGGTACATTTATATGCTGTTATCATACTGTGTCACCTTGATGAAGCACTGCATGATTTAGTTTTTCGGGTATATTTTAAATGAAGCCTTTGCAGGACATCTAAGCCTTGACCTTGTGGGTACAGACACCCGAGTTTCCACAGCAGTAGCAGGAGGCCTTTGGACAAGACTTATTAAGATGACAAGAACTTATCGTTCTTTGACTATTTACATCTGCTGAACCTGTAAGATGTCTGCTGCTGTGTTTGCCTTCATCTGTCTTGGAAAACACCGGGGCGTGTCCCTCCAGTGGGAACCCCATCTGCAGGCCTAAAGTGATGGCACCACCCTTTCCTCCACAACCCATCACCGTTCACTGTCTGTAAGACAAATGCACACATGTGCACCCACTGAAAAGAAGAGTGGGCTGTGCAAATGTACATGACAGTGTCAGCATTTGTGCCTTGGAACATATTTAACAATGCACACTCGACACCCGTCCCATCTCAGCAGGAAGCCACAGGAAACAGATGAAGATGAGTCGGGCTGTTAAGGAAAAAAAAACTACAGCCTACCTTTACCTGCAACGCACTCTGCTCAACCCGCCAACTTATTAACAATGAATCAACATAATTTTCCACTGAAAGCAGACTTGAAAGCATCTATACCATGAGGCTGATGGCGGAGCGAGGAAAAAGGGGAGGGGTATGACTTGTCATTCTGTGCAGTTGCCATCCTTCCTGATTTCTAATGGAGTCAGCCAGTTCGCTTCCATCTATCAAGCGCTACGCATGAAATTACTCATTAGAGCCTTTAGGATAACTTATTTACTCACTTGTTTGTTGTCCATCAAAGTGAAGCTAACTTTTCTACTGCCCCCCCCCTCCCTCTCTTTGCAGTTGAAGCTTCTTAGCTGCAGTCCTTTCATGGTGTCAGGGGCGGAGCTAAGCATTTCATGTGATTCTCTATCGCCAGGAACCCCGCAATTACATCTGGCACAACTCTGCATGAAGTAACGCTTTGTATGCCTTTGTGCATCATGGCTTTGAAGATCCGCAGCCTTCTATAAGTTTGCTTTTTGTCACTCCTCTGTTGTACAACCCCCCCTCCCCCTCCCTCCCCCAGTCTCCCCATTCCCCAGCTCAGGACAGAAGACAGAATGCGATGTGTCGTCTCCCTCCGCACACAAAGCCCCAGTGCATTGGACACACCTTGGACAGCACAAAGGATGAAAATCACGACGAGGCTTGGACACGCAGGACCACGCTGCCAAGCCCGATAAAGACGCTTCAAATGTCGAGCAGCAAACAGGGGCCTTCTTCTCTTTGCTCTTCCTCGTTTACTTCCCAGGGCCTGACAGAGAGAGAACAAATGAGAGAAAGAGAAGCTGATTGACCACGAAAAAAGAAAAAAAAAGGAAAAAAAAAGTTTGTGTGGTGTTTTCACCCGCAGTGAGTTGGCGAATGTGATGCTATAGGCGCACCCACATCGGCATTATTTTTTCTTTTGGGTATGAGTACAAGATGAGGCTAAATACACCAGTTTTGAAGCAGGTGGTCCATGAATAAACTCTGCTGCTCCATCTCATATCCCCTTGTCCCTTCAGTCATCTGGCAAGACTCAAACCTGCCGTTTCCCTCCTCTAGAGTAAGTCACTTTATCATTGCATTTGGTTACGTGGCAATAATTTTCACACCCGGTCAATTTACAGGACATATGACAGTTTTTTTTTTTGATTGAATTGAATAGCCAATTTAAATTCCACTGTAAAGGGAATTTAAGGGAAGTGAGAGAGTTGCAAATGTCACCATACATTACTTTTCCCTCCCTTAATTTTTTTATCCCCTTGTTAGTACACAAAATTGACTTTTCACCAATAGCTTCCTCCTCTCCTCCTTCCTCCTGCCGTCTCTCTCTCTCTCTCTCTCTCTCTCTCTCTCTCTCTCTCTCGCTCATTCCCTCATTGAAACAGATGGCGTTTTATGCTGGGCACAATCAGGACTATTCAGCGTCAGGCTGGGCAGGCCCTCCCCACCTGCGCTCAGTCCAATCACAACCTAATGAACACATTGGGAGCAGTCTGTTCCAAATTACTCCCAGTTGGAGCCAGGGCCACAGGTAACCCCCACCCCCCTTCTTGCCATCACACTCCGCACCTTTCCCTCCACCCCTCCCGCTCTGCAACAGTCTTCTTGCCACCCACCTAAACAGATACCAGCTCCGGTGCTTAGACCCTCAGCTTTAACTCTTAATTGAATCAAGATTCATATCTCAGTCCTGTCAGCATTCCAACACAGCTGCAGGAAGCTGCGCGTACAGCGACAAGCATATAGGTTACACATGCTGAGGTCTGGATTGACAGCTTACATGTTTCTGGAAGCTAAATTGGTTCTATTTGATATGAGAGCTGTTTTTCTATATGTGTATGGATGTGATTAAGTTTAATTGTCCATTGTCCACAGGCACACACATATGCACATACATACATAAAAACCATTTGTGATATTGTGTGAGTGCTATGGTGTTAACCACATCTTTGTACCTTATCAGCATGCTACCACCGCATGCTTCAAAGGATGCCATTTATTATTTTGTTTTCAGATGCAAGTCATGTTTGTTAAACATAGGATCTTTTCATGTATTGAGCTTGAATATAAGAGAGAATAACTTGCCTTTATTCGTTTCAAAGGCACAGTGTACTATGTGTCACTAAATATCTCTTTTCTTGTTGAGGTACATCTGGGCAGGGAAGGGGCAGTAGTATATCGTAGGCAGTTGACACCAGAAGTGTGCTGTAGCCAAGAGCCTCTGACATTCTGATACACCCTCCAACATCCCTGGGGACAAAAGAATGAAACCAGGGCGCCTGCCTCACCATGTCCCATCAATTGCTATAGGACCTCAGAAACCACAGGCCAACTACCAGCTCCCACGTGGGTGTCCATCACTGGATCTGACAGGAGCACTGCCCCGCTGGCTGCCCTTCTTCACTGTCCCTCTGGTCAATCTGCACCTCAATTGGCCCTGTACTGGTGGGTGAGGCCTGTTCCTTCTGCTGCATGTCAAAAAGAGCCAGGAGCCACAGAGGAAGTGCAAATATCCTCTAATGGCCTTGATCCAGATGGATGCGCCCATGACAATAGGCCCCGTGCCTGTGGTTTGGGTGTTTTGTCAGTGAGAAACTCAGAGGCCACCACAATAACACAGCAAAATTATGCATGCAGGCCAAGTACCATTGACATGTTAAAGAGAACTGCCAGTTGCTATGATAATTAAGTTAGCTCATTCCAAGGCAAAGAGCTCTTTTCTCTCAACATGTCTTTTAAAGGCACTGTGGGCACATACGGCAGGCTTTAAGACAATGGACACAGGAGGAGAAGTAATGGATTCACCAGGTCACCGTTTCTCTGCCCATTTGCTTAACATAGAGCTATACATCTCATAGTGAATGCTGCTTGATTGGATTGCCTTTAGGGGGTGTTTTGTGGGTTTTACATTCTATCACTTGAGACTGACACTTTCTATGAGTTCCATATGGCTGTCTTAAAGGTAAGGCAGATATTCAAGGTGGATAAATAGTATGAAATATTCAAATGACTTCTCCACTGCATGACGGTGACAAATTTCTTTTTGGAGGCCCCTAGGTTTGAACCATTGCTTACAAGTGTGTTATTACTTTCTGTGATACACACTTGCCGTGGGTGAAGAATAACCTGTTTAAGTAAGCAATAACATCAATGGCATCCCCTCTGTTCACTTTGCTTTTAACTTGATGTTTGGTTACGTCGAGGGGTGCCTGATCTCCCTCTGTTTCCATAGGGTCTCATTGAGAGTGACCACTTTGTGTACATCTGGGGTGTGTTTGGCCAGTAACATAAAACCAGGAAGCCTTTGAAACTGAACCAAAGACTCTTCAGGAAAAGGTTGGAAGTTGACTCTTATTTGGAGTGGGTTTTTTTATTTTTTTATTTGGACATACTGGGGCAGGTCAGGGACACCCTTTCTCTCTCGAATTCATGCAGCTGTAGGATAAAGTCACAGCCAGGGAAAGTGTCTACAGCCACTTTTGTCATGAACTGTGACAATTTTTGAGTTATATGTATTTCTGTAATTGTCTTTTCCCCAGTGGACCTGGGATTGGCTCAGCATTTGGTCAGTTTAGAGCAGTGGTTCCCAAACTTTGTGAAGTCCTGCACGTTCTGAAACATTCAACCTCCTGCTCTGTAACCTCTCTTCCCTTGCAGATGGCTCTAGTTTCACTGTCATAGAGAAGCATACTCAAATTTGGGAGCATGGATTTAGCAGGTATACAGGCCAGTGAACATGGACGTGTCCATTTTTTTCCTCCTCTGAATGATGCCAATCTGCCACACCTGGTGAGCGCAGAGTGAGACGATTTTAAAACGCGACTCCAGCACTTTCAAGGCAGGTCCTCTTTGTTAACAAGAAGGTAGTTCTGCTTTTATGGCAGTGGTTGTGGCATGTATAATTAAGCTGTTGTTGTATTTGTCATAAAAAAAAATCACCAGGGGTGCAGGAAATGTTGTAGGAGCAATTTTTACTTAACCAGTGGAAAATTAAAACCGTCAAACCTTACAGTGTTGTTTTGACATCATTCCAGTGTTTATGGATTTTCCTGTGTGTGGTTGAGGTTTTGGTACTAAAAAACACTTAAGTGGCTTACCTTGCGATTGTTGGGGGGAACAAAGGTTTCAATGTTTGCACAATGCAGATTCGCCCTTCTGGGAGGTCTTGCCTCCGGTGCTACTTGTTGAGAAACATGTTGTGTGTCTACCATTACTGGAAGTCTGCCTGTTACCTGCAATGCTCCTGAATCCTGCTCTTCATGTTCCAATATTTATGGTACAACCACTCATTACGGCATCATGCAAGGGGATTTGCCTCGCTAGCATGTCAGGGGTATAATAGCAGGCCAACAATTTTAAATGGGTAGACAATCCCCCCCTAAAACAGGTTTTGCAAAGCCAACCTGATAATCTCTTAGCCCAGATATTTCCACAACTCTAGCAGATGTGTATCCATGCACGCAAATAAGGACATAAACAGTAAGCCCCAAGTTGTCTCATCACGAGTGTCCTAATGCAGGTTGAGCAAAAACAAATCAGTCTGACAACAAATATTTGTACTTAATGTTACACTTCTTCAGTTTCTGGATGACAAAGGCAGTGTTAAACTTCCGACGAGACCTTGTTGGTACAATGGGATGTATTAAAGACGTAGCAAAGATAAGCCTGATGTATAATTCGGCTGCATGGCCCCAGTGATATCTATGGAGATGAGATGGGGTGTCATTGCCCTGGTGTCACCGTGCTGATGACTCTGTATCTATGCTAATATGGGGATCAGTCGGATAGAAAACTCATCTGGCTCATGCCTTCTCTTTATCTTATCACTCTACTCAGCCTGCTCCTCTGTACTGCGTCACCACATACCTGGCATGCTGTGCACATGAAAAGAGCACAGCCTCCTCTCACTCTTCTTCAATCTCTCACCTTCATTGAATTTATTTTGCGTCGCTACTTTTCATCTTTTGCTCTCATCATGATTCTATATTAAAGTAGCATTCACAGACTAATGTTATGTGCAAGATACAAAAAGAGCTCAATCAGATTTGGAATATCTCAGGTCCTGCTATGATCTTGACAAAGAAGAAAAGCTTCAGTTGTATAAAAGTATCAAAGCACAAATGAATACACACGGTCAAACCAAAGGAGATCCAAAGAAGCAGTTAATCAATTTTTGGTCAAGAATAGGTCTGCCCAGACAGTAAATCCTGTCTGACTTTGGGTTACTACCCCCCCCCCCCCCATATCCCTTTTAGCCTCTTTGTCTCCATCGCGCTCTCCCTCCCTGGCATGATTATTTCTTATCATGTATTTATTTGTTTAATCCACCCCTCCCCCCACAGCACTTGGCGGCCCTCTCCTGATGCACGAGCTGCCTGTCTGGCAGCAATGCCCCTCAGCCCCACCTCCTCCTACTTGTCCATATCCAGTCCCCATCCCCACCAAGCTCCAGACCAACTACAATGGGTGGATGTTGCTTCCAGAGCCTTGAAGCTTCATTCGGGGGGAAGAGACCCCCACCACCTCACTTCATCCTTACATCCCTCCCACTTGCATGTGGCCACCACTAGCCTGCCTCTATGCACACTATAAATAATGGATGCATTAGCATGCATGAATATCTTTTTTGAAGGGGGGTGGGGGGGGCAATAGAGGGGTTGCCTTAATTCATTATTAATCCCCTTCAAGGCAAAATGGGCCGTGGCTCTGATGGAGCTAAAACCCGCTTTTGGGATTCTACTTGTCTGTTCCACACTATGCTCTCTCCCCCAAAATTGTTGACCAGCACCCACCCAGCACCGCCCCTCCCTTTATCAACCCTTATGTCCACGCAATCTTTTCTGAAACACATCTGGGAGGTTGGGGTAATCTATTAGTTTTAGGGGGTTGGGGCTGAATTGTGATCCCCCACTACTAAAATCCAAACAGGGTGAGAGAGTTAGCTGGTGAAATAGGTGAAGGCGGCTGCTCGGCTTCTATTATCCTAATATTCCATAGCGGGGGCAGAGGGGTGCTCCTGTGTGAGGTTGGGGAGTCGCAGTGCTCCTGACTTTGAAGTTGTCATCAGCGCCGTTTGGTTCAAGAGTGAGGGTTGGTTGTAGGAGGATGGGGGTGGGGGTGGGGGGGCTGACATAACAAATATAGAGAAACCAGGTTAGTCAGACAAATGTGTGGGTGGGGTTTCAGGAATTATGTGTTATTTTTGTATTTGTCATCAATTGAGGACCTTAGATCAAATATTTGGGCGAGAGGTTAAGAGCGTATGTTTCTGGGAGACAAATGTGGCTTTGACTCTGAGTGTGTGTTTTTGTAACTGAGAGTTAGATAGAAGCTGTGTATATGGGTTTGTGTGTATATCAGCCTGATCTCATCCATTCTGTAACAAACACACACACACACACACACACACACACACACACACACACACACACACACACACACACACACACACACACACTCCCTTTCCACCACTAGGTTGCACTGCCTGCCTCCAGGCTTCTCCTGCAGCCTGCTACAGCGCTCTGACTCATCTAGCCAATCGTTGGTCTTTACAACAGAGCCACATGAGAGAAACGCCCAATCAGAAAATACTACACCACAGTAGTATTGCATGTATACTTGTGCTCAAGATGCATACACTCACCCAGTCCCTCACTTACTGGATATCAGCCTGTCTACTCACTCAGATATAATGTACAGAATTCTAGCAGTTAGAATCACTGGCATATAAATGAATCTGTATAACAAAGCTAAACACACCTTCATCATCCTCGTATTCGTGGGAGTCTTAAAAGAATATTAGAAGCACCCTTGGAAAAAAAGGTTAAAATAAAGAAAGTTATTCAAAGAGGTTGTACTCTTTGGGAAAATTCAGTTAAATAAATAATTCAACAAACAAAAGAATGAAAAGAACAACCTGTGATGTGGATCCAAGTGCTGGTGAAATATAGTAGGACGACCTTGAGCTGAGCTGAAGTTAAACTAGTGTTGTCTAGAAGGAGAATGACTTTGTGTTTCTGTTATTCAAAAGCCACAAAAAAGTTTCACTCACATTTCTGCCTAAAAACCAAATTGAGAAATATGTTGGAGCACTGGTGTTAATAAAACTATTGCAAAATTCGACTTATGCAACCTTCATTTTATTTATTTTTAATAATAAAAATGTTGAGAGGTGCTGTCACTGAGACTCTTAACAGTTGGGTCAGTGTGACCCATATATTGATTTATAGCTAAAGCAACATTCACTCAATCACCCCCTAGTTCTTTTGCGGTAGGCTTATATACAAACTATTACAGTATTTTACTTGTATTCAATAAATCTGCAAATCCATTAGTTCTGAATAAATAAAACAAAAATCCTAATAAAATAAAAACAAAATGGATAATCATTTCATTTGTGTGAATAATTTGGTCAAACGCCATAGCAAACAATACATTTCCAAAGACCAATTGGCACTGAGGAACTTCAGAATATCGGCAGTGTCACTCAGCCAATAAGAGGATGTTGATTTTCAAAATAAAAGCCCTCTAAAGTGATGTATGCAGCAAGTCCCCCTGAATTATGATTATAATACATTTACCTATCCATATGTAGCATTCTAATGCCATGATAAGTAGAGGCACAAAGGATAAAACCAAGTGTACTTTTAGTGATTCAAATAAATCATCGCTTGTAATATCAACTCATTGAGAAATATTCATTGCGCCCCAAGTTCTTTTTTTTATGCTTTTAAATGTTTCAAATTAGGGGAACATGTGCTCCTTCAGGGAAAAAAGTAAGCCTCATCCTTATTTTAAATTATGAATCAAACGCTATAATCCACACCACATGAATATATTTTGTTTTAGTGAATTTAGCTTCAAACATGAGACTTTAATAACAATCTTGAATTTATGTTGTTATAATAAGATGAATCAGTAGAACTTCAGCTGCTTTGCTCAGAATGGTCTGTGGAGATGCTGGTGGCTGCACAGCTGGCCAGTGGAGCTCTACCTCCTGAGAGATGTTGGCTCTCATGTCAAAGTAGTCAGGCAGCGAGGTGGCAGCAGGGAATGTTTGGACAGAACCTGATTTCTGGAATGTTCTCAGCTTAATGTTTGGGTCTTCAGAACAACGCTGGGTCTAGTTGTGAGCTGGAGGCTCCACGCTGTGCTTCTGAACTTCACACAACCCCCCCCCAAAAAATTCTTCTTTCTGGGCAGGAAATTGAGAAATTGTGCACTATTTGGCATGCTGATGCTCATCTATCACAGGGGCCTGCAAGGGGTCAAAGAAGACCCTCTGTAGATCAGAGATAAGCTGCTGGGACTTGGTTAATAGAGGAGAAAGAGGATCTTGGCAGGAGCTTCCGTCTCCCGTCTCCCAAGATCTCCTCAGTGTGTGGATCACAGCCTCTCATCAGGCGTAACCCCCTCCCCAAAAGAGCCCATCATTAGGACTCTTCCAACTTGTGTATGAAAAGTACTTTCAGACTTTGTAAAAGAGTTTAAACACAGCAGAAACTCAATTAAAGAAGTCAAAATAAAGAACATCATGTTGGAAAAGACACCTGCACTTGGTTTTAAGAGTATTTTGTTAGTTAAATTTGGCATCAACAGGTGTCCCACATAGAGAGAGGCGAACTGTAGCTGTCAGACTCTGCCGGATCACGTCCTCTCTGGTTGTGATGCGCAGGATTTCTCAAAACAGACTAACTGACTATGCCGCCTTCATCGTTGCATAATCGTGGCCGTAAATGCGCACAGCGTACCAGGAAATGAAACTCGCAGGCGCATCACGGGGGGGTAGGCTGATGTGGATGTGACTGTTATATAAAAGTATAGGGCACAGTAGGAATGAGCCAGATGGGACGATGGTTGTCATCTCAAATTCTACCGTGCTTCTCTTCTGCCTGTGGAAATTGCGCTCTTGCGTGACCTTGTGAACTTGCCTGCCGCGTGACCTCGACAATTCCCTTCAACGGCTCCCCGAACACCCCTCCACATCCCTGGGCACGTCTGTACAGGCTCTTACCCAGGCAGGAAGTGACATCAACGGGTCCAAACTAAAAAATATGTCGCAGGACGGGCTGTCTGGGATGTGTAGGACCGGTGTTTATAAAGGAGGATACCTCGCACCGGCTCCACAGACTGATACTGTGATGGATGCAGGAGAGCGCCACACAGGCGAGACAGACAGACGCACTGGAAGCTGAGTGAGTCGGCTGCTGACTGGGTGCTTTCATGCCGTCACTTTCATTCATGCAAGTTCACATATGCCATACTTGGCTCATCTCTCACGCAGGTGACGCAGCGTCTAGCACAGGCGATAAGACTCATTGTGTGGATGAACAAACGTGTCGGTGTCGCTCTTATCAGACGGCGATTGAGGTGTGGTGCAATGAAACAGAAAACATCTCTGTTTTGACTAGAAAGGCAAGTGCGGGAGGGAGGGGGGATCTGCGCGGGCTGGTCGGTGCGCCTTTGCGCATTTTGATCAAATAAAACTGTAAAGATTCTTTAAATAACAGTGAGTAACGCTTAGAGGAGATAGTTTCTCCTGAAGTTTACCAAGTTGAACGTGTAGCATGTGGTTTTGGAAGCGTCCTCTCAATGTATGAATGGCGTCTATTTTTATCCGTCCAGTGCGTGTGTTAGTCGTTCTCACCAGGGAGGGAGGCTCTGTCAGACCCTGCCGTGCATCCAGACAGAAAGTGCTGCAGTCACGTGGTGTCTGCTCTTATCCACCCTCACGTCAGGTAGCCTAGAGCCTTACACAGGCTGTTGTGCTGTACTATTACACAACCAGGGGGGAATACTGCTGCACAGTTTGAGTTAAATAAGTCCTTAACTTAAAAAAAGAAGATAAGAATATTGATTCTCATCTTTTTGCATGTTATTATTATGGGGGCAATAATTTTTAGTATTTGTCTTATGCATATCAATAATAGAATTGCACTGCAGATTTCAGTCTCATTTATTGATAAATTTACTGCCCAACTCACTCTGTGTTTTACTACCCCCCCCCACCCCCCCCCAAAAAAAGACTGGGTCATGAACCCCAGGTTGGTCACAGGAACTCACATAAATTTAGCAGAATTTCCTCCTCACTCTCTTATTCAAAGCTTTGAATCTGCAGCTCATCAGTGAACCTCAAATTCAGGATTCCCACCTCCAGATTCTGTAGCTTAGAAACAGATGTGAGACCCATCTAAACCCAGACTGTTGCGCTGACAATATAATTATGAATTATAAAATGTGTAATATTTTTTTCTAACTGAAACTGTAACTCGTGCATACAACAAAGTTGATAAATGGCTGGTTTACCTTTTCTAGATTTTATACCGTGATACAGAAGAAGCAGTACAGATGGCGATACATATTCTCATGATTTATCAATAAGGTCTGTTATACACTGGGTTTTGATGATTTATTTTTAAAAAGCGTGTTCCCACACGTCGCCTGGGTCACTTCAGTGCCCCCCAATGCTGGACACATAGACATTAGTTCTAGTTATTGCCTGACATGAGTTCAAGAGGTCATACTTCACCAAGGTAAGAATCATTTGTGGTTTTAGCCTCAACCATCAATAAATTCCCTCCAAATTATTATCACTGCTACATTAGTTACTAACCTGGTTGCAATATGTGCCTTTTTAGCGTTATATTTCACTATTTTATGGAGCATTATAAAATAATCTGATGTGGCAGTTTGTATTCGTATTAACAGAGAAATTATTGCTAGTCAATAAAGTTGTGGTTGCACCTTTGTGTCAAAAAGCAAAGATTTTCACTGACATATTGTGTTTATGTCCTGCAATGCATTTCATTGAGTGCACATCAGTGTTGACACGGTAACTAAATCTGCCCAGCTGTTATCTGAAGCAGTCATATAAAGGTTGTTGAAGACCATTATCGGTGAGTCCTCTGCAGTGTGAAATAATGCATGAGCCTTACATGCATACAGTGGTGCTGGTCCTGTATATATGTGGCATGTGTGCAGGGGGCTATGGGGTTACTGGTGTACATAACTCACGCTGCTGTTGCCTGCCTGTCTGCAGTGATAGCTTCATTATCCATGCTTGCGTGTAGACAGCAGTGCTTAATCTCTGGGTTGAATGGTTCAGCTTGTGACTCTGGAAGTAAATGCTTGTGCCCGGTCAGCCTTATCTGGCCCTTGTTGAGGAACGGAGAGCCACTGGAGAGAGAGGGAGAACTGCTTAGCTGGGCCTAAGGGTGACAACAGCAGCTTAGCGCCCCATCCTATTGTGGTGTTTGGGGGCCAGTTGAGACCAGGAGTAATTAGGCAGACTGGACCAGGGGGCAGGGCCATATATTCTTTGTGGTGACAGATTCAGGGCAGGGGGTCTATTGGCACTCGACAGGTGCATCAGGGAGGAAGGCGTCAGGAGTGAGTGGAATCGAAACCAGAGATGAGGCCAAACGACAGCGTCTCTGCCTTCTGGGGTCAAATGCTCGCTTCCACCCCTGGAGGCTCCATAGCACAACGATGGTCTCTTCCTGCCTGGAAACTGTATCTTTATGGATGTGTGTTTGCATGGTTGTCTTTGTTCGTGTACAGGCATGTGTTCTTAAACGCTGTTGTGTGTATGGTGCAGTTTGGGGGTGTATGACATTGGGGTCAGAAGATCAGCGTGTTGTGAGCTGTAGTAATCATCTGTCATACCATATCTAGCTCACATCCAAACAAAGAACATTGGGGGGACACTTATTGTTTAAACACCAGTGTGTCCACTACTATTAAACAGCCCTCCATGAGGAGCTTTGATCAGTCAGCTGTAAAAGCAGGACTGAAGAAATCCTGCCATGATGTGTTTGGAAATACTTTTGATGTCAGAAGTTGTAGCATTGATTCTGCCGCGTAATTACATGGAGAAATAATCTGGAGAGCACACACGAGCCATTGTGCTGGCCGTTAGGAGGAGGAAAAGCAGTGTTGCCAAGCGTGTCGTGTTTTTTTTTTTTTTTTTTTAAACTTCCTGGCTGTTCTGCTTGAACTCAATAATCCTGGTTACAGCCATTACAAATCCTGCTGTCTTGACTTGAGACCCCAGACAGGAGACAGGATCTGAAAGTTGGTTTCATTTAGCATTCCTCTGGGCTTTATGGGCAGGTGTTTAACATTACTAGCAGGATATTTATTGGCAACTTTAAAGGCAACGTTTTTGCTTACCTCTCAATTAGGCGCACACCCACATAAAAACGTGTGTACTGTAGATGCGAGCGCACAACAACAACAAAAAAAAAACAACAAAAAAAAGATGTTCAGTACCTGCAATCATGCAAGAATGACAGTGTAGATGCTTAGTGGAGCATTTTCTCTCGTCTTTCTTCAGCTCTGTCACGCACTTAATACCTTTTGAGGCACATATCCGCATCCCGAGAATCCGACCCTGACCTGTGACCATCTGTATCTCTTTGAGCGCACACCCCCTCCCATCCTCTCCACCCCATTATGCCAGGTCAGGGTATGATGCAGGGAAGGTAAAAAGGTTGGAGGCACGATGGGATGTGTGGCCTGTAATTACCGAAGCTTAGCAGGGCCAGTGGCTGTGATGTGCAATGCTCAAATCAAGGTGCAGCCTGAAGACTCTGCCGGCCCAACTGCTGCCCCTCTGCTTGGTGATTGCTGGCAGCTGGGTGAGCCATGTCAAGTGGTTGGCTGGGAAATGGGAAATCCTAGATAAAGCACAGAGCCCCAAAAAGGCCATGAAGCTCCAGTAATTAAGAAACGTGATGGGGTTTGGGGTTTGGGCATGCCAGGCAGCAGCTAACGGTAACTCTTTCTATTCCCACCACCACCACCACCACCCCCATGGCGCATCCGTGTATGTGAGAAAGGGAAGCAAGGGGAAGGTGTTTGTATATCTGACTCTTCTAATCCTGGATTTAGAAGGATCCACCAAACTCCAACAATGCAGAACTGATGGGTAGGTCAGCACAGCTCCAGATATACCCAAACTAAATCCTCCCGGGTCACCCTCAGACATAAATCACACACCTACAGCACATCCTGCCTTATGCTTCTCATGTTTTCCCATGACCATGGCCTTTGAAAATCATTCTTAAACCCTATAAAGTTCTTGTACAAGAGCAGCAGAATAATTCCTGATATTAACCATGGCAGTCTGATTAAAAATAATTCCGGAGCTGCTGTAGCTGTTAAACACATTCCTAGTTTTGTGGAGGCCATTATTCCTGCTTCTTAATCACCCCCTCGGCTTTTATAACCTTCCCAAACCTTAGTGTGTGGCTGGGGGGGAACCACATGTGGGCAGAGAGTAGGAAATAACATACTGCTCGACCTTCCCCTTATCTAAACTAACCACCACTAACAATGCACAGGATTTAAGTCCTTACATACTGCATTTTTTGAAAGTATTTTATGTAGTGTTTATAGTTTTATTCATCAGTAGGTTAAAAAAAAAAAAAAACAATTTTTTTTAATAAATGAAAAAAATTGCTTACTTAAAAAAAGGTTCAGTCAATGCTTAATGTGTTTTTTTTTGGGGGGGGGGTACTACCTTCTGCTGTGGATTAATACAGTTGGTGCAGTTTTGAGTAATTACCACAGGATGCTGGAACTGTACATGTATATCATTGTGCCCCGTTCTTAGTGATGAAGAAACATGTTACCCGCTGCAACGTACTTGGCTGATTAATGTACTTTGACAAAATGGACAGATTTTGTGAAAAATAGAAGTGCAGTCACAGAGCAGCTCCTCAAAGAGGCCACATGGACAAGATAAGAAATTCACATGTTGTAGCAGCACAATAAAGTACAGAGGAATGAGTGATGAGTAGAACACGCATAAAACGAGACAAAAATATAGAAAATACTGACAAAATGATATTGAAAATGATACCAGGTGATTTAGATCCAGGTCATACTGTGTGTTGGAGTGATTGACATCCAGCAGCTGACAAATCATATGCAAATCATGCCTGTGTGAAAAACTGTTGAGAAAAAAAAGTGTTTCCTGCCAAGATGAAATGAAAATGTTGCCCAAGTATCAAAATCTCATAACAGCAAACCTTTGTAATACAGTTTGGGTCATGCTGGCGAGGACTGTTCGGGTTGATTTTGTAGTTCAATCAACATTAAAGTTACCAAAAAAACAAAACAAAACCCCAAAATCATGCAGAACTTCTATATATTTGTCAGTTATGCTATTAAAGCAGCTAGCTTTTAGCTGTTAGCTTGTCGTTGACTGGATGTGTGAAGTGGATTGTCTTGGTGATGGTTTAATTAGAGTGAACTGAAACACCTGGGCGCTCAGGCACCAAATTGTCCCAGTGCGCTGCGATAGGTGACACACTGTCACACCAGTCTCAATGGCAGAATTTAGCCATGGCCGTGCATCAGGGTGATGTGGGGGGGGGGGGGGGTGGGCATGGAGAACCATTGCTTGTTTACCCTGCTCCTGATGGCTCCCTGTCAGCAGCTACAACAATTATCACCTTGGAGGAATTTGGGACCCTTGTGTTAAATTCCCTTTGACATCCCAGTAGGAGGAGGTCAGGAGGTGGGCAGTCTCTCCGAGGGGGGGCTTACAGTCGGTGGGTGCAGGGTGCATGTGTTTATGTGTGGTGGCCCAGGAGATCCCCCTAGATCTCCAGGCTCAGTCATGCAACCACCTACATGCCTTCAGACCCCCAACATGGCAAACAAGATTTGCATGGTGTGTTTACAATGTAAATTGGTTTCTAAAGGTTTAATTCCACTTGGAGGAACCAAGGGTGGTCTTGGAACATATGTTGGTCACATTTATGTAATAAAGCAAGAGAAAGAGCCCACCTTCATTCTTTTATAAGTCATTGATGGGGAAAAATGGTTTAGAACACAGTTCTTTCTGATTTTGTCATTGCTATAACATGATGGACAACTCTATAACGAGGCCAAACTGCAGGCACAGTTTGTAGGTCACAGCATTTGTGATTTGTTTGTTTGTTTGTTTGTTTGTTTCACGCTGTTTTTACAACATACGTGTAAATCACAACTTTACAAGTCAGCCTAGCGCACCGTAAAGGATGGGTGTTAATGTGTGTTTGACTGAAAGGAAGGAGAGTGTTGACTTAAGATGTGTATATTTGATGCTACAAGTGAATTAGTCATATTTGGACATACATGTATGAAGGCATTTCCCCCTCCATAGGTCTCTGTGCCCCCATATCAAATTTGTGTTTGAAGAAAGTCGTTGGAGAATAGTATCATATACTGTATGCTGTAGGGAGTGACGGTGGCGTGGAAATTGATTGTGAATGGAATCGCTATTTTCTGACCATGATTGATGCTGCGAGCGTATGCATTTTTATCTTCTCTTTTACAGGCTCTCCATCATCGCTGTCTGCAGAATGTGGCGCTGCCTCGTGAGCTTGTTGTCATACTGTATTGATGGCGTCTCTTGTGTGATCTAGTGCATGTGAACTAGCTTCCGAGTCAAGTCTGGATTTTAACCTCAGTTACGCAGGGACCAACCACTGTGATCTGCCCTGAGTAGTCTGAGGGCGGTCACCCTTGAAATGTGAGACCTTGTGCATGTTGTGACAAAGCGACGTATCCCTGCAGTGTCATCAGATCACCTCACCACTTCCAATTAGTGTTCAACGTGGACCTGAGACGCTGGCAGGACAGAAGAACTGCAGTTGCACTTTCCCAAAGGTCCAACTGTCATCATTTATTCATCCCCACACAGGCAGACAAAACAATATTCACCCATGGTGGAGCAGGACCATCAGCTGCCTGCTATAAAAGGGTGTAGCAGAGGAAGGGAGGGGCCATCCCAAATGACACACTCGCTCCCGTACAATCATCTGCACCTTCTTGCTGGGAATTGAACTTTTTAGCGTTGTCATGGCGATGTAATTTACTCCACCGGAGGGGCTGCTCATGTCTATTCTAAATTGCGGTGTAATGTTGCTGGTGGATGGGGGTGGGGTTGGGGGCGCACTTGACTGTATCCTGATAAGGTAGTCTTTGAGGAGAAGGCTACGATGTGATCTTGAGAAGGTCTTTTGATCTCTGTGCGTATGCTAATGAGCCTGGCCTCATGTATGCATTGTAAAACAAATCTTTGCTTTTGTTTATTTAGATGTGGAGCCTTTATCCTTCAGACATTATTGTTGCATTAGCCTTATTCCACTGATGCTTGCAGCGGTGCGCGTGCGTATGTGTGTGTGTGTGTGTGTGCGCGTGCACGCGTGTGTGTGAGAGAGAGAGCGCAGCTGAACTTCTCTAACTGTAGCTTTTGGTCTGTCTGATACACTCACTGTACAGTAAGTAAGTATGTGAACCCCTCTGGCTTTGCAGACTTCTGTCTCCTGCAGCACACTTGCTGTTGCAGCACTCTTCCACAGGCAATACACTCATTCACACGCGCTCTTGCATGACTACACAAATGCACAAACAGGATTCAGCCTTAGCTGCCTCACGCACACACACTCTCTGTCTCACTGAGGAGTTATCATGGTAGTACAATTGGAAGAAGATGAAGAAGAGGAGGTAGGGGTGGGGGGAGCAGGGGGAAGGAGAGGAAAGGAAAAGGAGAATGATTTCCCTCCTGAAATATTTTATCCTCGAGCAGTTTTTAAACACTGTCATGGCTGTGACCCAGTCATGAGGACAAACCATTTCCCTCTTTTGGCTGCTATAACAAGATGTGTGAGAAAGGCACATGCTTGCATGCGTATGAACCTTCTGCATGCCTATATTTTAGACTAAAAAGAACAATTTGATATCTATTAATTGCTTTGTAGCCTTGCCCGGTCCCAGAACAGTCCTGACTCTACTGCATTGTCGTGAAGTGAAGCATTATCTGGAGTGTGTTCCTCTTGTAGTTGCAGATATTTGTGTGTGTTCTCTCTTGTCTGCTGCTTCAGCATGAAAGGATGTCCAGGCCACCTCGTTCTTTGTTTTGGTTCTAGTGGGGAGTTAGCTGCAGGTTGCGGCTCAGTGAGGCGTTTCTGAGGCATTTTGTTCGGTCGGAGAAAGTGTGAATCGAACCATCTGAGTTGCAGCGGCCTGCTGCAGAGATTCCCATAGCAGCTCCGGCTTATGCATGTAGGTCTGCAAAGCAGTTTTAAGATGCCACCCAAGTTTAGGAGCTGCTGTCTGCAGTGTTTAATTGGAGCGAGGGATGATTACAGCTCTGTTAAAAGACTGGAGGAAAAGTTCTCCGTCTTGTTCTCAAGGGTTTTAAAATCCCACTGTTATAAAGCTCCCAGATAGCATCAACATGACACACTTGTCAAAGGGACTACAGCAGTGTGTGTGTGTGTGTGTGTGTGTGTATACCAGGAAGTGTGTGCAGTGCAGTTATGTCATTTTTACTTCTATGCCTTCATCCGGCACCTGCAGTAAATACTCATTCGAGAGACTCACATTTCATAAAAATTGTTCACTTTAAGTGCAGGCTGGAAGAAAAGTGTCTCAAACTGAGTTATGAGTTTAAAGATTTAAACATCTCCAAACAATGAAATAGGACAATATTGTTAGACCAGTATGATATTTTGTGTTTATATTGGTTAAGTCTAGGCATAGACCAATTGAGTCTAGGCATAGACTAATCGAGTCCATTTAATGGAAAGTAGAGGTATATCATTATTTGACAAGGATAGACAAGTCACAATCATCAATGAGGGGCTGCAGTGTTGATGCGTAACATTAGTTTGTTTTTTTTGGATTGTTTGGTTTATCCTATTTCAGCACCTCTGGGATACAGAGTGATTTACAATGACATTAAGATCCACAGTTCATTGAGTCATGTAAAACAAACCTGCAGTTCTGGAGACACACAAAGACATGAGGGTCTTGGGTGCAGCATGGCCCTTGTCTAAACTGGTTACGGGGCCCACATGGGCATTCTGCTGTTGGGGTAATTATCCTCCAGGATGCACGTGTGAGAGTGTGTCAGAGCAAGTGTGCTTCTTTGCTCATGTCGGTGAAATGTACGAGGGATGGAAGAGCCGCCCATTTCCACTCCTGCATCCTCCTACGTTGGCCCCAAACAGGATGAAAATACCTCTCCTGAAAAGGATATTTCTCCACGCCTGTATGCGCTATATGTTCCCCTTAAACACAAACGACCTCAAATTGCAGAGTGAGGATCTAAGCGTCTCAGTGCAGAAGCGTGGTTTGGGGGGGTGGGTGGCAAAGGAGCCATCTTTGACATGGGGCATGGGGCCCGCCAGCACAAAGCCCCTTTCCCTGCTCCTCCATGTGGAAAATGGCAGGAGAACAAGAGGAGGAGTGGAGGAAAGAGGAGGAGGCAGTGAAGGAGGGACAATTAGTGGGATCTGCTAATCACCAGGGCAACACTCATTTAATTGACATCTGAAATTTGAATTTGTCTAACAAGTCGATAGGCAGCACCACAATGGAGCAGTCGACGGAGGTCTGTTGGTGGAAGCAATAGCTGAGGGGTTAGGCCGAGGTCTTTGTTAGAAGTAGCGGCGTTGTTAGGTGGGAAGGTTGCTCACAAGGAGATTATAAGCCATTATTTCTTTGACCCTTTTTGGGTGATAATGACCTCACGGCTGCAAGAGCCCGAGTACAAACTAGTTTTAAATCCTAAGGGATCATCCACCAAGCATCCTCCTGAATAAACTTTGATCAGATCCAATTCTGAATGTCAAAAAAAGAAAAAAAATGAACTGAAAATGGATGAAAGTAGCAAAACCTGTTACGCAGTATAGAAGAAGTGGAAAAAAAAGCTTCCCCTTGATGCATACAGTAGTTCCCCTAAAATACAACAGGATCTTCTTTAGTCGCCGCTTCAACCCTCCACCAGTGTTCAGGTAGATCAGCCTGGTAGTTTTCCTTTACCCCTGTGCAAAATTAACTTACCACCATAACCACCTCAATGGACACACACACACACACACACACACACACACACACACACACACACACACACACACACACACACACACAGATAAAAACACAGAAGTCACAAAAGGTGATGGACAAGAGGAAGCATTCAAATCTGCCCTTTTTACAGAAATCAATAAGCTATTTAAGGTCAACAGAGAGCATCACCGCTATCAGCCGGCATCTGCAGCAAGTTAAATCATACCAACTGTCACTGCAGCTGTGGACAAGGTGGAGGCCATTTCTCACAGGTCATTTGTTGAGGATATTGTGAAACACAGCGAACAGAACCTGTGCTTTTAACTGTGAAATTGGGATTTCTGTCCAGGAATGGTACATACTGCCTGCGACTAACAAATGTTCTCACTGATTCGCACTGTGGGAAACAATTTTAGACGCAGTAGTGACAGGATGGGTTGTAATAACTGTTAGTTGGATATTTGGTCAGTCAGTTGGTCCACCACTTGGGTCCAGATGGATATTTTCCAATTAATATTGAATGAATTGTGACAAAAATTGCACAGACCTCCAGATTTTAAGATGTCAAAATCATATTTTTAAGTTGTAAAAAGTGTTAAATAATATTTTCTCAGCTGCCAAAGTTGATAATCACGATCGAAGTGTTTGGATACTTTAATATTTGCTGTTTTATACTAATGTTTCAGACTTGAAACATGTTGCAGGGATGATGTGACATGCTTTCACTCTCTCTCTCTCTCTCTCTCTCTCTCTCTCTCTCTCTCCAACACATACTTTACCCTCTCACCAAAGTACCACAATTCAACAGCGTTTTATTTTAAGGTGTAATTTGGTTGGTACCTTTAATAGTGCAAAATTCAGTACCCAACCCTAATTAACGCTAAAATAGACTGTGGTTGCAGTCTCCCAAATAACACAGTCGCGAACTGGTTTGTTCTTAATAATCCCCCTTAAGACAAACAAACCAAAATTACATCGTGTGTCTGACACAGTTTTTCGCAGAGAAAATTATAATTGAGGTTGATAGTCAAGTTGAAACATAAATAAATAAACAGTACAAAATAAGTAAGCAAGCAATATAAAATGGATTTTAAAAAAAAGACACAAAAAGATTATCATATATAAATATGTACTTTTTTCTGTGCATTTTGGACCTGGCTTGGCTTTTGGCATTTGTGATGTTACAAATCCGGTTCTTAGTCGTTAGTTGTTTCCTAACATTCCTCCCTGTGTTTGGAGACAATGGAAGCGTATACATGCCACGACATAGAAGAGATCAACTTAGCGGGATTTCAGGGGGACCAGTGTGTTTACATGCGCTTTTAAAGTCCAGTTTTTTTTGTTTGGCTCACACAATGAATCAAATTTTTTTCATGCAAACGTGCTGACTGTGGGGGGAGTCAATGCCAAAATGGACCAAAACGACAAAATAACAGCTACTGATTTTCTTTAATTCTCTTTTTTTATTCAACAGGCACTGAATATCTTCCTGGTGCCCCCCCTGACTTGATCGTCAGGAGCTCTGGATGGAATCCTACCAGCAGTACCTGCGGTGAGTCTTCAGAAAAACTGTAAAACAGATCAATGATTTGCTCCATTTCCCTCTCAATGGACTCATCCGCCCCGCAGACATGACCGAGTCCATTCAGTCAGTCACATACTTTTTTTAATTTTGTAATTTGTTTATTTTTTGAATGCCCTCCACATGACATGATGCCGTATTTCACAAATGTGCTAACAGATGGTTTCATTGTCAGAGGTGACTTTGTAGAAGTGGCAGAGAGTCAAAGGAGAATCAGGATACTTTCAAGTCATTCAGCCAGCGTAATCCTCTTCCTTTATCTCTCTGGCTGATCTGGGCCGAATCTCTGTGTGAGAATCATTCAGAGACTGCCTGCTTTTCTCTTGCTCTCGCTCATGTTTCCTCTTCCTCACCTACTGTTGCTCTTGGTCTCTAATTCTCACTTGTACATCTGTTGTTCTGTTGCTTTCTTACAAAACAACCTCTCGCTGTTTTCTCTTGTGCAGGCAACAATGATCAATGCTCCCTTTTTTTTTTTAGGTTTTTAAAATTTTTTTTTTTAGGATGGAACATTATATCATGCACACGTACACCGCGTTGGAATTGTTGAGTGTTTACTGGGAGGTGTGTGTGTGTGTGTGTGTGTGTGTGTGTGTGTGTGTGTGTGTGTTTCTGTGTTGGTGTTGGCTCGTTGGACGAGGCTGCATCTGGGGCAGCTGATTGGCCCAGTGGCACAGCGGCCAGGCGAGATGCTGATTGGATGGATGTATAGAGAGTAGCGTGCAGGTTCCTGAGTGTCGTGTAGCTTTGTCTCCAAGAGTGGTAAGAGTGCTGATAGCTCCACATATTGGATGCATTACAGATGAAAAGCATTGCAGCTGTGTGCACATACTTGTGTGTGTGTGTGTGTGTGTGTGTATGTTTGTGTATCTAAACTGCTGATCTGTGCAAGAGCACTTTTATCTTCCATGAACAAACCTGCACTGTCTCCGTTCACTGAAATGGATTTGCCTCTGCCAGACTAATAATTAATTATTAACGGCAGATTTGACTTGGCATCCCAGATCGATGCTGGAGCTGCCTACAGTTAGACGATTAGGATTGCTTTGAAATACATTTTCTATGATGATGAGAGAGTTCATTGAACGTTCCTTATGAGGCAATTAGAACATCATTTATTGCAGACTTTGAGAATATGGTTCAAGAGCATCTAGTCAAAACCGAGCTACCTATCCGCACATTCTCAACACATTTTTTGTGTCTGTTATCCGCCATAATTGAAATTAAATGTTCAGATATGTATTATGCGTACCAAACAAAATTACATTTGATCTTTATCAGCTTAGAATGAGCTTTATTTGCTCTTCATTTGCAGTTTTGTATCTCCGGAGCCTTTTCCCACTACACAAGTCACCCGTTGATGAGCCTACGTGCTTGGTCTGATTCCACATTTGGGCTTTAAAGGATAGAAAGAAAAAAGAAGTTTCTGGCTGTAACACTATAGTTCTATTTTAATGTTTGAGAGTCACATAAATCTATGAAAAACACATTATATTTGTAATATGTAATATAAAATCCCACTTTGTCATGATGACTTAAGAAGATGCAGGACTTGTTTGGAGAACTGAGAGCTGGAGTGGCTGAGGAGTTGAGACTGGCACCATCAGACTTCACTAGAAACAGTCGTACATTATTGTGATCAGCAGCACCATCACCTTCCCACTTTAATCTGGGGGAAAAAATGCTATTTAGTTCAATGGTTTCTTTTATCTGTTTCGATTACGGTTGTAATTGCTGTTATAGAAACATTTACAGTTAAATCCTTTTACTCTGTGTTTTTCAAATTCTTTGATGAACCTTTCATCAGCAGTGGTTGAAATCCTCTAATATCCCTGCGTCTTGAGTTTGTCTGTATTTTATTTTGAAAATCAATCACCCACCGTTTTTCTGTCTTGACTTCCTTATACAAACGTGTGTGTCTGCGCCAAACACACACACACACACACACACACACACACACACACACACACACACACACACACACACACACACACACACACACACACAGGGGTAGTGCAAACCAAACAACCCTGGCTTTGTAGTGGGAGACCACGATTACCATTTTAAGCTATGAGTCAAGATTTGTGTCATTCCCAGCGTGAAACCACAAGTTTCACAGTTAGTCACCCAAACGTACCATGATAGATGAGATTGTGTGTCGCCTGATCCTCGCCAGACTGTAACCACTGCATTGCATTGTGGGTCAGATCAGAAGAACTTGAATGTTTTCTAAGGGTATCATTTGTAAAGGACCTATGTATTCTGTCCACGAGTTTCATGTGGAAAAAGTTCTATGAGTGCAAGGTGACAATGCGCCAGCAATTCCGAAGCTCATCAAGTCTTGAATCCTCTTCAGTAATTATACTGAAAAGGGAAAAGTATGGAAGAGCATAAAAAGTGAAGAAGAAAAGGACAGTTAGTGTGGCAAACATAGTTATTATCAAGCCGTAAGATCAGCGTAAATGTACTGTGCAGTTTGTGCTGTCATGAAGCGTCTTTCTTGTCTGCTCCTGCTTTCTAGTCGAGTCGGTGGAGACGAGAGGTGAGGAGAGGAAGAAAAACAAGGCTGAGCCAGGAAAACTCAAGAGGGAGAAGTAAGAATAGCCCACAGAGAGAGGAGAGGGAAGAAAGGCGACGTGAAGAGTGCTGGAGAGCGTACTGCTCTCTGTGACAGTCTGCCTTATCATTACACTTGTCATCACCATCCATTGTAATTGATGTATGTGCAGGGCTCCACCGCAGGCTTCCCATACATCAAACATGCACATAAACAAAAAGTAACCATACATGCGCGCACACAGGCTACTGCCCATATGGACCCACATAAACAGAATAACATATTCACACACAAAACAGTCACACCATCAGCACGGCTGCACACGCCACATGGTACAGCACGCATGCACACGCGTGCACAGACACACACGCACACACACACACACACACACACACACACACACACACACGCACAATGCTGCTTATTGAAAACATGGCAGCGCCATCAACCCCAGACGGCTCTCCTCTGTCCACCTGTCAAAAAAATCAAGAGGAAAATTCACCTGGCTGCTATCTCAATCTTCCTCAGTGCTTAGCTTAGACCTACCATCTGGCTCAGCAGTCCTGCTGTCCTCCCTCTGTCTGTCTCTCTCTCTCTTCTCTCTTCTAGTCTTTTTTTAAGTGTGTCAGCAGTTACCTGGCACAGCGGTCTTAGTGAGCCTGCTAACGTGGCTGAGCGTCTCTGGGCCTCTTAGTTAGCGGATGCCGTGTTTCTGTGTGTGTGTGTGCGCGCGTGTGTGTGTGTGTGCGTGTGCGTGCGTGCGTGCGTCACAGATGGCGATGGGAGGGGAGGGAGAGTTGGAGGGGGTGATTGAGAGAGCTGTCTGAGGCTCCGGCAGCTTTCGTGTCTCTCAGGCAAGGCGGTCTGTCTGCGGGCATCTGTACTGGCACCTCCAACGTTTCCCCCTTTATCCATCCACCATGGCCACCTCACCATCCAGCGCTGCGGCTTGGCTTCAACCCGCGCGGCAGAACAGTCCCTGAAAGATGATTCCCCTTGACCTCAGATGTGTCACTTCACCACCAAGCTTCTGGGTGGGGTGAATTATAGATTATGGGTACATTGGGAGAAGAACAGGATGTGACTGGGAAGAACTAAAAGTTGCACAGGGAGGAGTGAATCTTTGTGCACATCTGCACGTGTGTGTAACTGGACAAACATGTGTCGTGAGCTGAGATGTGATGGTGTTTTGACATGATTTGAGCCCGTGCCAGGATTTGTGAGGTCTATAAAACCTAAGAGATGATTCTTGCTCCTCATCACTCCTGGTTTATTAATGGCAGTCCAGCAAGTTTCTACTTTTTTTTTTAGCATCACGGTAATATACCTTTTGTCTTTCTCTCTGAATAAGTAGGTGCAAGTATCTCTTAAAATGTCCTTAGGATACCTTTAGGGTTTAATAGTCTTGCAAAGAGTTTATACTGTATGAACCCATTGCACCTCTCCTAACAGGAGGCCTTATGTCTCAATTGGATTACATCTAATCAAATACGACTCGGAATCAACAGACAAAGGTGTCAAACTCCCCCCTCCTCTGCCTTTGTCTTACTATTCCTCCACTGGTTCGTAGAAACTAATACAGCTCTTGCAAGGGTTGGATTTTACTTAGAAATGTCCTCTTATCAATTTCATATGTTCATGAAATTGATAAGAGGACATTTCTAAGTAAAATCCACTTTGTGTGCGTTTAAAATGCAAGTTGTTCTTTTTTTTTTTGTTTCTTGTGATAGAAAAAAAAAGGGGTACGTTTTGATTAAGATAGAATTTTCTAAACAGACTTCATTTATGCAACTGGTGTCTTTGAATAAAACTGCTCTGATTGGCTCAAACAGTCCTGAAGCATAGTGTCGGGGGCCAGCACAGTTGACACATCTGTTCCTGAGAAATCCACGGAGGTTTGAGCGCTGGAGGTGTTGGTATGCACTGATTAGCGCAAGGCTGTCTTTACACAACCGCCGGATTTCCTACTGGGCTTCCATAAACTGTTTACTAAGGAGTCTGTTGCCATGGTTTTCAGCCATGTTCCAATCAGTCATTTTTTTGACCACTAAGCTTTATTTATTCCTCCTAAAAGCCCATGCCTTCTGCATCAACCAACTGTTGCCCAACTGTGCCCCTCAGACCAATTGTTCTAAATCATATACTGAATTTCATGAATCTGCAGGAGCAGGGGACTTGGATGATGATTGCGCTTGGATGAGCTTGGGAGAGGAGCATCTTTACCAGCTGACACCTTTTGCTCATGGGTGGTGGTTCAGACTTTGATGATAGAATGAGATCACTAATATAATAAGCTAAAAACACGATGGTGTGTGCACATATATGTGTGTGTGTGTGTGTGTGTGTGTGTGTGTGCGCGCGCGCACGTGTTGTAATAAGACTTTGCGTGCTTGCTGTGTTTTTTTCATCTTCTTTGAAATGCTGAAACTTACTGATGCCTGGCCCCACACATTCGAGGATAATCAAGCTGATTTTGGCTCTCATCAACCCCGTCAGCAGTTTGGGAGTTGGTCCCAATTTGAGGCAGGCCAGAACTGATTTTCTATTATCTAACCAGACAGATTAACTGAGATTCTCCTCGACTTCAGCTGAAATCCTGCAGCAATGTTGGTCAGCTGATCAAAAAACTTCACCAAACAGATGTTACGTTCGTTTGTAAGCTAGCAGTAGCTTAGCATGCTCAAAGCTAACAGTAGAACTTTGTTTCCAGCTCACCACTAACGGCTTTGGTCTTTGTAGTTTTTCCATGTAAAACAACAGTCTGTCTCTATGTATGTTTTGTTTTTCACATTCACACACATTATGCGAAAGTGCTATAAAAATTACACCACCGTTATTACCACACTTTGCTTGTTTATGCTGAACCAAACAAAGCAACACAATTTTCCTGCCTTGCACAGGCTGTTTAAAAGATGCTTCTGAGATCTAAATTCTCTGAAATCTGTTTCTGTAAACGGCAAGTGTGTAGTCCTGTGTTCTTTCTTATGATTCATTTATTAAAAATCTACCAAATCCCTGAAACATTTAAAATGATTTGTCAAATTTGTAAAACCTTCAAAGCACTAGGCATTAATGACACCCCTAGGCAAGATAAGATGAAGGCCAGACAAGAAAAGGCACCTTCTTTTACAACCAAAGTTCTTACGTTAAAAGAAGGTTTTTCTCTGATCCTGCACGTCTTTTCCCTTTCCCTCTTTCTTCTTTTCACTTAACCATTATCTCAGTTTCGTTGCTTTCGTTACAAGGACAAACACTTTCATAGATCTAACACACAGACTGTATTAAATGGGTGGACGTAGCCTCCGTGGCATCACCCAGTGGTTGTGAACTCCCGTTATGAAGCCTCAAGTTTTGCTGTCACCGTGTGTGTTTTTTTTTTGGAAAACAACACGGATCGTATTTGAGAATTAAATGAGGACTATCGCTCTCCATGCAATCGTTGGCGGTGCTGCCTGCTGGACATTGGGAAGATCCCCAGTTTTGAGGCAAATTTGCATTGGCTTCAAGAAGTTCTGCTCAGTCTTGAGCGATGAAAAGCCATTTTCTGACTGGACAGCTTTTTTGAGAGGAATTACCTCAAGAAGGAAGTTTTATTTTTGGTTTGCATTCTTACTACCAGGAATATAGAGGTGATGTAAGCTGATGGTTAGCATAACATCATGTCTTTGCGTGACACATCATTGAGATGCAGGGCGCCGTGATCAGTGCTGTGTATTTTGACGATATATAATGACGGAGAGGTCTGTCTTTTTGTTCCATATTTGAGGGCCATCACTGACCACATATTGTTTTAAACATGGTGGTTGCCAGTGCAGCATTGGCTCGTGTGTTCAGTCACCATACACTTATATCACTCAGGGTTCCTCCTCTGTTGGGAAAGTGCCTACCCTGAAGTAGAAGCTAAAATAGTTCCTGAGCAAATGAGACAAAAAGCGATAGTTTCTCTGACTGTTCTAAGAACTTTGAAAAAGTTCCTGCGGTCACCTTAAGCTAAAGCAGCTCTCTTAGGTGGAATCACACCTGTGGAGTGGACTGATGCTCTGCAGGGTCAGGATTTTGTTTTCCTATAGGCTTCAGGCTATATCTGCAGGGTTTAATAGTCCTGTAAGCTGTTTATTTCGACTCTTTGCACCTCTCTTAACAGGAAGCCGTATGCCTCAATTGGATTACAGCTAATTAAATACTTCACAGAGTCAACAGACAAAGGTGTCATCGTCCCCCTTCCCCTGCCTTTGTCTTACAACTCCCCCTTGTAGGACGAGAGTAACTTGTAACAGCTACACTGTGATGGTTTTAAGCAAGTAAGCGTTTTGTCATCTTATTTTTGATTTCAGAACAGTTATCTCTGGCTATCAGTAAGAACCTTGGATATAATCTTAATCTCAATTGAATCCAGGTTTAACGAGGCCATAACATTTTGTCTTTTTGTAGCAACGGATTGATAATTGTTAGCATTCCTTAACTGATCATTTATAATGGATTTATTTTTTCAAACTTTATTGACCAGCTGAACTCAAACCAAACTTGTTTATTTTTTTTTAAAAACCAACTTGCGAGGCACCATGTCCAACCCCCTTTTCCTACCATCCCAGCACGTCATTGGCCAGTTTGTCAACTCTGTGGTGAGAAGGAGACGTGTGACTGCTGGAGTGTCAGGAGAATCATTGGGCAATTAATGAGCACCAAAAGGGAACCATTAGTGACGTGTAAACTTGTGATACCTGCTTGTGGTGTGATGCAAGTTTGGTGGAGGTGAACCCGCAAAGTTTTTAACAAAAAAAACAAACCTGGAATTTAAATAGCCCCAGACAAATACACTAAACGGAGACATAAAGATAATAGGTCCCTAAGGGGTGTTTATTTTGAAGGCTGTATTTATCTACTGGATCAGTGCAGCTGTAGATGTCTTCTTGTGTAAATGGTGGTGCCAGATGTTGCACTGATTTGATCTTGAGTCTTTAAAATTAGCAGAATCAAATTTACAATTCTGTGGAAGCCACTCACTGTCTTTTACATTCCAGTATCACTTTACAGTCAGCTAACGAATTTATTCACTGTTGTATCTCCCACTAATCCCCCTGTTGGAAATAAAAAATACTGAAAGGGAAAAAAAAGAAGGGTGAAATGATTCACTTCAATTTCCCCCAGTAGCACGCAGGAACCTTTGCCAAGCAGTTTTAGTCACTGTGCTTCTTGTTGATGCCGTTATTGTGGTTTGAATGTCAGGAAAATCAAACTGGCTGGATTTGAGTCTTCTTCTGTGTGAGTGACAGTGGGATCCAGCGATCACTGAGGGAAGGAACTTCAAGGATGCTGGAAAGCTTAAAGAGTCTTACTCATCCCCCCAAATCCAAGGATTCAGGAACGTTATGCTCACAATATGCAAGTGGTCATGGGATTTCATAAAAGGCGTAGTCACACACTCTCACAGAAAAGACTACGGAAGGCACAAGAGAGTTGAGTTCCTCTGCAAGTATATGAATCTCTCTTTTTTTTTTTTTTGCAGTTCCAGGATAGTGCCTCTGTGCATGTTAATATTCTATAATCAAATACTTCAGTTTTATTTTACCATCACCCTACACATACGAGCTGAGGTGGAAACCCCATGTTGTAATTAACAAAGCTGCCATTCTTGTTGGCATCTGTGTCATGCAATTTCTTCCACATCCTAAACACAAAATTCAACAGGGAATATGCAAAACACACACACACACACACACACCCACATAGTCAAGGCAAATACTATACAGGGATAATTTTGCCGTGAACAGGACAGTAAAGGGTGGAGAGAAATGCAGACAGGCAGGTTGCCATGAAGGGGAAATACACACAGATGGCTTTGACAGACTGACAGACAGAGGATGAGAAAAAAAGTAGACTAATGAAGAGATGGATGCAAAGACACATACATCCAGCATGTATGTGCATGCCAATAAGTTGCAGGCCTACTTGTAGTTATTTGTAGGCATAGACCTTACTCAACCAGATATTTATATACAACTCATTTGCTGCAGCCCTAATTCATCAGAGCAATTTGTAAAACCCTTTATAACACGTGTATCCTCCAAGTTTCAGCCTGCTCCTAGTCAACATATTGTTTACAGTCAACATATTTCATTCATTTCCCCTGTAATATCAGCTCATGCCAAGACTGGTTGCTTTTTATGGTTATAATGAGACACTTCTTGGCAAAGGTTTGGGAAAGATCATGGTCTTGGTTAAATATTCCAAACGTCTCCAGTGACTTCAGGCACAAGACAGGGCATGTTTACTCATTAGCAGTTGCAGTTTCCTTAAAACTGGCAAAAGAAATGAGTGGTACATGTAATTTGAAGGGGACACAGATGTCCAATGACCATCTCACATCAAAGTAAATACAGTAATACAGTGCCCGGACTTGTTCAATTCACAGATCTATACATTTTATTTAATTCTCTATCTGTTTTGGAAGCTCTGTGTTCTCTCTGTGTTTGTGTTCAGGGAAAAAAAGTTTCTGTTCAGGAATAGATACTTGATCATGAGCTATGCAGTACTGGCCTCACAAATTATTTAAAAGGATTAAAAAAAAGATATTTTGCTCCTATTTTGAAGAATGGCAAATTCAAATATTGTGCTTGTCCACATGGTTATATATTCCATATGTCTGAAAATGTCTTTTTTGTTCACATCTGAGAGTAAAATAAGTCAATAATATCCTTGTCTGATCATAAAAGAGTAAAAACGGACATTCAAAAATTATTTTGTCCATAGCAATGCAGGATATCCCTTCTAGTCACAGAATAAATGAGTGCTATTGATTTTTAAAACTGCTAAGCTGTAGATAATCAATTCTCTGGAGTTCAATGGAGCCTTCTTGCCTGTACCATTAATGCCATTTGACATAACCAAGATGGATGACTTACTGCTCCTGATGAATGTTGAAATCTTATGTCGTCCGACATGAAATTTATCAGCAATATTAATATTCAGAAAGTAAAGACCAGCCTTGGTTTTCTTTGAAGTCAAAGAACAACAAAGTGGTGTTTGGCGGCGGGAGCAGAGACCCTGCATGTGGTGGATGATCTGTTAGGGTTGGGGGATGCTGGCTCTTTTGTCATCCCTGCTAATTGAGTGCTCCTGGTGACCCTGACGTTGCTGCCTGGTAACATGTCACCAGGAGCTGGTGTTGTTGCCCTTCACTTAAAGCAACCGGCTGTCTGGCTCTGTGACGGCTGTTGGATTATGTTTTTTTGGGGTTTTTTCCCCTCGAATCTCTGTCCAAGAGATTGATTTCCTGATTTTGTCCTGAAATCCTGAAACATCTGCTTCAAATTTTTGACAATTTCTTCATGATAACCTTTCTCAAAATTCCCCCTACGACACAAGAGGCAGTGTTTGCGTCCTACATTTCCTATCTTGTACAAATAAGTGGTGCTGATTTGGAATACCTAGGTCATGTGACATGGTGCATATTAAAGAACACTGAATTTTGCAGTCTATGAAAAAGCTGTTATTTATTTCACTCAAATATTCATGTAAAATATAGGCGATAGTACATACAATATAAGCAGGTGTGTCCTACGTTTCTAGTTCAGTACAAATAGCTGGTACTGATTTGGAGTCCCACGATCACATGACATCAAAGGATTTGTCAGTCTTTGATAAAACTATTAATTTTTCACTAAAAATACATGTATAAAACATTTCCTCGCCAATATCTTATTGCAAAAAAGAAAAAAAATACAGTGAAGGTACCATATCTTTATTTCCAAATATAGAAGAACTAGACATCTTGTTGAAAACAGGAAATCCTTCAAGGATTTATTATAACTATTCAAATGATTTCAGTCAGTCTGATCAAAACAAGATACATAGATCCACATGGTCACCGGTGCTGGGTAATTCCTGAGCAAAACAATGAAGTGTGAATTAAAATAAACAAGGCAGTATCCTTTTCTCAGCTTGAAGACAGAAATATACCCAAACAAAATAGTTGCCTAACCGCTGCAGGGCTCCTGTCCCCGAGCATACATCCATCTTTAATGTAGCACTGCTGTTTGTTCCTGTAGCTCGACCACAGTGTAATAGCTGCAATCAAGGCTACTATATGGAGCTGTTCTTTTGTTTCAAAATTTGTACAACACCAAGATGGGAGTGGACAAGCTGTGCTGCGATTTAAAGCAAATAGGAGCGCTCCCGTAAGGTGGCGGCGAATCTTTGATAGTCAACATCATAAACATCATCCTAGTATTGATTGGTGAAGTGTGACATCAGCACACACAGGGAAAAAAAAAAAAACCCACAATGTTAGAGCGAGCGAAGAAAATTGAGAGCAGAATTTCTTGGAGCTCCTTGAAGTTGCTTGAATACATGAGGGACTCAGACGCTGGAGCAGGAAATGTGTGGAAGCAGCATACCTTAGTTTTAGCAGGTGCAGAGCAAATGTGAATACAAAATCAAGAAATCACACACTCCATGTTGGGTAAATGGCTGGGTGAAGCTCTGGAAGAGGAGAGGAGTGGATGCAGCATGGTCAGGAGGCCGGCTAAGGGCTCTTCAATGGTTGTTTCTTTGTAGGGTCGAGAGAAAACGAACATTAAATGAAAGCACAGTTCTTTCCTGGGACTTTATGATCATGTGGGCGGATTGATACAGGAGTTTAACTCAAAGTAAATGCTTTATTGTTCCTTCAGGAATTTCTTTTATGCCCGTACTCTGTGCAGTCATGAAGGGATGTGGGAAGACTGGTTAAAATGCTACCAACATATGGGCTTGACATAACACTTGACAGATGCTCACATGACATGATTTCATGCACCATCTTCTGATTTTTAATTGAGTTTGCTCTAACAGCTGCACTTGTACATTTCACTCAGCGGTGACAGTCCAGGCATGCCAAGTCTTCAAGAAATAAATAATGAAATAAGAAAAATACTAAAATAAAATAGAACATCCCTCATATTTCAAGTCATGCCTTTTGGAATCTGTCAGTGAACATGTGACACTTTGCAGTGTGGTAAGTGTTTTTGTGTTAACAAAATGGAAATCTTAATTTTTGCTATGATAATTATAGCTTGTAGTCTGTTGCTTAGCAACCTAATGACAGGAGACAGCGGGGAGTCAAGGATTTAACCTTTGGCTGGATAGAGCCAGAGGTGACATTTGGATTTTATTCATATCATCATTTATTGATGCACTGTGTTCTTCGTCTGTGTTATGCTGCATTGATCGTGCCTTTAAAAGTAACTACTTATATAGTTTTCAACTTTAGGGGGAGAAAAGATCTTAAACTTTTACAAGAAAATGGAACGTAATCAATCACTTTGAGGCAGCGGCGAGTTCTTGCTGGTCTTTATTAAGAAAGCAAATGAGTAGTTCTGCTCTGTGTTTACTTATCAGAGACTTCACACTGAGTATTACACAACACAGCCCTGCAATAAACTCCCTTCGTGAGGATAATATTCAGTTGTTAATGAATCTGTTTGAGGAGTTGATTTATTTTAATAGTCGCTTCGGAGGCTGAAGTTTGTGGCGCCGTTGAACGAATCCAGCTTTTACTGGTGATTATATTGAATCCCATTTATATCAATTAAGGTGACACAATATTAGGCGGAGCTTTCAGGGTACACCAGTGCAGTTCAATAACGGCTGTAGGTTTTTTTTTTTAAGTTTTTTTTTTTTTTTTAGAAGATAAACATCTTGATTTTTCCTGTGATGCAAAATAAGAGGTAATTCTGAGTTGGATGAATGCGCTCGACATATTTAAACTATCTTTTAGGTGTAAGAACCTTGTAAACGTGTAAGAACCTTCTGCACACCCATGAATGATTACTGTATGTCTGTTTGGTTTAACACCATCTTGATCTCACTGTCCGTGGTTGGATCGCCCAAAGCCAAGGTCTCTATGCTCTGAAAATTTCTTTGTCGGTGTCTGATTTTTCCTCCCATTAAGGGGGAGCATTGGAAGGGTGGTGTTGGTGGTGGTGGGTGAACGGGGGGGATCCATGGCTCAGCGCCAAAATAGTTTTGAAGTATCTGTGAAAAGACTCTTCTTAATCCATTTTATTTGCTCTGCTACCTCCGAACCATTTGTCCACACAGAGCTCCCAAACCCTCCGCTCCACCCAGCCATCTCAGGGATTTAGTTTGGTCGAGCAGAGGTGCAAGAGAACCAGACAGTTAAAAAAAAGCCATCTGGCCTGGGTTGTGTGTGTAGTGAGGTGGGGGTGTCGGGGCGGTTTTGGGGCGGAGGAGTCGTGCTGGGCAATCAAAATGACGGACAGCAGTGAGAAGTGTTTTGTGGGCTCCCATGTACATGCAAAGTAGCTCAACTTGTGAGCTTTCACAGCTCCCTCTGGTTTTCAGGTAAACACTGACCGGCTGAGGTATGCACGGCCCTTCCTCAGTGTGTGTGTGTATTTTTGTTTGTGTATGGTAATAATGTGTTTGTTGGCTTGATCGCGAGAGGAAAGAGCTGACTTTCTTGTGTTTACGTCCATGTCAGGGGCTTGTGTGTTTGTGTGCTCCTCTAGAAACCGCTGCCAAGTTTATTTCTGTAGATTTTCTTCTTTCTTGCCAGCAATAGTGTTTGCTAGTGGGGGCTATTTGACCAGAGGTTAGCAGGTGAAATAAACAGCATCCATATTTCATGAAGCATCAAAAAGCCCTTCTTAGATTCGACACAGGCTCGGTTCTAAGGATACTGTGAAATGGGCGCACAATTGTTCCTCTTTGCTCTGAGCAAATATTATAATCCTATTCTCTTATGCTTTCCATCTTGCCCTCTCTCCCTAATGTTCACCCCAATGGCGGCCCCTTTCCCTGAGTGAAAACCCCTCCAAATGTGTTGAGGCTTCATTTTTCACTCTCCCTTTGGGGCTCTGTTGTCAGAGAGCAGCCCTTAGGAAGTCTTTATTTCTGCCAGGCAGGGCCTCTTGCGTTCCTCCACCCTCTCCCTCCGTTCTCATGGCTGTCCCCCCCACCTGCTGGGATCCTGATCCCGGCCGGGGCAGGGCTTCAGCGGGGGACAATTACTGCTGCTCCCCAGCTTTGATCATCTGACCACATGGAAGCATAACAGCTGACCACATGTTTCAACAGACAAGAAGAAGAAGTAAAGCGAGAAAAAAGGAAGAGTGAGAATAGAAGAAGAAAAGAATTCCCTCTTTTCATAAAAGATGAGCCCCAAGTTCCATGCCACTTTGGAAGCTTTGCAGAGAGTTTGCAGAATAGTCAAATCAGTTTCAGACAGCGTCCTTTGATGCTGATGATTTATTTGGATCAGGATGACCATTCTTATCATGGACTATGTCTGGCTACAGCCTGCAATAAAGTTCATTTTCAATTTGCCACTCTCTCTTTTGTGAGTGCCACAGAGAGAGAAAGAGAGAAGCAATTTGAGGCAGCCCTTGTAAAAAGTGAGTGCTAAGTCTGCTGGTATTGTCGGCCAAATTGTCTGCAAGCCAACTGGGCTCTGCTGTCGTGTTTCTGGGCACTGTCTGGCTTTTTCTCAACTTAGGCCTCTATTTCATTCAGGCAGCTTCTCCACAAAGTCAGAGGCTTTTCATGTCAGCCGACTGACGTTACCCTCGTAAACTGGCTCAGTCACAAAGTCATCATCGCATCCTCATCACAGATAATAAACAGAGAATAGCCACTTAAATGCTGCATGTCATTCAGTGGCTTTCAGAGTTAAAGTGCTCTTTATTCTGCAAATATTCAGGTGTGATGTGCAAGTGGATGCACATATAATCAGGTTGTAAATCTGAAGTAAATGCATATTATATATAACACCTGTTGGATGATTCTAGTCAGGTTTCCCATTAGATTTTGAAGTATTCTATTAGAAATGGAATAAAAAGTTCTTCAATTTTGCAAGTTGTTTTTTTTTTTTTTTTTTATGGCTGCGGTCATCTTTGCGGATAATCCTGAATTTGGTCTTTGTCGCCTGACAGCATGCAGCGTGTCCAATACGAGCAGGTACTTTTTATATGACCTGCCAAATAAACGGCAATTCCTCAAGATTCCTTTTTCCATTTTTTGATGATAGACGACTCCTTTTCTTCCTCTGCACTGCTACAGCCATGCGAACTGCCACCTAGACTGCATCTTCTGAAGACATTACACAGCCCTTTTTAAAATTCACTCCCAATCAGTTGATGGAAACACTCCTAATGCGCGTTCTCTTTTATCTTTGCACAATTTCCAGTTTGCTTAAAATTCACTTGACAAATGCACAGAAACACAGTCACAGTCCCCCTTTGCTCCGTGATTGCATAAGTTCCCGTGTGGTTGAATATCAACTCGCAGGATCTGGGTCTGGAGGCTAAGATGGAAACTGACAAGGCTGAGGGAGAGGGGAGGGAGTTTGCTTTGGTCTGGTTTTCAGGGATGGCCTCTTGGAGTGTCCCAATTGTGCAGGAGATCACTTAACCACATTAAGGGTGCCTCAAAAGAACCTCTTCAACAGCACTTTGGCCCAGTCTGGAAGAACAGGGCTTGTTTTGACTGGTCTGCCACCTTTTTATTGTCACCACTCTGCCGACCAACAGCTTGCTGCTGCCTCAGCTATACCACCACCATGGCTCTCTGAGAGATGCACTCATACAACATATGTGCACACACTTGTGCAGAAACACACGCACGCATTGCAATCGGGCAACAAATGTTCGCATATAGACCCTACACAAATATACATGCATGGGCATATGCACTCTCTCTCTCTCTCTCTCTCTCTCTCTCTCTCTCTCTCTCTCTCTCTCTCTCTCTCTCTCTCTCACACACACACACTTGAAGATCCCAGGGCGTACTGAAGTGATTGAATAGATTGGAATCAGCTTTTATGTTTTCACTGGTTAAGTAAAGCTACTTGCATGAAGAGAGATAACAACTTGTTGGCTTTTGTATGTGATGTAAGAAAGTTCATAGATCATCACAACATCGTAAACATGCCCCCATCATGTGTCTGATTATTCTACCGACTCCGCAGAGGAATGAAAGTGACACTTGATAGCAGAGATAATGTATGTAAATGTTTATGTCTGCATTTGTAACAGTCTGTTAATGAGCAGTGACTGCAATAGCGGATGTAAATGGTTAAATACATTTTTAATGAAGCAGAAATGGTTTGAAATGTGCAAATAAATATAGATGTTTTTGTTGTGCTTTTTTACTGGTCATGATGTGTGCTTGTAAAAAAAACAAAATTACAGTAAATTAATTATTTAATTTATACAAGAAAATAAATCTGCAACATGAAAATTGTCCAGGCAGGGGTTAAAAGAACTAAATACACAGCTAATGCTTAATTAAATTAAATTATTAAATTGGGAAGAGAATTGCATTTAGTGATTTCACTTACTACTGTAATTAATGAAGCATTTCGGTAAAAAATTGCCGAAAAACCCCCACTGTGAATTCACTGCTATTAAATTTTTATTGCCATTTAATATTCCATTATGAATTATAGGTTAATCTATTTATTATTTATGTGATACTTTCTTATCATCTGTTGATAACAGCTTGCGGACACAATGCATTTGTGTTGCTTAGTCCTAATAAAATCGGAATTCACTTCCCAACTAAACGTTGTGTGTGTGTCGAACGAGAAAGGTGTGTTGCTCTGCTTATGTTCACATAATCTCTCTAAAACTGAAGTTATTGTTTCTCTGAGGATGGGGGGGGGGGGCAGTTTTTAACGTGGATTCAGCCATTGGTGTATCCCGCCTTACTTCGTGATCATTTTTATCCGGCTGTTAAAAATAATTAACAAGTCATGCTATTTTGTCGTCCACCATTTTAGGTCCTCGGTGCAGCAATGAAAGGCCTTTCCATCAACATGGTCATGTAATAGTGTCAGGATGCATTTTAAAGTGCAGTTATTCAGCGGTTTACATGGTCTCATAAAATACCGACATGCCCCGATAATGAGAAGCATGAATGGAAACTTGGAATTCCCTGTGGCCCCTGTGTGTGTGTGTGTGTGTGTGTGTGTGTGTGTGTGTGTGTGTGTGTGTGTGCGTGTGTGTGTTGGAGTGAGCGCCGAGACGTAGATAGCAGGAAGAAATGAAGCCAGCGACTAAGAAAGAAAGAAAGAATAGTGGTTTTTCAAGCCACACAGCTGCTTTCTAGTACATCATAAAGGGAAAATAAAATCAGATGTACTCTGAATGTGGTGACTTGTTCTCCCAAAATGTAAACCTGGTAAACATGTTAAAGGTGTCAGGATTAGGACGGAGGTATCCCACTGTTCCCTCCTCTATGAGAGATATCATATGAACACGGCAAAGGTCACCCACAGCTCAGGCTCATAACTCTTCATCTGTCAGCCTGCTCTGACACTCTTTATGGTCGCTTGACCTACTGATGGACAGATGTGTGTGTGTGTGTGTGTGTACTGTTACAATAAAACTGAGTCAGTGGATGAAGAGGCATACAAGTTGTCTCCGCCAGTCAATCGGGGTCAGCACATCTTAATCTTACAGTTCCAAAGTCTTGCTGTCAAGGAATAAATCACAACGCAGCATGGAGGTGGTGGCAGGCAGCGTGAGTCAGGGTAGCAGTCTGCTTGACTTCACACTCGCTGGGGATGTGGTTACTCAGCAGGTAGTCGGAGTACTGATTGAAACTAACTGCTTTTCTCCCCTCAACACACCCAGAGACTTTTCCTTTACTGTGGAATTAATTACAAGCGTACTCTTTTATTGTGTACAGATGGAATAGGTTCAGTTCTGTTCCGCTCCCTGTCGTGTTTTTCACAATTTGTGTGTGTGTACAGACCTAATGTCATTCAGATTTTACAGTTATTATGTGAGTGACTGTGACTTTAAGATTAAAAAAAGTCTTGTGTTTAAAAAAAAATAAATCACAAGGGTTGATTTGTTTGTCTCGGACGGTCACTGGGCATTAGGTAGTTAAATCTTAGAATAAGGCTGTTTAAGTTGCATTTACTAACGCAAAGGCTTTTGTTAGCACGAGCATAACTGACTAAAGTAGATTGGTACAAGTCTACATGTTGTTATCAGCTTTTAGCCATTTAAGTTGAAAATATGTTGGAGCTTTGTATAGAGAAGGGCTAAAACAAAAGGACGCCTCATTTAGCCCCGTGAACGTATGGGAGTCAACCAGGTGTTCTTTCATTCCTAATCAGCTGGTGTTTCTATCGTCTGTAAAGAAATACATTTCCTTAAGTTGAACACTAGGGGGCACTTGGTGTGGCCATTCTGCTGCTGAGTGTTTGCGTTAAATGGAAAGCTGGAACGGATACTTGTGTGCTGTTGTGTTGTGTTGCAGTTACGCCGCAGACATGCTAGTTGCCAGCTGGGCTTCTGTGAGTGGCGGAGACATTTTAACTAAAAATTTACAGAATTTCTTCATGAAAGTAGCAGCCGTCCCTCCATCTACCGCCATAGTAGCCTACGGTGGAGTGCGCGGGCGATGTTGATTTATTTGACTTGATTTACCAGTTCAGTAATCACATCTGTGTTTATCAGGCAACAGATTTGAACATGACTCAACCAATCAGAACTGTCTGTTTTCTAACCTCTTCTATTGCTGAGGTGGTGTGTAATCAGTATTTCTCCATAGAAGGCAGTTGCTGGGGCCGGTGCCAATGAGTGTGTGAATTACACCCATGCATAAAGCTGTCCTTGTGTCCCGCTGGCCAAGAGCTACAGGGAAGCTGGAAATGATCGTAAATTAAGCAGCACTTGGCTGAGGAAATCATACAAAATCTGGGACTGAAAGGAACATTTGGAATGATTACTAGAGACCATAAGAGGAGATCCCATAAAGTGGGGAAGGCTTGCAGAGGTGGAGCATACGATGTACAGTATCACGGTGCTAGACTACATAACAGACTGGTGGAGGAGATGCAGGCAAATTTGGGGATATGTCTGTCATAGTAGTACTGATAAATGGTTGTCCCAGCTGATGCCTTCCTCTAGAGATGAATTATTCACTCACTTGTCAAATCAATAATGACCGGGTCTTTAGTGGCCTACTCTCCGGATGCCCTACTTATTGGTTTTGGGTGGGGGGTGGGGGTGAGGGACACATCATTTTTGACAAAAGCTTGTTATGCCCAGAAAAGATATGCATTCATTGTAGTGGACATACAGCCCCCTCGCTGAGGTAAATTGGTCGCCATTTGTTGTTATTTTAAGGATTGTTTCTGGAAAATTGGAACTTTAAACGGAGCGCCACCCACAAAATGCTGCTGCCTGATTGAAGCGAGCACACATGATTAATATGGCAGTTTTGTTGAAATGGAATGTGGCAAATGGAGGTAGGGAGGGGTGGTGTGGTGGTGCTGAAAGGGATCGGGGGGTCTGGCAGGATGTGTGTGTGTGTGTGTGTGTGTGTGTGTGTATGGGGGGGGGGGTGTTGCCATGGCTTTAAGGGCATGGGCATGTTTGGATGGCATGGCCCACCCACCAACCCCCCTGCCCCTCTGCCTCTGTTCATATGTCAGTCACTGTCTTCCAGCCTGTAATTTTCCATCTACTGTAACAGTCACGGGCGCATCGCCACCCAGGGAACTTTTAAAATAAATAAAGAATTCATTAAATAATTAGTATCTCCACAACAATCTCTTTTGTTCTGTCAATCTCAAAACACTCAAAAAGTCACCCTGAGAGACGGAGAGACGTGGAGAGAGAGAGAGAGACAGAGAGAGACGGAGAGAAAACGGCTGAGCGAGCAGTGGAAAGATCAATTTAAAAAATTAAAAGCATTGAATTTAAAAAAAAATGCTTTTACTTATCCACCATTGATTACATCTAATTGGGCCCCCTTTCCTGAAAAGATAGCATGTGTTTATGTGTGTGTGTGCGCGCATGTGTGTGTGTGTGTGTGTGTGTGTGTGTGTGTGTGTGTGTGTGTCAGCTTTGTGACATTTCCTAATGGTTGGGTGCATAGATGATAAACATTTGGCTGGGAAACAGACAGCTATGAAAGGCTGTCACTCTGAACAGAGACAGCTATAATGGTCTCATGAGTGTCTACCCGGTTGTGTGTGTGTGTGTGTGTGTGTGTGTGTGTGTGTGTATACACATGTGTGTATTCATGAAAGGGTTGATGATAGGGGCCCATCACTTGGGGCCTTGCCATATTTCCTAATTCAAACTCGTCCTCTCACTGGGTGTTTGTCGTCCGAGGCGAGGAGACGCAACGGAACCTCATATTTATCATCTCAAATGTGATATTATGTATAGAAATGACAATATTTCTGTGTCAAGGTGACCTAAGGCTCAAAGGATCTTACGGGTAAATGTAAAAGATGCCTTTTTTATTTGGAAGACCAATGTCAAAGAAGCTCTTCCTATTCATGAATTGATGGCGGAATGTCGGCGCCAGGAGATTGAGGAGTCATCGTTACCTAAATACACACTTGGGGTGACTGAATGCTCCGATACAAAATTCCTTTAATTTAACTTGTAAAATAACGTGTTCCTGTGTTTCTATAAGACTGAAGAAGTCAACATCGTCTATCTAATAACACAGTTTTGGAATGTCAGCCTTCAGCACTCCCCGAGCCACGAGAAGCACTTGTCGCTCATGTCTGCTACTCCTGTCTGCTACTCCTGTCTTTTTACTTTTGTCTAAACCACTACATCGAGACGATTTTTTTTTCTGAAATTAATGGGGAATTAATGATTCCGTTATCCCCCCGCTGTGCGAGGAAAAGGGGGGGTGGGGGGGTTTCGGGATTCTTTTTTTAATCGCCCAACCTCTAGAAACTGATTGGAGCAGAAAAAATACGCCCAGTCCCCTTCTGCCAGGCCTCACAATGGAGGCGCTGATTTTTTTGATAGGGTTCTATGCCATCAGGGGGCCAGCTGGAATTAGAAGTGGATTAATAATTTTAAACAAGGCTAAACCGGCTTGGACTGTCTGTCTGTCTGCTCTTTCCAATGCTTAGCCAATGGTGCGTCTGTTACCCGACCACATCAAAACAATCTAAAAACACTATATGTTCCTAATGAAGAGGGTCGGGTTTAGTTTATAGGCTCCGGAGAGCAGGAAAACATACTTATTTACACAGATTTCATGTGGTTTCGGAGACTGTGAACAAGCCGGGATTATCTACATTTTTACATCCCCAGATAAACCTTACTTTGTCGTAATACTGTGACCTTTTAACCCAATATTTGATCAACTTTGTATTAATTCTCCTAAACTTCCCTTTCACGCACTTTAAATAAAGTAATGCTTCATTTACTGTTAGCTTGCGGTGTAATAAACCCCTAAAACCAGATAAACCTGCCTGATTGCTGCCTTCTCGTCACCTATTGACACTCCATGTTCCAATACATAAAGGGGGGGAAGAAAAAAAGAACTTGAGTGCTTTGATGTTTCCCAGACTTGTGGATGGAGCTGGTAAGACTCGGTCCAGTGAGGGAGCTAAGACCACCAGAATGGTGACCCCCAGTCAGAGGAGGGAAAAAAAAAATTAGGTTTAGCACCAACGGGAGTGTTTAATAGTGAGTCTCAGGGATTTGGGGGGCTATTTGGAGTGATCTAAAAGCAGACGTATTACCAGCTGAATTTGGGTAGTAAAGCCTGACAAATCAGCCCCTGCCCACAGAACAGAACCATGTCTCAATAATCCCCATGTAATTTAAGTGTGTGTTGGAACACAAGTGTGTGTGTGTGTGTGTGTGTGTGTGTGTGTGTGTGTGTGTGTGTGTGTGTGTGTGTGTGTGTGTGTGTCTTTTACAAAGACAGCAGAGGTTTGCCAGAGTTTGAAAGTGCTCTCTCTGTGGTCATGTAGGGACTGGGGATATTTTAGGAGGGGATGATGAGGCAGAAATATCCCTCAGTAATAATAATTGTCCCTCCTCTGGGTGAGAAAGGTCCTAAAGGGACAGAGAGAGAGAGAGAGAGCCAGGAAAGGGGCCACACCGCACACTGAACAGGTTATTTCCATGTTTCAAGCAGCATTATTTTGCATCTAATCCCTTTACAATGCTTAATCCTCACAAGACAAATGCACCTTACAGGAGGATGAAGCACAGATCAAGACAGGAAAACAAGGCTATAACATAAATTCATACTTTTTCCCCTTTTAATACAGTCATTATAAAAATGTTCCGTGAATGTAACAGGGACATTAGCCCCCTTCTGAGCTATTATCCTGGCTGTCTGGTGCTGCAATTTCACACTCCACTGATTCCGACAAGCAGTAGAGGGTCTGCATGCCCCAGATTTCACCTTATTGAGGTAATACCGAAAAATCATTCCCAAGACAAGGTAAATTAAACTGCACACTGGACTGGCACACTGTCGCCAATTTCAGCAGAATATCAGAAGCAAACAAGGGAAGGTGTGAAGCTGCAGAATTTTTCGCATAAAGTTAAAGGTGGAAAGTAAATGGAGCTCATAAAGCTGCTTCTCTCCCCCCCCCCCCCCCATTTTCAGCTGAAACAATTCACAGTTGCTGTAAAATCAGTTATTTTTGTCTGCACTTTTTATTGTTCCGAGAAAAAAAAACCAAGAATCTTTCTATTTTTTGGGGGTGTTGTTGTTTCTTCAAGGTGTGAACTTGAGGGTTGAGTCGAGTCACACTGTCACGTCTACTAATATCACCTTTTACAGCAGCTTCCACCGCCTGCATTTGTAATGCATGAACGACGGCACATTCAGTGACAGACAGAAGAGCTGATCCATTATTTATGCACCGCAAGAATGAAAACAAACCGCCAATGTGGTAACGCTAAACTGTATCCTGACCCAACACACGCAGCTTGAGTTACAGCTCCGTCTTTTTTCTTTTTTTCTTTTCTTTTTTTTTTTTGTTTGAGTAAGAGAAGAAATCTGTTTAAATTACATCAGGGTTATTTTGATCTTTTTTTTTTTTTTTTTTTTTGCGCATGATAATAAAACCATCCGCGCTTAGAAACATAAATATGCGCAGTGTTTCAATTTGGGGAAGAAAAAAAAACTGCTTTAATTTTCAAACGTTGACCTTTTTATCCTCAACAAAAGTTGAACGTAATTCGTTTCTGCGGAGGAATCATTACATCAGGGTTTTCTTCCCTCGAAGCTTCAACAGTTCCACCTTCGCACGTTGCTCCTGTTTGGATTGAAACTCGGGTTTCTGAGCCTCAGTTGCGGTCAAAGACAGAACGAGTGGGTTGTAACGAAGGAGAAATGCGCACATTTTCTTTTTTTTCCCTGTCATTTGGAAGCTTGTGAAGATGTAAAAAAAAAAAAAAAAAAAAAAAAAAAAGTAGGCCCGGTGTGTTTCTTTTAACTTAAAAGTGCGTCACATGCGGTCGTTAAAGGTGCACACGTGAAGATTAAATTGTCAGCAGGAGAATTTACTCTACCTTTTTAACCCATAATAATAATAATAATGATGATAAGAAATTGATTATAATGATATTTGTCCATATCCATTAAAAGGGAATTATTTTTCATACAAAGAACAAGATGGAACGAACAGAATTTTTTTTAAAAATCTAAAAGTAATTCCTCCTTAAAAAAGTTTTTGAATAATTGTTATATGAGCAACAAGTCAAACTTTCCGTTGGCTTTGGACCTTTGCAGGAACAGAGGAGGGAGGTTTTAGGTTCCACAGGGCCCGCTGAGAGAAAATATGTCATTGGTCATCATAGCTGAGGATAAAGTGTCTCAGAGATGCAGAGGAAAATATTTGGCTATGAAACTTTTTTTTTTTTTTTTTTTAGCAAACAGCAGATTGGTTACAACCTCCCTGTAGGAAAATGTGTGACATATTAAGGAGAGATCTGCCAATCACATGTGTGCAACATTTTTGAAAGAACACTCCGTTAGTCTGGATGTGATTTAGATGTAAATTGTTTTTTTTGGAGGGGGGGGGGGTTGTATTTTAAACTAAAATTCAACCTTTTGTTTGTTTGTTTATTTGTTTTTTCACAGTCCCATTTCAACATATGTGATGAACGCGACCAGAGACGAATGGCTTCAACTACAATGCAGCAAGCACTTTGTCAGTGTGTTGTGAGAAACAATGTCCCTTGTCTTGTTACTGGCCCTCGGACCAGAATCAAAACAGGAAAAGCAATTATTGGAGAGATTGTCCCACAGGCATTGAAAAGCTATCAGCATGAGTGTTGGGATTGGCTTGGGGGACACCTATGGCCCCTTGCATTATCCTGGCATGAGGTCGCTTTGGCAATCGCCTGCCAATTTCCACCAGCACCTGGCTTTCCTTCCCCCACCCTCTGAGCAACACCCCCCCCCCCCCACAGCACACACACACACACACACACACACACACACACACACACACACACACCACCATGGCTCCTTCGCCACCTCCTCTTGACCATTTATAAAGACAACAAAAAATACGTCCTGTCCAGGGACAGTGGTCATCCAAGGTGTGCAATCGCGCTGTATTGTTCCCCGTGATGACCAGACAGAGTGTAGGAACTAGAGGAGAGCGTATCTCTGCCTGCTCTGTTAGTGTTGTTCAGGAGAAACTCTGGAAATATCCAAACCACTGAATAATAGCATGTCTAATGCTGTGAAAATATGAGCCAGCGTTGTGCTGTTTGGGCCAAAAGGCACAGTGGGAGAGTCGAGTCTAGATTAGTGGAAAAGCGGTGAGAAAATAACTGGTGCTGTGTCTAACACTTTTTATTATGGCTGTTGAAAACCTGTGTAACCCAGCTGTTGAATATCAGTCTGTGTTAGTACCTCCGCCACCCACCCTCAAAGCTGCTCCTTTTCCTTCAAGGCCCAGTTACCAAAACACACACTTATTACAGTGGATCACCTCTGATTGTGGCCTCACAAGGGCCTGAGAAATACAAGCTTGTGTCATTGTAATTGTGAGGCTTGTGTTGTGTCCCACATTTCACCTTTCCACACATACCTACAGTGCAAACACAGGAGTGGAGACCAGAAATAAAGTCCTAGAAAAGCTTGATTATCCCCTAGAAGTAGCTGGAAATGCCCACTAGGTTCGTATTTGTCTAAAAAAAAAAAAATCTTACAGCGTTTTTACAGCTCCTTTGATATGAATAACTTCTAAAAATGTGTACAGTTTATTAGGAAATCAATATAAAATGTGTTGTGACTGCTGGCGTGCTCTTTTTATCTGAAATATTACTTACATTTCAAGGTCAAAACTTTTTGGGAAACTTTTTTTTGGTAGTCTTTCATTTTCGGATGATTGCAGGAGTGCGCATAGCAACAACCCTCATCCTGCTTGACTTTCCACGAGACAACACATGGAAAAGTTTATGCATGCATGCAAGAATATTTAATTTCACTTAAGGGCGCCAGGAAATCATAGATCACGTCATCTTATGGGAAACAATAACTATTTATTGTATTTGCTTACACACAGGAGGAGCGTTATTCATAGAAGCTGGCCTTACCGAGGAGGTAAACAGGTGGAAGAAAAGAAAATGACGTCAAATCGTCATAAAACATCATATTACTACGGTGATGTTTACAGAGATGATTGATATCCGCGCTTGTGTGTGTGTGTGTGTGTGCGCGCGCGCGCGTCAAAGAGAGAGTGAGGAAGAGAGAGAGAGAGAGAGAGCATGTATGGAGTTCTAGACTTTCTGTCTTATCAGGAATCCCGCGCGCGCGTGCACACACACACACACACACTCACTCGTGCTTCTGGAGCTGTGGCGGGATCAAGCGGATTGTCATGGTGCTATCCCTGCCTCATGCATATCCATAACGGATTAAAGATTGCGCAAACATTACGCAACACAGCAACTCGCCTTTTATTGCGTTGACTGGCATTTCTGGGACACATTGCAATGGTGCAAAAAGATATAGGCCTAGCTGTGTTGTGATGTAGGTCAAACTCTCCTGTCTGTTTGTCTGTCTGTCTCTCTCTCTCTCTCTCTCTATTTGTCTGTCTATCTATCTATCTCTATCTATCTATCTATCTATCTATCTATCTATCTATATCTATCTGTCTGTCTATCTATCTATCTCTATCTATCTATCTCTATATCTCTCTCTCTATCTATCTGTCTGTCTATCTATCTATCTCTATCTATCTATCTCTATCTATCTCTCTCTCTCTCTCTATCTATCTATCTGTCTGTCTATCTATCTATCTCTATCTATATGTCTGTCTGTCTGTCTATCTAGGAGAAAAGTCCCCCTTGAATGAAGTCTTTCGATAACAGAGTCGCACTCTCTAATTCTCATTCATTATCCCAAGAAAAGGAGCCATTAACTTGCTTTGTCCTCTTTATTTTAAAGCGGTGATGAATATGTGAGCGCTGGTGTCCGTGTCCCCAGGGGAAGACCCGTGTTGCAAGGTGGAGGTCCCCGGGATGAGGGGAGGGGAGCAGAGGGGGGCGGGTGGAGGAGAAGGTGGTGGAGAGGGGCGCTCAGGTGAGGGATTTGTTGAATTCGGTCATTTATTCATGAATGCTGAGGATATCAACTTTAGTAGCTTTATTTATTAATTTTTTTACTCTGCTTTTAAATCAAACTTGTAACCCCCCCCCCCCCCCACACACACACACACACACACCGGTAACCCGCAGTGTTCTTCTGGGAGGAAACATCTCTTAACGCAGCGTTTAGGTCGGAGCAACGGGCCATTAAATGCATGTCAATAGCTCATTTCACCCCTTTACCACCTCGCAAAAAGTGTTGAAAATACATCTGTCAAAAGACAAACGCAAAGCACAATTGCCGAACATCTGCTTTGCTGAACGAGCTGCTTGCCGGAGACTCACTCCTGGGACCTATTAGCGTCGATTCGTGCGCCTGCTTTGATAAGGAATTCATCAAGTTCCTGACACCCCGCCAGATGTTCGGGAATTAGTCCCGTCTCCTGCTGGACACACTAATAATAGCGCGGCTTTCAGATAGAAGTTATTACAAGAGGTGGCTGTAAATGACACGAAATGATTATGTGAGTCAACATTTGTTAAGATTGTTCACGTCACAAGGGTAAACAATTTAGTTTGCTCCCTTCATTTATTTGGCGTTTCTCTCAAACCCGCTTGAACTTCATTGGATGCTGCTGATAACAAGGCCGAACACTTTCACTCACTTCCTCTGGACGAGAAACGCCTGCAGGCTACAGTAGACAGAGCGCTGGCCTCTATGTTAATGCCTCTTAGGAGTCAATGGGAGAAGAATTGAAGTCAAAGACAAAGCCGTTGTGTTAATCAGCTCGCATCACAAAAGCCATAAAAAACACGTTGAGATATAAAGACACCATCGTGGATTAAGGTGCTTTAGTGAACGCATATTCAACACCCCGCTGGAGGTGAAATAAGCGTCGATAATTGGCAGGCTTCCGAAGCCTTCAGTAATTATCAGATGTATGTTAGCTCTCATGCACCTATTGATTTACCGTGACATATTTTCTCTCTCTCTCTCTCTCTCTCTCTCTCTCTCTCTCTCTCTCTCTCTCTCTCTCTCTCTCCTTATGATGCTTCAAATCCATCTCGCTTCAGTCCAATAGACACTGCGCGTTATTACAGACAAAAAAGAGCAAAATAGGAAAAAAGAAAAGGAACAAAAACGCGCAGGAAGCTTAATATACAGTAACCCATCTTCCATTAAGATCCGCGCCCACTCTAAGTGATGATAACTTTTGTTAGCAAGGTGCTGCATCTTTAAGTGCCCTTGAGCAAGGCGCTGAACGCCCTCCCGCCACTCGGCTGAAAAGAAAAAAGCCAATAAATCCTCCGTGTGCCAGCAGTTCATCTGAAACTTCTCTGAATTCATTGAGAAGAGCTGTGTGCATGTTTGATAATGACTAATGAATGATCGTGCTAAATGATTAATGAGTGATAAAATAGCCACTGGGTTTATTAAGACGCAGCCTCCGTTGCGTGACAAAGGGCGTTGGGGACCTGCTTGTGTCGCTTTATCCTCTTAGAGCGCGCTCCTCCGCTTAGCCAGCAAATACTCCTCTGACTGGAAGAGGGAGGTGGTGGAAGAGTGTGTGTGTGTGTTTCTGTGTGTGTATATGTGTGTGTGTGTGTGTGTTTCTGTGTTGCGCGCTCGCCTCGACATTAAACTTCAGCCTCAACTCAAATACTACTTATTTCTTTCGACATCCCTTCTTCTAGCACCACTTCCATCTCTCTGTCTCTCTTTCTCCCTCTCTCTCCCTACCGGATACAAAAGCAGATAAAGATTACAGGCTGTTGCCAAAAGTCAGCTGCCGTCCCGCGGGTACACACGGAGCCAAATATAGAGATCCGTAAAATAACTTGAAGGCGCGCTAACGTAAATCCGCGCGCCAGTTGCAGTCAGCTGCAGCGGCGCATTGTTGTGATACAGCCGCTAGTCTTTACACCGTCACGTGACCGTCGCTGCTTTCTAATCCATTGAGAATCAAACAGAATGGAGCCTCTCATGTTTTTTTGTTTTTTTGCTTCTTTCTAGATCGCGAGTGCTCCAGTTTCCAGTCTTTCTGGAAACCATGTATGCGTAAAGTGTACCCGCGTGTAAAATGCACACGCGGGTGAAGGTAAAAGCGGCTAAACGCGGCTTTATTACGGAGCAGATCACTTAACCCACTGGTTCACATAATGTGTCAGCAATGAGCCAAATCCATATTTATGGATGTATGGGTTGGTACCATGTGCTGCTGCCGGTCAGATCCACGTCCGTGCAGCAGCAGCATCACTGATTCAAGCCCCCATGTGAGCCCTTCGTGTTTTGGAGAGAACCGGGGTCTCGGTTATTTGACGTCACGGTGTCTGAGAGGAGGAACTTGAAATGTGCGACTAGACGAGCCGGGCAGGGAGAGGAGGGAGGAGGAGGAGGAGGAGGAGGAGGAGGAGGAGGAGGAGGGGGGTGTACGTGAGGGAGAGATGGGGTGATGGTGGTGGTTGGTGGAGGGGGGGGGGGTGAAAAGAAATGAAATCAAACGGAATGCGATGGGTGCGCTTGCGCAAAAAGTAAAATAGAATGAATCGTAAATGTGTGGAGGAGAGGAGAGCTGGAGGTTTGCTGCAGAGGAGAGGGGCTCTGATGGTGGGTGAGACTGGAAACACGTCGGTGTTCCTCAGCACAACAAGCTCATTTGCCTCGGTTCAAACTGCATGTGTGTGATATGAGAGATCTCAAGCGAGCGCATGAGCTCCTTCTTTTTTTGTGAATCAGACTGATTTGTAATTTGTTATGATGGCGTCCATTGATGTGAGGTAACTCCTCTGGTTGTTTTTATGAAGCGGGTCCTTGTTAATCTGGTGGTGGGAGACGCTGAGGCAGCGCCACTCTTGGCAACGCGTCCCACTCCACTTTCACGGTCACACAGTGTCCTCAGTTGCCCGTCTTCCAGTCTGCACGTCAGGATTATTACAGCCATTAAGCTCTGGTTTATTTTTAAAAAAAAAAGAGTTGAAATTAAATCACTGCACGTGCAGTTATGCAGAAGGAGACATCTCCCCTCCTCGTCTAACACCCCACTCCTATATAACAGTGATTTTCTAACTTCCACCTCTCAGTATTCCCAATCTCTCTCTCTCTCTCTCTCTCTCACACACACACACACACACACACACACACACACACACACACACACTATACTAAGATGGCGTCTTAATCAGTGTCAAGTTCAAGTGACTCCCACCAGTCTGACAGACACACACACACACGCACACACACACACACACACACACACTACACGCACCTTGTGCCCAATAAGTGTCCAGTGGTAGAACAACATGCTAATAATAATAATGATAATGCTAATATGGCACATAACATGATAACATAATCAACGTAGCAGTCTTTGAGTCACTTTTCATAATGTTTTTTTTAATTTCAGTCAAAATTTCCGTTCACATTTCTTCATAAATAGTTGGTAAAACAAATCAACCAACATACAGTAGCCTAAAAAGTACAAGGAACCTTTTGCCTCTGGTAGCTAAGTAGGCTAACGCATAGGCCCGCTGTTGTAACATGGTTTTGCCTAAATGTGGCACAGTGACACAGTTCATCAGTAAAACATTTTAGCTCTTCAGGAATAACTCGAAGTGTGACCCATTTCTCCCAGAAAGTGTTACAACATCACATTCTTGCTGTGTTTATACATCAGATATTTTTTTTTTCCTCTGACCTCAGGACAAGGGGCAGAAAGATGGCGGGTATAAGAAAAAAGTTCTTTTAAATTAAGGTATAGAAAATAGCATATAAAACATATATTCCTTAAATTATTTAAATAAACGTATTTCATATATCACTGTCACGAGGTACCTTTTTTTTACATTTTATTTTAAAAGTAGTGCTGGTGGTCTGAAATTGTTCTCGTATGAGTACAATATACTTTGTGTATGCATAATATTTAATTCTTGAGAATAGGTTACAATGCAATGCTGTAACTCTTTTTGCCACTGAGCGTACCCCCCCTCCCTCCCACATAGATCTAAAATTCCTTCCACTAAATTTTGTTAACACAAAAAATGTCATCTTGACAAGTTATTCACACAAAACAAGCAAAGGTGTAATCAAACTGCTCTATATGCAACACCACAACAAATAACACGCTTAGTTTCACAGAAGAATTACATTTAAAACAATGCAAGCTGACAGACAAAAAAACTTTTTTTATTTTTGAAGATACTGTGTTGTGACAGTTCCATTGTTGCCGATGCACACATTTAATTAAACATACTTGCACAAAGACATTGCTGGAACTATAAAGACTGCCATACCGGCGCATGTTTGGGTGCTTGACCCGAATTTAATCGTCAAAATACTGTCACCTTGATTTGGAAATCATGAACTTCGTACACTCGTCTAAAACCTGTATAGGAAGAGTGCAATAGGCTGATGAGATTCTTTTTTTTTTCAATACTGAGTTTATGCTACGAATTGACATCTATATGTCTGATTCTATAAAAGTAAAATACAGGAAAACCAAAAAAAAAAAGAACCAAAAATAAAGATATCAACAGAACCGTTTTATAGCTTCTCAGCTCAACTGAACTCAGTTCTACAAAGTCACTGATTTACATGTCAATGGTCTCATAAACAAAATAAACGTGATGGAAATATCTGCATTATATTTAGACAAATCCATAATATTCATATAGATGATTTCTTCAATCCAAATAAGACACATGTAGGCCTATTGGTTAAAAGGAAAAGACAGAAGGATACAATCGCGATGTTGGAGCTTTAGAGTTTATCATTTGTTCAATGTTAAGCTGGTTATGACCAAAAACTGTACAGTTCTTGTTAGAAAACATTTCCATAAATATCATTTAAGTTTCAGAACTTATACCCATAATTAAATTACAAATTGATAAATATGGCATCATGGATATGTATTTACAACGGTATTAACAAAAGGCAACGTTATATTCAACGGTAACAATCGTAACCTAATACCACATTTCTCCACCTGAAAACGGACGTTGACAACAGATTCGACCCCATCAAACAAGGAAATACATTCACGAGTATAATATTTATTTATGATTTTTTTTTTCTGTGTTCAAGTTCATGACAAAGACTTTGGCACGTTTCTTAAGACTGTTTGAAGTTCCAACAATCAATTGAAGAGGCGACAATAGCGCGTCGCCCTTATAAAACAGCGTGAAATAATCTTCCTTTTTTATTCTTTTTTTTAAATAAAAATTTGAGAAAATACATTAAATGAAAAATAAAACATTTTTTCCTGAAATCTTTCAACTAAAAGATAAAAAAAACCATTTATGTATACTGAGAAAGTATTGTGTTTATTTATTCGTGATTTATTTTATTAATTTTTTTTTTTATTTCCTCAAAACTGCGGAATAAAAGTCCAATTTCGTGATCCTGAGAACGGACGTGGCCTGCTTGGTGCTGGCTTTTGCTCTCATCTTCTGGTTGTAGTCCCAATCCCACTTGTTTGTGGCTGACAGTGTGTGTGTGTGTGTGTGTGTGTGTGTGTGTGTGTGTGTGTGTGTGAGAGAGAGAGAGAGAGAGAGAGAGAGAGTGTGTGCGTGTGTGTTTGTGGCTGACTGTGTGTGTGTGTGTGTGTGTGTGTGTGTGTGTGTGTGTGATTGTGTATGAATGTGTGTAACGTGAACAGGAATTGTTTTTAAGTTTTTTTTTTCTTTTTTCTTTTTTTATCTTCATTTATCCTCAACACTGACAACCGTCGTGGGTCCACATTGTTCCTCTGACTTCAAACGTACCATTCGTTAAAGTTGGGTGCCAGTCCTTCGCTGTGTCCAGGCGTGTTTTGAACGGCTGACGGCGGTGTTTTTGTCGGATCCTCGGTGGTGGCTGAGACCAGCACAGGCGGTGTGGACGACTCGTATCCAGAGCTTGCTGCTGGGGACGATTCGGAGCCTTGAGACTCATGGACCTGCGTGGGGTGGTGGGGTGGGGGGAGGAAGAAAATAAAACACACTTTTAAATGACTTCAAACATCGGCTGGAATTTAAACTGCAACTTTAAAACTTGATTCAAGCAAAAACTATGAATGGCTTTGTTTACGATTATCCTCTAAAGAAAAATCGATAACAAAATTCCGTGTTTTTTTCCTTTCTTTCTTTCTTTCTTGGAAGCAAATAGAAGAGTCTAAGGGTAGAGTAGAACACACTCCTATTAGAAAGATCTCAAGGTCACTACTAGACTGAATACATCAAAATAGCACTTGTGCATTTTTAGAAGTGGCTGCTGGTGGTGGTAGTAGTAGTAGTAGTAGTAGTAGTAGTAGTAGTGGTAGTGGTAGTAGTAGTAGTAGTAGTCATCCCTGTCTGTCTGTGGGAGACGAGGGGTGGGAGGAGGGGTGCTGGTACTTGTGTCTGTGTGTGTGTTAATGTGTTTAAGGAGTAATGAAGACGTTAATTACCTTCATGTGTTTCCTGAGAGAGCTGGGGTGTGTGTAGGACTTGTCGCACACTTTGCAGATGTATGGCTTGTCTGACGTGTGCACGTGCATGTGCTTTTTCCTGTCGCTGCTGTTGGCGAAGCGTCTGTCACAGCCATCAAATTCACACTTAAACGGCTTCTCACCTGCAGGATTAAATACACATCGTGAACACTCTTTACAAAAAAAAAAGAGGATAATAGTACGATGAACAACAACAACAACAAACTCCCGTTGTAGCACCACCTGTAAATCTCCAGCCGGCAGATTTAAATTGTCTGCAAGCGATTATATAATAGAGGTAACCTACATTTTTCTGGGGTCGACATTGATATAGCTGCACAACTAGGCTACACACCGCTCTGTCAGGCTTTATTTATTCAAGAGGCCTGCTCCATCATGCTGCTGCTGCTGCTACTGAATCAACATTTTACACACACACACACCAAAAAAGAAAAAGAAAAAAAGAAACAAAGCCAAAAGCTAATTGTGTGTGTGACCTAGAGACCTAGAGTGACGTACAAAAACACAGTTTCAGCTTCGGCTTGTGATGACTTTACTATCTGAACACAGCACAAACAACACAAAAGTTGACGCGACTTATCAACAAACAAAAGTTGCTGCGAGGAATCTTTGAAATTAGCCAGCAAAGTAAAGACCTAACTGATCTGTTAAAAACTACCAAAACCCCCCCAAACACAAAAAGAAGATTTTTAGAGTATTCAACATGTTAGTAAATGTGCCCCCCCCCCCCACTCCCCTCCCCCCTCCTAACTTCTCTAATGACTAACAACACACTCAAGTTTTACATTTTCTTATTTGAGTTTTTACGCGCACCTCACCCCTGCCTTACCTGTATGTGTTCTTTTGTGGATTTTCAAATTTTCCGATCTGGCGAATATTTTCCCGCATCCGGGGAACGGGCACGGGAAGGGTTTCTCGCCCGTGTGCACTCGGATGTGGTTGACGAGTTTGTACTTGGCCTTAAAAGATTTCCCTTCTCTCGGGCAGTCCTCCCAGTAGCAGACGTGGTTGCTCTGCTCGGGGCCGCCGACGTGCTCCATGGACACGTGAGTGACCATTTCGTGCATGGTGCTGAAAGTCCTATCACAAGTCTTTTTGGGTCTGTTCATCTGGTTCTCGTCTATCCATTTGCAGGATAATTCTTGTTTAATCGGTTGCCTCATGTATCTGAAGAAGGCCCCCGGACCGTGGTGTGTCGGCACATTCATTCCCATGTTCATATTGATAGGGTGGTTGTAGTTGTGAAGCTGAGCCCCGTAGGGGTCCGTCCGAGGGCTCGCCACCGGACGATACGGATCAGGTCTTCCGAAAATGTCCCCTCGTAAGCCAAGATGCATTTGGCTGTTAACTACATGTCCACTCGGCGATGTGTGGCTCACCCCCTGGTCGTGAAGTCCGGGAAACAACAGATGTCCGGGGTTATCGGGGATCCCGGGCGGCCCGTGGAGGCTCCCCGCCGAAGCTGCAAAGAGCCCATGCTGGGCGCTCGGCGCTGTGGACTCTCCAACACTCCGGTTCCGGAAGAGAAAGTCCCGTGTTGAATTGAACGCTCCCCCGCCGTACGAGCCCACCTGCCCGCCGTGAGTGTGTCCCAGAGCAGCTGCATATCCAGTGGCTTGCGGGGTGAAAGCTGAAGTCTGACTGGAGGCGATATCGTGAGCCACGGGGCTGATTTTGAAAGCAGCGGAGTGGGAGGATTCGCTGAATGGATTCAGTCCCAGACTCGGGTCTCTGTTCCCGATTTCGTGGTGCCGTGGTGTCCCGAAACTCCCCACTCCTAACGATGCAAACTGCGGACCGCTATCAAGAAGCATAGTCATGAGCTTGAAGCAAACTTAAGAGATGTGAAGAAAACTGAAAATAAATTTAAAATCCAGTTTAGCGGAGCGCGCAAGCTGCAGACGCCGCGCCGAGATTTACCACGTTGCGCACAAAATAAAATAAAAAAACAAACCAAGCCCAAACGGGGAAAAAATCCTATGCGTCAAGTGTTTGGGAGGAAAAAAAAACTCCCGTTGACTGCGATCCGTGAGAAAGAGGATCAAACTTCCCCCCCTTTCCAGGCGGATGATGTCCTTGGACTGATAAAGTCAATCACTCACTCCCAGAACATAAATGAACTCGGGAGGCAGTGCTACGACAGCCAATCAGCGTCCAGCAACCCATCTGACACGTGACTTGGAAGGAGGGTGTTAATTGGCTAGATTTCTGGTGATTGGCACAGTTTGGTATTGAAGATGGCAGGTCGTCTCAATTGGGTTCATTTGATTGGTTCTTACAGACATGATTTTGCAGGTAAATAGAGCTCTCTAGCGCAGAGAGCGCGCGTGTATGTGAGTGCGAGTGTGTGTGTGTGTGTGTGTGTGTGTGTTATGCGTAGCGCGGCTCTTACATGTAGCTCTGTGCCGTTTACTGCTAAGAAACTCCCAAACACCCGTATAAAAACAGACGAGCCTGCAGGCTGCTGCTGTTCTAACAAGCAGAGTCAAACTTTTACCGGATAAATCAGTATTTACAGGAACATTTACTATGACTGAACTGTGAATGCAACGTAAAAAACACTGACTGCATTGAATCTATCTATCTATCTATCTATCTATCTATCTATCTATCTATCTATCTATCTATCTATCTATCTATCTATCTATCTATCTATCTATCTATCTATCTATCTATCTATCTATCTATCTATCTATCTATCTATCTATCTATCTATCTATCTATCTATCTATCTATCTATCATATGACCACTTTGGCTCTTATTAACTGAAAACTTGAATGTTCTTGGCACACTTCCAAAATGTGGCTTTCTTGAAGCCGCTTGAAACGGGGGAGGGGGGGTTGGTGGCGGGGGAGGGGGGTATTTTTTTTCCTGCAAAGCTCTATAGGGTGTAAGACGAGGGGGGGGGGGATAAAGGACAGACAGAAAGATGGCAGTAATTGTAATATCCTGAGTTTTTTTTTTTTTTTTCGGGCTTAGCCAAAAAATTCGAGGCATTGAGCGAGTTTCACAGGGCTGCCGCTGACTCGCTGCAGGACACATAAAATCTGATCAAGTTCAGAGACGCGCTGAGTGCTTCAAGCGGCGCTTTTTAACTCCAAGCCTTTCACATGCCCCCCCCCCCCACCCCCCTCTCAATCTGTCCCAGGAAGGAGCTCACATTCTTTATTTTAGGGGGCTCTGGACCCAAAAAAAAAAAAATCTTCAAATCACTCCTTCATTCTGGTTTCGCCCTCATACCACATTCACTCCCTAGAACATTTCCACGAGAAAAGAGTTGTAGATCGAAAAAGGTGAGTTTTCCCTACTTATCTCTCTCTCTTTTTTTGGGGGGGGGGGGGGGTGTCACAGGGAAGGGGGCACGAGCCGGGCCTGCATGTTGGAGGAGTGTGTGGATACACTCTTTAGGGATTCAGTTTTCTTAGATGCCCGTTTAGGCCTCATATGGTAATTTGGGTGTTAGACGGACTAGCATACCTCTGGTTTTTATGGTCGCCGTGCGCGTTTGTAGCAACCTCAAAAACTTATCTTGCAGCAAAACAACGAATCTCTCCTTTTCCCTCTGCAAGCTGCTCTCTCTCTCTCTCTCTCTCTGTCTCTCTCTCTCGCTCTCTCTCTCTCTGTCTCTCCCTCTCCCCCTCCCTTCTCTCTCTCTCTCGCACTCTCAAACCACCAAGGCATAACCTCTTCTCTCAGTTTACTCCCCCTTCACTCCCACACGCTCCTCTCTCTCTCTCTCTCTCTCTCTCTCTCTCACTCTCTCTCACTCTGTCTGTCTCTGTCTCTCTCTCCCTCACACACACGCGCACAAACACACACACACACACACACACACACACACACACACTTTTTGCTGTATGAGATTTATGGCGACCTTTGTGAACTTCCACAAGTGACAAGCAGCCCGTTAAGTTTTCCAATATTCCCTCCATATTTTATGACCTTGTTCAAACTTTTGAAAGCTTTTTCTTTTTTTAATCACACCACCACTTCAGATGACGTGTGCACGTGTGTTTGCAGCCATATTATCGATGTAAAAAAACGAAAAGTTATATTAAGGTGTTTTAGATGAGTCACGTCGTATGAGCCCCAGCCCGCATGCTGAGAAAAAAGGGAAGCTGTCAACTACTAATGTAAAGCAACTGTTGCTTGATATCCTGAGCTTCTCTGTGGTGACATTTATTGAATGTTAATTTAATTCTGCAAATATGACATGTTTGGGCTTTCAACACATATTTTCTAATGATACACGTTATTCCCCAGCATCAAAAACAACCCCTAGAATTCATGTATGTATATAGGATTTTTTTTTTCAATTTCATGATCAAATAAAACTACCTGTTGTCTGCAAAACAACTTAGTTTATCATGAAAAAAACAACAAAACAAATATGGAGAAAGACGGCTCAGTGGACCTTTTAATGAAGTTGTTTTTTTAATCTATCGTTTGGCTCGCTCACGCCAGCAGTTTCATTCAAAACAAACCGCTATCCACTATTTCTCTTTTATTTGTTTTTTTTCCCTTAACAATTCAATTCACGCTATTTTTTGTCTTATTTAATCCTAATAAGGGGTTTGTTGTGCAGAAAATTAAGGCAAATACGCGCCTGCTTTTACATTGTTTATATATTTTGTACTGAATTTAATTTATTTAAAAAAAAATATGATGACTAATTCCACGTGGGCGTAATATGACGTCCGAGTGAAGGCAGCGTGTTCTGCAGGAGTGCGCTATCTAGAATTTGATTATTTAGTTATCTCTGCCGGGATTACCTCATTGGGCGTTGGGATACCCCATTGGTTATAACATAATCTAATTCAAACTGAGCATGCGCGTTACCTTAAAATATCACAATATTGTAGTGTGCATAGCTCTGTGACAGTAGGCCCATGCTGCTGGAAAAGAGCAGAACACATCAGCCATACTGGTAAAGGACTGATATTTCTACATCTGTATACCTCCTTCTTGCAGCTATATTTCTCTGCTTTATTGCAGTGAATAGCCAAGCTGCATGATCATAATTATCCTTTATCACAAAACTGGCCATAGGAGCCCAATTCTCAGGATTTTTTTTCTTTAAGCAAAGAGTGTGATTCTTTTTCCTTTTTTTTTTTGTGTGTGCCCATGTTGTCTGGCCTGTAGCCTGACTATGCTTGGCTGCCTGCTCAGGCCGCTGGTGCCTACAGACAAGTTTGTGGTCTTGAAGTTAACTCAATAGTGCCCAAACAAAAGTGAATTTTTTATAATAATATTTTTAAATCATTGCCAAAACTACAACCCATCCTTACCTCCATGCATTATATAGAACAGTATTTGAATGTAGTTTGAATATTTATTTCCTAATAAGGTCAGAAAATGGCAAAAAAAAAATCCCAACGGCTAAATAAATACTATTGTGGTTCTCCGTTTAAACTACATTTCCATTGCTAGATTATCTGTATTTTTTCCAGTGCTTTAATACAGCATATCCACCTCTGAGAGTGTGTTTATACTCACATTAGAAAAGAAATTGTTTCCTGTTTGCTTTCTTCACCACATTTCCCCACTTCTTTTATATATTTCGGAGCCCTCAAGGCTCAGTTCTGCTTTGCTTTCATACTTGAATCCATACAGTAGATATCATCCATTATATGAATAAAATATCTTACTGTTTTGGCTCGCATCCATTTCAATTATACTGTTTACCAAATGAATGCAACCTTTGCAATGTCTGATTTTTCATACACGCTAAAGCCAGTATTTACAAAACGCGCTAATATTATTATTTATGTGACTTTTTGCTCAAATAGAGCAGCTCATCGGGTTTTGTGATAGATCTTCACGCCGAATGACAACTTCGCTGTCTTCGTTATTTGGAATTTCACATTATATTTCTGCGTTGGATGTGGGTTTTTTTTGTTTTTTTGGGGGGTTGTCATCGAAAGGAAGACACAGTCAGAAGCGGTGTGTAATTCAGCGTTGCATCACAGGATTCCAGGCAGGTTGTAGTTGCTCGTAACTGCAGGAGTGGTGTCTGGATTTCCTCGCATCTGTGGTCAGTTGGGTGGTGGAGAGGGCTAATGGTCTCCTTGCTGCGATTTACTGCAGCATCTGTCTGTAAATGGACTCATCCCAAACCTGCTAATTCATCTAAATTTCATAAAGTCATGGCAAGACTGTGGACCCCCACCCCCATCTAAATTTCAGCAACACAACACTCCACACTAACACATGCAGTTGTTTAACCATATACACAGACATAAATACACACCCAAGCATAGTTGTTCGAAATACATACACATAATAATTTTGTCACAAGGACGCGCACACACGCGCACGCACGCACACACACTCACACACGCACACACCAGGATCTGGATCCAAATATTTTTGCTTTACATCGGCTTTTGTTTTTATAATTATTATTTTCACACGTTGACATGAATCTGTGGGTGACGCAGACTCAGATTGGGTTTTTTTTATCTATAAAGAAAGGAAATTAGCAACTTTTCGGTTTCGAAAATGGTGTGAAACGTTTGCTTTCACACTGAGATTGTATGTTCTTCTTTGTCACTCATCTGCTCCATATTTACTGTGGGAGTGACTCTGACCTTATGGATGTGAGGAGTTTTGCCTGACATGAATGTTTTAATGGTTGGGAGGGGATATTTTGAATGTAACAGTCACAAGGATTTTGTCTGGCCTGTCAAGCAACCGACACAAATGACCAGATTTACAAAGCTGGAGGGCTGGAAGGGATTGCTGATGTCAAAACGCCAAAAAAACAAAACAAAAACCTAAACATTTACACTGGAACTGTGTATATCAACCCTTTTAAAGCCAAACTGAGACGTCGTCATTTATTTTTTGTGTTAAATTGAGGAAGAAAGCTGGTGAGATGTTGTAGATTCACATGATAAACTAATGGTTTGAGTAGAGTTTTGCACGTTTTCCGCCCATCATACCAAAAAGGATGTTGTCTGTTGCTGTGCTGCTAAACTCACCAGATAAAGTAGTATCACATGAACATCATGGTAAACTGACTTGGTGAATTTAAAACATCCAAATTCACTATATACACATTCACACTATTTATTTATTTTTTAAAGTTATTGTTGCATAATTTTAACCTGCAGAAAAAAAACATCTCATTTACCACAACCCCCCCCCCCCTCCCCCCAAAAAAGAAAAAAAAAACTCCTGGATACTTTAGGGTCAATTTGAGAATTTTTCCTAATTCAGATGTCATGTTTATTTAAATAATCTTATTTTTTACAGCAGTAAATTACATTATAATCTGTTCCAGGTCCGGGAAGATCTATTTAGCACGCTTTATTGGCTTTTTATCTAATTTACTGAAAAGTGAGCCTGATCATTCTTTTAGAATCATCTTAAATCTTAATTTGCTTCTCTAGATGAGTGCTTTTTGCTGCAAATGAGGAAGTAGAATTATTTGGGTCGCGGGTTCTGTGAGCCCTTTATACTCCCTGAATGACACATTGGAACCTGCCTGTTTATTGGCCTTCAACCCTCAATCATTTTCGGAAATGCATCGGGTTAAAGGTTGGCAAACACGAGCGTCCATTACAATCATGACTGAATTAGGCCAGTCCTGGGCCTGTCTACTATTTTGCGGCCCTTAATGTCATGTGGGCCCCCTTGCTTTGTCTCTGTCGAGGATCGACGACAGGTGACGTCAGCATAACAATGTGCACAGGGTTTGTGTTTGTGTTTTTTTTTCTCTTCCCCCTACTGTTTTTTTTTAAAGAAAAAAAAACACCTAAAAAAAAAGTAGTGATAAAGTCCGTCTGTTCGCTTCTTATCAAATTAAGCCTGGAAGCTGCAGTCCAGAGCCAACGTGCAGATTTAAATAAAAGCGGCAGATAAAGGAATTTGGCTCGAACTGGTAGAAGAAGAAGCTGCTGGTTGGAGCGGAGGAGAGGAGTGCAGGATGTGCTGCACTAGAGGAGCTGCTGTCCTCACAGAACCTCGAAGTAAGAAAGTTGACGTGAGTTTCCTAGGAACAGTGCAGCCTATCCTCTGCTGTTTGTCACGTTTCATCATTTACATTTTTACGTAACTCTGAGCCGCATGGTGCTCTTTTTTTTTCCCAGGATCAATAATTTATTTAAATGAGAGGAACTTTATACTTGACATATTCTGAGCAGCATTGAGCTCAAAGGTGGGTTTTTGTTTTGTTTTGTTTTTGGTTTTGTTTTCACCCAATTACACAGGTGGAAAACACATCAAATGAATAGCTTCCCTGGTATGAAATGATAGGGGACTACTTGTTGCTTAAGGTTTTCTAGGACTGACGTGTGTGCCTTTACGACAGCGTCAGAGACACTTAGAAAACGTGCTGCCTCCAACTTTTACTATGACTTTTAATTCTTTTGTATTTATTTATTTACTTATGACCTCCCATGAAATCATTGTTGCGCGTGAAATAAGAGTTTTTTGTCTTATTTTTTAAAAAATTTATTTAATTTAATTTTTTTTTTTAAAGAGTGAAAGTCGTTTAACTTTTCTCTCCAGTTGAAAGTCGTGACAGCAATTGTTTCGGACACGAAATGGTCGCTGTCTCTGTTTTTGAGTGCAGGGCAGGAGTGGGACCTTTACTTTGGCGTGATTTTTTCCACTGAAATGAAGAAAAAAAAGAAGAAGAGCTCCTCACTAGATCTGCTCTAATTGTCTTGAGTTTTTGCTTTTAATCATATTTAATCAGCAGACTTCCTTTTTTATATACATCAAATGATTAGTATTAAATCTTATCCTGTGCATTTTTCATATGCAGAGCTTTAAAGAGGCGGGGGGGTCTTGTGAGGAGGCGCCTGGAGCAATATCTGGGAGTATCGCGGCACTTTTCAAAGCATTTTCTGTGCGATATTTGAAAACGGAGTCGTGCAGTGAACGCCTGCGTGTCCCTTTTAAAACAAACCCAGCGCCTGTCAATCACAGCGCATTCCAACCAATCCCAAAGCTCACTTTTTAAAAGCTGGTTTGCCTGCTGTGCTTTTATATTGCACCATGGCCTGTTTCGAAGCATTTTACTACCACGGTTATTGCCACAAATCAAGAGGGCAAAGTGAACGGGATGGGACTCACACCAACCTTAACGAAATTGAGTCTGCTTCCTACTTCAGCGAAGTTCACGGCCAAGAATTTCACATGTAGATGATATATGTATATATAAATTTATATTTATAAATAACTTATATTTCAAGGTGTATTCTGGGAGCTGCAGTGGTTGATTTTGCAAACTCACAGCCAAACTCACAACTAAACATGACAAGCCTTTCGAGGTTTAGTGGCTGCCCTCTCGCTTGCGTCAACCCCGGAGAGAGCAATACTGAACCCAGCGTGGTGCTGCCACCTTTGGCAGGGGAGCACATGGGACACCCCACTGGCAGTTCCTTAAAACTCTGCCCCTCGCACAGTTTGCGAGACTACCCTGAGACGAGGTCCAGTGCATATGTTGACCACTCGGTTCCCACTTTTTCAGACTCTGGATACGCCAGCCACCGCTTAGAGCACAGCCCTAGGGGCATTATCATTGGAGCCGGCATGCCACCCGTCACCGATCAACTGGCATCAAGAGCAAACCAACATGGCGGGATTGGAAGGTATCGTGACTTTTCTGGCTGCAGAGACAACAGAAGCCATGCTTTTTTTACAAGTTACCAGGAGCAGGCCCACGCCTCCACCGACGCTGCCCGTGATCTCGGCAGCCAGATGATGCTGGGTCTACCTGGCGACCTCCTCACTCGGACCCACCCTTATGGGCAAACTATCAGCCCCAAGGGAAACAGCCAGCAGCTTGTCTCACAGTTCCTGGGTCTCTACAAACCCCTCAACATGGCAATTCAGCGTGGAGGAGGCGACGCTTTCCTCAGGTGCACTAAACAAACTGTGAAGCATGAGCTGGTGTGCAAGTGGACTGACGGCCAAGAGGGGGCTGGGAAGCTGCCCTGCTCCAGAGCCTTCGGGACCATGTATGAACTTGTCACCCATGTGACAGTGGAGCATGTCGGAGGACCAGAGCAGTCTGAATATGTGTGTCACTGGGAGAATTGTTCGAGGGACAGGAAGCCTTTCAAAGCCAAATACAAGCTGGTGAACCACGTCAGAGTCCACACAGGGGAAAAGCCCTTTCCCTGCCCCTTTCACGGCTGTGAGAAAGTCTTTGCAAGATCAGAAAATCTAAAGATCCACAAGAGGACTCACACAGGTCAGTAAGAATGCTAATAAAATGTATATTTGAATAATAATAATGATAATAATCATGACAATAATAATAAGAATAATAATAATGATGATGTATGTTTATATGACAATATTAAATGCTGCCTGTATGTTCACTTTTTTAAGCTTAATTAATATTTATCAGTTTCTAGTATGTGATTTTATTTTTTCTCTTAATTAATGATGCACCTTTTATTATTATTATTATTATTATAAAAATAATTATTATTAGTTTTATTTTATTTTCATTTTCTGGTTGTACTATTTGGGCCTATTGGTTATAATTCTGGCGTTTTATTTGGCAAAGCAGGTGTTTTCTTTTCTGTCAGTGTTAATGTTTTAGAAGACAAGCATGCAGGCACCACACTGGCAGTAGTAGGAGTAGTGAGGCTCATACAAGCGGGTGCAGTCTGGGGCCTAGTGGTATGGGTGCCTCTCCCACTTCATTCAGTAAAATTATTAAATAAATGCTGGGACACCGGAGAGCTGTGACGTGGCCGTTACGCTGTCTCTGCCTCCCAGGGACGCATCTTCTGTGCGCACCAAAGAGTGGCGCATCACAGTGATGCAGTAGGAAGCAGAAATGTGGGTGACCTCAGTCAATACACGGATTTAATCATCTAAGTAAACTAACCGAGGCCTGTGGGTAAAAGTTAATTTAGTAGTTTAATTACTACAAACACCAGGCCCGTTATTTTAGTGAAATTGGCCTGGGTCACGGAATTTAACATGCTTAGTTTATGTGGGCGTTTCCTGCAAACTGCCTGTCGTAATTGTTTTTTAAAAAAAAAGAAAGATTTCATATGCAACCTCTTCTTCTGTTCACGTCAGTGTCTCTGCGCTTAATCTCACCAAGTCTGAATATACTGAAATGCAAAGTTTCCAATTTAGGATTTTATTCACGAGACCTGATTTAAAAACAAAAAACAAAAAACAAAAAACCCCAAAAACAGCAGTCGCATTCTTTTACTTGCTGTAAACTTTTTTTTTTCCTCGCATGAAATGAAAGATGGATAAATAACAATCTGAGGACACATTTAGGTCTAAACAAGCGGTTTGAATTTTTAGACAATTTATGTCAGGGAAATATATTCACTGTTTTTTGAAAGTCTAAAATAAAGACACCCAACACCCCATTGCCTTAAAAAGCTCATTGAACAGGAACTATTTCACTTTTCTTGAGGCGTCCAGCTCCTTCAGGCCTGTTTACCAGCCTGTGTCTGGCCCTCATGTGCACTACATTAGCATGTTGTTAGCAGGCGTTCATTTGCTGAACCGCCATCAAACAAATCTTTGACTTTTGACGTAAGTAGTGTATTACGCTTATTACGTAATTATCCTTTTGTGGATTCAGTTGAGTCATTGCGTCACTTGTTGCGATCAGATCAACCTTTTTTTTTTTCCCCTTGCCAGTGTGACATGAAGGGTCAGTTTTTGCAGAGGGTTACCACCGAGGCTGGGGGGACTGAAGGGGCGGATGGTGATATGAAGGTCAAATAGTCATGAACGGAGTCCGATGTGCTCCTGGTTTAACTGAATGACACGGTGTCCAGTCAGGTGACACGGGGCATACAGAAGTATGGTCTCACATGACGGGAGGGGGGGGGGGGGGGTGATTCATGGACCTGCAAGCATATTCGTAACACGCCGTCATTTCTCTCTTCTCGCACGTTCAGGTGAGAAACCTTTTAAATGTGAGTTCGAGGGCTGCAATCGGAGGTTTGCGAACAGCAGCGACAGAAAGAAGCACTCTCACGTGCACTCCAGCGATAAACCCTACACGTGCAAGGTCAGGGGCTGCGACAAGTGCTACACACACCCGAGCTCCCTCCGAAAGCACATGAAGCTCCACTGCACCAAGATCCACCACGTCACCAAAAGCGGCGACGCGCGTCCGGGTGATGTCGCAGAGACCAGGTCGACCCGAGTGACGGATGAGTCCCCGATCAGCCCCCCTCACGCTCCCACCTCCACGCACGATGTCCCCCTGTCCCCAGAGAGTCGAGACGAGTCAACCCAGAGGTCACGTTTCCCTCACACGTTTGACAGCTGCTTGGACTACTCCCCACACAGGTCACAGCCCCTCTTGGACCCTTTGTTACTGCAGAGAGGCAGCTACAGGTCCCAGTCCTCCCAGTACCCCTGCGGCCAGACAGGTCACACTTATGCCCAGAGCTCAAGGACTTTCCCCTCCACCTCTCCCTTCCAGAAAAGTATCGTTAATGGATGGTACACATGCCACAGCGGCGTGGACTCTTTCCCACCAAAGCAATGTAGCAATATCCTCTGAGCTGGGACCCAGGCGGTTCGCCATATTTTGGGCCTATTTCTAATCTGCCCCCCCCCTCCCCTAAATCATAAACAAGTACTTTGTGTGTTTTGAATGTTGTTTGAAATATTTAGTGACACGTCTCAGTTATAATATTCAGCCAGATGTGGCGAGCTTCATCTGTGGTCCAGGCCTGTTCTGTAGCCTTATCTATCTATATCAGCTTAAAGTGTTCATGCCTAATTGTTCGCTGTGTTGCATCATTATTAAAGAGAAACTATCTTACAAGTCAAAAGTGTTAATGGGAATCCGCGTGTTGGGAAACTGGGAGTAAAAAGTCTTGCTGAATGTAGCCCTCAGTGTCGGGGTCTTGTGAATGTATAGATGTAATGTATGTCGGAGAAATAATAGAAACTCTATTCATGTCTTTATGTATGTCGCAAGATGAAATAAATATCTGAAATATTTTAACTTTGGGGACCTAACGAGCCTGCGTGATGGGCCGGAAACCTGATGAAGTAATTAAAATACTGCGAGGCTCAGTGGGTGTCCCCCCCCCCCCCCCCCCTTGATTAAGCTTTGCCTCTTCTTCATTACACGTTTCTTGTTTGTATTATATGTATATTTCACATTTTTGTGCAAAGTAAGACGAGTGTGAGCATACTCCGCAGTGTTCGTGATACAATTAAAAACGTTTAATTAGCATACAGTTCTACTGTATACGCCTACTGTATAATTAACTATGTATTCTATATTTTATTAAAGTGTCTATATTCTCTTTGATCAGGAGTGTGTGCTTAAACCCAATCAGTGCATTTTCGTAGTGAACTCAAACTTATTTATTATTATTATTTTAAAAAAAAACTTTTATTTCCAAGATTTTCGCCATAATTGTGCAGTAAGACGTGCGGAGTGCATATGTGGGCGGGGTTTGCGTTCATACGGGGTATTAAAACTGATAGACGGGCTAAATCTCACGTGAGGGAGTGACGCAGTGTCTCGTGTTCGGCTGTATCGAGTGGTCGGTTTGATCGATCGCGACAAGAACGCACTCTTCAACTGCGCCATGAGCGCGCGCGCAGTGCAGGCGTTTTCTGCCGCCATATTGTGCCCTGAGGTCACGTGCACAGTCGTTGCAAGAAGTTCTCAGGTTGCTTTCAGCGGTTAATGATTTGTGTAGTTATTCGATCTCACTCACTCACTCGCTCATTAAAAAAAAAAACGTTTAATTTTGAAAGTGTGCTGTAAAATATCACCAATCCTCTCAAAATATTGTGTCCCCCCCCACAAAAAAATAACTTGAATTGTCCTGTGTTCATTCACTTATTATTCAGTTCAAAGGTAAATTTACTCCTCTCACTGAATGTTTTCAAAGAATGCCGAGCTCCTCAATTTGAATTACTAGATTTACTGGATTTTGTTCTATTCAGAGTCGCACCACCGCTTGTAAAAGGACAATATCTGTTTCGTTTCATCCAGTTGCTGGTTTTACTGACATTTGTTTTGTTTTTTGTGTGTGTGTGTGCGTGCCTTTTTTTGAATGTGTATCTAATCAAACACCTCATTATTTAGAAGTAAATAGATACTTCCATTCAGTCTCACTGCAAAATCTTGTGCGGAGTCTAATTTCTGTGCAGAATTATTTCTGTTGTGTAAAAAAAAACAAAAACAAAAAAAAAACAACCCCAAACAAACAACTCATGTACTCAGTGTCCTTTTCCTGTTCAGCGATGTACTGCTGGAGCTTGATTTTAATAGAGGTCGCATAGGTTACAATTACGGTGAATAATGTAATGATAATAAAAGCTTTTCACCACTGCCAGCAGCAAAGCTTTGTTCCTATATGTATCAGCATTTTACACTGTTGAACATGATGACTGTCATTGTATGCACCAATTTAGTTCATCAAAAAGAAATGTGGTCAAAGGGCAGTGATTTTTTTCCCCACATTTCTTTGAAATATATGCTAACGGTGATATGAAAGCTAACTAGCTGTAGGAAAACGTATCCTTTATTCATGTGAAATGTTTGGGTGGAGGTGGTGGAACCAGGGTGGCCGCAACATACGCAAATGCACTAAAACTGAATTAGAACATGTTTTCTGTGCAGTGTCGGCTATTAATACAAGGTATTATAAGTTAAGAGGGTTTTTTTGTTGTTGTTGTTGGGTTACAACGCTCTTATTTGGATGCCCATTCTGCCTATATAAAGCTTTATTTTTAAGGCAGAATTCAGGTGGGACAGGCCCTCTGAGATGCTTATTTTTCTACTACGTTTTTGCCCTTCAGCAGAACGAAATGTGTGTTTTCACCCTGTGTTCTCAGTGCAACATGTAAGTGCCTGAATCTTATGTGCTCACACTATAGTTGATCTCGAGGAGGATATGAAGAACTTGTTTACGCGCTCCGAGTTGCTGTACGCTGGTTAAAAGTGTATATTGCACATGATCCTCGAGGGGATACATCTTTTGGGATAGTCAGATATTGTTGATGATGCATTTTGCAAATGTCTCCCGAGTTTGACCGCGGTTGGTTTTTGTCTTCAGCTTTTCATGAGGAATCCTTCTGAAAATCATATGCAAACTTTTTGAGTGTATAGAACCTTTAGAATTTCAATTTGACCCGTAGAACACACCCTTAGTGTTTATTTTTCAGTTTAGAAGTTCTGAATGTTTGCTTAGTGAGTACCGATGATGATATGGTCCAAATAATTAAAGTTGCTGGTGCGAGGATATACTTTAACAGCTGCTGTCTGCCGGTAAATTTGTATGTGCTGCAGTTGATCAGTAGAAAGCTTTTTTACTAACTTGCCTCAAATTCAGTATCACTCCTTTTTTGAGTGATTTTCAAGAAATTCTAGCCTGTCTAAGAGGTCATGTTCCAAACCTCAACCGTTGTGGATATATTCTGCCCCCCTCCCCCCTCTTAAAAAAAAAATAGTACCTCTCTCCAGAGAAAACACAAGACTGTCAAACATTTTATACTCCAAAAGCAGTACTGGACTGGAAAAACACTCAAATAGTATGTGCGATATGTAGGAAGCCAAAAAGCAGCAACCTTAACTGTGAATTTTTCCGTCGACAGTGTGAAACCTTCCCCTCCTGTGCTATGATCAAGCTGTGGTAATATTCCAAAGTCATTGAACCCTGCCACGCCCTTCCTCCCAGTAATCACAACCTTCGTTTCCCATTTTGCCACTTGTAAGCCGCCATCTTTACTCTTGCGCTCTCTGCCTAGCAACAAGACGCCATTTCGGGCTTGGGGTTTATAGGATATACATCAATTTAATGTAAATAAAGCAGTTTCTCCTGGTGATCTGTCGAATTGCTTTCATGCACCCCTAAGTCGCTCTTATGCCATAGTTGGGTTGAGCCCCAGCTGTGTACCAGGGGGTGGGCTGCTTTGTCACGCCAGCTCTCTGGTTTTATGCATCATCATAACCATGTATGACATCTTGCGTAACTTACACTGTGCAGCCGCTATACATTTCCAAGTAAGGTGTTGGCACTTGGCTGCATCTGGAGAGGCTGTGTCAGCATTGGTGGTAATAGCTGAGCTGACCAAGTGTCATTTTAATTGGATCTCTGGCTTTTTCCCCCATCCTCCCCAGGTCAAGCTAGTGGTGCTGTTGCTCCCCAACTTGCTTTCTTTTCATGCACCCCTCTGTGCCCCCCCCCCCTTTTTTTTTCCAGGTCCTCTTGTTCAAATGTCTCATCTATCTCTATCCCTGCAGCTCCTGGCTATCTTCACCCTCTATGGTTCTGTCATGATGGCCCCCTAATCTCTGCCAGAGTGGCTCCATGGTAAGTAGGTGTTCTCCACTAGAACCCCCCACCCCACACCCCCGATACACATGGGGCATATATTTATTTCAGTTTTTTTTTTTTTGCAGTAAAATTATACCCTCACGTTAAACTCGATGCAGGTGTCTGCTGCATGAATTTTTCCAGTCAGAGAGACTTTGGCATCCAGGCATCTCTAACAATGCTAACAATGTGCATTGAGCGCAATTGAAAAAAAATATTGAATAGCATGTAATCTGTCAATAAGATGAAACAATAGAGTGAAAGGAATATGAATCTCATGTCACGTGTTCTTTTCTCAGAACATTTGTACGGTAATCAGTTTCATTCCTAGGCTTTTCTCTGTTTGACAGCTCAACATATTAAGCTCTTAAAAAAAAGGCATCATCCGAAGCTGAGCTTCATTATACAATACAATACGATCATTACAAATATTTGCACATTTTAAGTGTGTTTTACAAACCGTGAAATGTTGAATAGGAGTCTAGTCCCAGAGTGGTGCTCTTATGATTTAACCAGAATCTCCCTTTTCATTTTCATCTGCACTGCAGTTTTCTGATTTCGGCGGTGCCAGCCCCCTGTGTAGTCCAGCCTGTACCAGGGCTTATTAAAGTAGGCTCCTATTCACTCGCCCCAACGGTCGCCCCACTGTCAACTTAAGCTGAAGCCTCATGAACACTCAGCGCTCCAACTATTGTTGCAGAATTTGACAAAAACAGTATTGCTGAACAGCCAATATGCAGTGGAGTAGAGAGAAAGGCCACGCCTCTTCTCATATCTAATGCATATTTGTCTTTTGATGCATTGCCGTTTACCCCTGTGGATGGTTCTTAAAAGATGCCTTTTTTCTTTTTCTTTCTTTTTTTCTCTCCATTTATTATCCATGCCTTACACAACAGAATTTTTTGGCAGTTTCTGGTTAGCCGGTTTCAGAGAAATGGCGGATACTTTAATGGTCTCCTATGAGCTCAGCTACTCAGGAGGTATCCATGTGACTGACAATGATAGGAAGAATACAAAACTAAATTAAAGCAAAATTCTTTAGAACTGGCTTGAAGCATTTGTTGTGGCCCGTTGCAGTGCAAAAGGAAAAAAAAAAAATGTTAAAGCCCACATCTTTGAAAATTCACACTTCCAAGGTTTTTGGGGAGTTAGAGAAGGTTGTTTGGGGTGAGCTCACCTTTGAAGATCTTTCAACTCCTGCAAGCTCCAGGCCTGTGAGATGCAACGCCATCCTTTTAAGGGAATGACCATAACTTGGGTCCCCTTGCTTCAAATCCCTCCTCCAGACCCTTGTCATCAGACATCAACCAGGTTGAGCCGTAATGTCCTCCTCTGGCTGGCAAGGGCAGCTTGTAGCTTTCATGTGAGTGAAGAGCCACATGAATATGCTACACACAAGTCTGCTCACTGGAACCGGAATTGATGCCTTTATCTGCATCTGTGTCTCTTAACAGTCCTGCAGTATGCCATCTTTGAGAAATGATCAGTTACATTTTAATGCCATTCCGTAATTATTCACATTTTACAGAATACATTTGAAGGGTTTGTTGGAAAAGTGTTAAAAGGCTTTGATCATCATGCCTAAGGAACACAATGCCTTAGATTTTGACAAAAATATTGCAAAGAAAGACCCGTGCCTGTTGTCTTTGCCGTCTCTCAAAAAATATCGCATTTCATTAGCAGCAATCTGGTTGCGAGATAGAACATTTGAATACTTTTTTTTTTTTTTTTGGTATGATTTCTCAAATCTCCACTGTTTGAGGTTGAACTTGAAAAAAAAAGGATCATATTGATCATGGTCCAGGATGTTTCAAAGCAGTGAGTAATCGCAAGTGTTTAATTTTATCTGTTGCAGTATGCATTGCAAGACGGCTGTGTAATCAAGCCTGTGAACTCCACATCTGAAGGAAGGATTCTGTTTCTGATCACACCCCTATTGATGTCCATCCATTCGCTAAGCATGGATGTGTTGGTGCGCTCAGGCTCGCACTCGCACTTGGTATGTGGCTGCCAGATTAATGTGTACTTGACATGATTCTGTATGTGGTTTTCAACTGATTTCTAGTGTTACAAGAACACCCTAGGGCCCAACTCTACAATGATGGATGTAGGGTAGTGGTGGTGGTGGTGGGGGACCAAGGAATTCCCCTTGGGCCTTTTCAATTACAGTTAAACCAAGCTTTGCACTGTGATGATATGTTGCTTTAGGGCTGTGACATTAATGGAGGGGACAAATGTGATTTGGTGTTGTGTTGACCCTAAACAGCATGACACACGCACGCACACGCACAAGCACAAGCACTTTAACGGTGGAGCAGTAGGGAAGGAATGTACGGTTGTCATCAGGCCGCTGTCTCTTTATGTTCCTCTGAAGTTAAAGAACTATTGATACAAATAGTTTATCATTAGCCGTCAGCTAAAGGGAGCACGAGGGGGTATGAGAGAGAGTAATTAGCCACCAGTGCAGCTTTGAGGAGCCCAGGTAACGGATTTAGGGGTGGCAAAGGGAAAGTGATTGACTTTGCCTTCATCTTTTTGGTGATCAATGAGGCAGCTTAACCTTGTGTCGGACCTATACTATCATATGGTAATGGGCTATGCAGTGTATGAGCGTGTGTAGGTGGGTGCGTCCGTGTATTGGTGTTAGCACTTGTGCACATTTAACATCAAAACCGCTGCAGTGACTTTGTCCCAGGATCAGTATCACACCTTTGCCACTGCTGAATTGAACCTGTGAAGGTAGCAGCCTTCCACAGACGACTTTCAAAAAGAACAAGGCAGAACTGCCTGCATCTATTTCGGTCCGCAGGGAATAATCCTGTGTTCGAGGTATCTGGATGAGGCAGGGGATCAAAAATCCACGCTATGCAGCAACACCGTGTTCCATAGCGTTCGGGTCCATTATTAAAGGAGTTTGTGACTGAAATAATTAGCAACTTGTTCTCGGCTCCACTTCAGAATCTGTAAAATCTTCTCTGTTGCTGTTGTGAATGCTGTAGCATTCCTCCAGTTATGCAATTTACAAGATTATGCAATCCGTCATTGGAGCTGGTGTGTGACTCAGAAATCTTAATCTGCTACAAAAAGAGCACATTTCCTTAGAGACACAATGTCTTCAGCATATCAGACTCAAAGCTTGCATTCTCAGATACCAGGACCATCCAAAACAAAGCTGGATTGAAAAAAAGTTTTAAATTGCATTAATACCCCAGCTATAAATTAATCACTAAAACTGTGCATGTACTGCATTTGACTCGTACTTTTACTGTTTGATCATGTACATGTAGCTAACTCTGAAACGTCTGAGGGGCCTTGAATAATGCCACAGAACATAAGAGAAAACAAAAGACGCCATTCCCTCTCCAGCGTATTATCACACAGCTATAAGTCCCAAAATGTGTTGTGAAATGTTGTACATTTAGTTCCTTTTATTAACACACAAAGATTCCATTCAGTTACATAGAAGAAACAGAGTAAACTGATGCGGAGCCAGCGTGGGCTTGTTGGTAATACACACATGTGAACAACATGCCAGAGGCAAGTCATTGACATAATTATCAAAACTGCATGGTTTCATTATTCATCTGCATAATAAAAACAGTTTTACTCTCTGTGCATGTAAATCCATCAAGCAGGATGCCTGGGAATCATTAGATATCATGATATATCATGAGCTTTTAAGGATCTCATGACATGAAAAACATGTTTTCACAGTTTCAATCCCTGTGCTAATTAATCTTATGATTTATGGCAAATATATGTTAAAAATCAGAGTTAATCCCTGTCTTTGTATTCTATAAAAACACTCAGTCTTTTGTTGACTCATCCTGCACTGAAGGGTGTGTACTAATGTCGTGTCCAATAAAAATGCTCCCTCAGATTTTGATGCCCCTCCCCCAACCCGTCAGTCGTGCCTTAAAAGACTTTTTTTTCCCCCCTCATAGAATTACATTGTGAATAAAGCAGCAGGAAACCTCAGATAATTAATTTCGGGCATCACACAACTCTGTGAAATGATTTGTTTTATCACCGTTTGGCCTGATAATATTTGTAAAATCTGATCTGAATTATTTATTTCACATTTAAATTTATGGCGGTGCTAACCGGAAGTTGTCACCACAGCGCCCTAACAGTGTACCTTTGAAGTCGCTGTTTTGAGTATCACACAACCCCTGTGAAACGTTCCAATATCCGCAGGATTTTCTTTTCTAGCCTCGTGATTTTTCTGCATACACGCGAGTATATAGACACAATCGCGTGTCCTTTTAATGGGTCTTGAATGAGTGCATTTTTTTCCCCATTACTTCATATTATTTGTGGGCCGTCTGAGAAGAAATGGAGGCTAATAAATGTCCTTTATTGTCCCTTTAGAAAGCCAGATGTTGAGGGTGGAGCAGTTGTTTGGTTTGTGTGTGCGTGTGTGTGTGTGTGGCATTAAAATGAAACCTAGCCATGGCGGATTGAAGTCCCCCTGTATTCTAGCTTGCAGATCACAGTAGTTATGAAAGACTTCTCTTTGATCATTTCCATTTCAAAAATAATTTCCTTTGAACATTTCAAGTCACTTGTGCTTTTATTTATAAAGCCTATTTAGACAATCAAGGAGTTGAAAATAATTAGGCTCTCATGCACGAGCATGGACATGTATTCCCTTTCAATCAGTTAAAACCAGCTCTGTTAATTAAAGCTCTGAGCTGTTACTCTGCCCAAATAATTTTCTTATTAGTTACTGAATTCCTTAGATCTGTTGTCAGTGCAGCATATTTTCTTTTAGTGGCTCTTTTTTTTCCTCTCAGAGAATCCCACTGACCCATATAGTTGATCTCATTTTTGAAGCGTATAATATAGATTCCAAGTTAAGAGGCACTATTTTTAGTCCCATTTGAGGTGCTCACTCTCCTTTTAGGTGGTGCTGCGTGTTGCTGATTCCCCGAGTAAAGGCATTACCATCTCATTTGGGTAAGGGTGAGATTACCTCATGCTACCGCGCTGTTTCATCACAGGAAAAAAAAAACAAAAACGTAAGCGAGCTGAGCTGTCGCTGCTGACTGTTTATCCAGGCAGCTGAAGGTAGAGAGAGACATTCCAGATACATTTCACAAACATCACACATGACAACTTGTGATGCCACCTTAGTGATGTTCCCCTTGAAAGGTCTCTCGCTAACAACAACATCCTATTGATCTTTAGCACCATTTTAACAACCCAGTCACACCCGCTCACTCTCACACACCTGAGTGGGCATGGATTGAAAATATTAGCAGTTAGCAGCTGTAGCTTCTCCGGTGCACATCCTTTAGTTGTCAGTTGAGCTCAGTCACTGTGGCCCAGAGGAGAGAGTGATGAAAATCAGCAGTGTAAATAACAGCTCGACGATGAATTAATAGGCAACGCTCACATTTTTTGTGCTGATTAAAAGGCTGTGGCACACGATGAGCTATCAAAACAAGAAATAAAATAGTAGGATTAAAATTCTGCTTTTAATTGGACAGATGAAAGAAGCAATTAGTTGCAGTTGACTTTAGTCCCTTTTTTTTCCCAAGTCAGTACGTCTTTATTAAGCAGCAGAATGGGAAAAAAAAAGAAATGATGCATTTTAATCACGATTCTTCCTTCTGTTCCAGCATTTTCTGGGTTAAATAAATATTATTATTGCGAGGCTTTGACCTGTAGGACGCAGCATTGCATCCATCTTGGAAGAGCATCCAAAATCCTCCTTGAAACACCAGATATGAGACAACATTGTGAATATCTGAAACATTTGTATGCAAAATTGGAGTTCCATGTTAAATTATAAATATTTCCCGTTCCTTTCAGGCTCGTTTTGTTCTGTTTGAAGGGCAGCAACTGTCAGTCCGCTTCCTGAGTGAATGATGAGTTGTCAGGCATGTAGACATTATGATTATAGACATGATTCAAGAAAGTGAAAGTTTTGGGTTCTTAGAACTGAGATGACTACAGGAAATGTTTCTTAAAATCAAGCTCAGAGTCAAAATACTCTTTGTGACCTTTGTTACACAGGACAGGATGTCGGGCGGCAACGAAGTGTTTGAGCTGCCTCGAAAACAAACCCGGTCCACATGCCGAGATCTGATCAACGGCAAAAAACAGTTGTCTTTAAGTTGGGACGTTCACAGTGGATTGTTTCGCTCCGGCTAGCATCAGAACGCGACCTCCGCAGAGACTTTGTCCAGAAACTTTACAACTGTTCGAAAGTGACTTGAGGTTTACAATTTTTTTTAAGATGCTACAGTTTCTTATCACTCAGTCTCCAGGTTATTTTGTACCTATTGCTAAAAACTGATGCAATCTTTGAACAACTTCATTGTCATATCAGAGTTTGTTTTTTCTTCCAAACAATGAAGTAGATGGACAAATAAACGATAATTGCCCTCAAAGAGGGTGGATCTCTGCAAAGCCCCTGGAATATTTCTTGTCCTTGGACTTGACTTGATGTTGATGGCATCATAGATAAACGGCCTGTCGCTTTAAACGTAAGATTTATTAAATGAGGGTCTCGCAGCTATGAATGTACTAAATAAACAATAGATCTAATCAATAAAAGGACGTGAGGACCAGGCGAGTATAAGTAAGAGGATTTCTTACAGGGCCTGATCAGCTGACCTGGAGTTTTCTGTTTTTACATCAACCTTACTCATCAGTCAGAAATCAAAGCTTTTTGACAGTTGCTGACATTAAAGGGGTTCTGCTCGCATGTCTTGTGCCATCAGGCCTTTTTCCGCCCAGCATATTTATGAATTGTCTCAAATAGTCTCTTCCCTGATCATGGAGGGAAGGATGGATGCTCCCAGGTTGCTTCCCACATGGTCCCAGTCAATATTCATACCGGAATTACACACTCGACAAAGACGCGCAGCGTTCGATCGCTGAAAATTGTTGAGGTACTGTGACACATTTAAAAAAGAAAGTCAACCAGGAATTTCTAGCTGTTGCAAAAGTGAATCAATGTGAGTTTAATTGTTTGACTCATTCAAAAGAAAAATCAAATAAATGAAAAGTTCTGTTCCACTTTCCCTTGGACAAGCCCTCGCACACACAGGTTAGGATTCCTTCAGTAAACAATATTTAGAAGAGTGTTGATGACAGACTGTTCGACTGATCCCCCCAAAGGCCTGCAGACATAGTTTTTATTCCTGGCTGAATTGATGCTTCAGAAATAAACATGATATTCCTTAAAAAAAAAAACAAAAAAAAATCCAATAAAAGCAATGAGGATGTCACAGCTGTCAGTGTCATTTCTCTTTTTTTTTTACACACTGATTCCACTCATCTGTCTTTAGGTGTGTTCGCCATGTTTTTCTCCGCCCCTTTACCACTCTGACTCAGGCAAGATGTCTGTTTATCTGAACTAACAGCAGCACTTCCACTTTGTCTGCTCTGCATTCAAATGTCTTCTTTAAAAAAAAAAAAAAAAATCAAATCGCAGTTAACAATTCTAACCCTTTATTCAGTTAAGTTGAATTCATGTGCATCAAATGTGATTTTGCACCTGTAATGTAAACATGTTTTTTTTCCCCCAATTTCCATTTTAGTCAGAGGTGATCTAACTTTACTGGATGTAAAAAAAAAAAAAGCAAATTAATTGAATGTTTTGTTTGTTTGTTTTTTTAGTCAAAGGTAATACAACTAGCCCACGCCAGGACGCTTATCAGAAACTAACAATTAATTCACCCCTAATATATTCCCTGCACCACACACAGCTGCTTCCACGGGGCAGCGTCTCTCTCTGAATTGAGATGCAGCCAGACACATAACTAATTCCCACTCAGACAAAATATGTGCAACATAACATGCGTGTTCTGAGATGTCACTGATGAGACGTTTGTGACTTGGCACCATTACCCGAGCAGTATATTTGCCTTCACCACGCAGCGTTTAGAGTATCTTAATTATTTTGCTGGAGCTGTGATTTAGCCTTTTTTTTGTTTGTACTAGGACATGTTTATGGGCTAATAGGCCTTTGTTAGTAGTACTCTATTTATTTAATACAATTGTAGTGTGAACAGAAGGAATAATAAACAGGCTGACTAGACATACGATTCTTCTTTTGGGCTGATAAAACCCTGTGTCAGGATACAAAAGGGGGACGTTTCCACTGCGGAAAGTAAATTCTTTTGAAGTGGAACTAATCATCTGAGGGATGGTTCTCGTTGTCCTAACAACGCAGCTGAATTGGAATGAGCCTCCTTTTTTTGTGGAAGATATGTTTTCTTTTTTTCATTCAGAACTGATGATGATAGTAGTTTCACGCCCTGTCCACCCACATTGTCCGTCCAAACTTCTTTGCAGATAAGTCTTTACTTGGAGACGCCGAACACATGGTGGGTGACTCTTGGACTGTGACGTCAGCTTCACTCAACTGTCTAGCGCTCTTTATGCTTTTTAATACCGTTTAGAATGAAAAAGGAATCTCACAGCAAATCCTCTCCAATAGCAGTCGTCTCGGAGAGGGTGAAAAGAACTTTGAAAGTACTGGTAATGTACTAGTTACACTTAAGGTTAATAATCTTTAACTGGTTTCAACATTACGTTTTACATCGATGGACAAATCTTTGAGGAACAAAAAGAAAAAGAGAAAAGCCAAGGAGATTTTTTTTTAAAGTGTTTGTTTTCCTACTGTGAAAATTGTGTTCAAAGAAAATAAATTTATTGATAACTGAGTGCTTTCTTTTTACTTTTCTGATTGTATGAAGTCTTAATGGACTTAACAGGATTGAAATTTTGTTCTGAAATGATCCAAAATACATCTTTGGGCAACAAATTCTTGTAAAGGTTTAGCCAGTCACCTTTGCTGCATGGGGGTAAAGTATAAGTCCAATTCAAGACTGTATTGTTGACTGCGTCGTTGCTGTTGTCTGCCAGACCGTCTGTGGCATTTATCAATCAAGTTAGCAATTGGAGGAGGGATGACGAGGCCTCTGATTGACTGTGACATCTCTTTTGTCTCAAGCTAAAAGGATGTAACTGTGTTCTCCAGTTTGCTCCAGGGTCTCCTCACATGCCCTCAGGGAGGTGGTGGTGGTGGTGGGGGGTCTAGGTGAAGTAACTTCGGCCATCTGACCTCAAACGGAGAGAATTCCACTCTCTTACTGTTCCTAATTCTTTATCTTCACACAGGCTATTTAGCTTTGCCTCCAAGTCATAAAGTGTCTGCCTTTCTGCTACTCCCATAGTCATTGGGCCGTTTTATTGTCTCAGTGGGGGGGGGGTTACAAGGTTCAGGCAATAGTCGCGCCGACCGGTCCAAAGGTGAAATGTTCAGAGAAGCTTCTCGGCTTCTGTGCCAAGTTACAACTCTTGTTACACAGATGTTACACGAATAATGGTTTCATCTTAAATGTAAAAAGTGTCATTTCAGCAGGTTCATCATGTAAAAACGGATAATCAGTGATCGATCAAAGGATTTAACATTCATCAGATGTATTATTCAGACTTTTTTTTTTGCAATTTATACTCTTTCATGCCTTCTTTTACAGTATATGTAGACTTCTGATGACTATATTTCTACATTATTCATACAATCTTTTTTATGATTTGTGATGCTGCACTTTTGGGAGAAGGACACCCAAATAACAATTGCTTTCTTCTCATGTTTTAAAACAGAAAAACATTTTTTCCCCAGTTTGTGGTAAAGGATCAAGTCTATCCAGAGATTTGCCAAACAAATGATCTGCTCTTTGAGTTTGTGAGTGTTGTGATGTATATTAACTCAGCACACTCGTAATCAGCAGTCCTTCATATTACATGTTTGCAGTCGCGTGTGTGTGTGTGTGTGCGCGCGCATAGTCAGTGTGGGATGCTGCATTTACCAGGAGTGTGTCCGCAGTGATGTCACACAGGGGTCGAACCCTGGTTGCACTGACAGAAGACAACTCTGTCTTCCTCAGCTGGAGACAATAGCTGCCGAGGATTTGCTTGAACTCTTTTCTTAAACGGTACAACCAATTTTGGGAAACTGTTTTGTCTTGTCAGTGTGTGTCCGCATTACTCTGCGTGCGCGCACACACACACACACACACATCATTGGATCAAGCAGATTAAGGCAGGACACACAAAATATGCTTCTGGCATACTTGAATGTAGGGCATTTTTTGGTTCTTGTTAGTTAAAGGAAATTCAAACCTTTAGAGGATACCAACTTAGAATCCTCAAGGAAGCTAATTTTCTTCTTTTCCTGCTAAAAAGTGCTGCATTTTGAACCATTAAAAAAGCACACTGAACCCCATAAAAAATGAATGTGAATGGAATGTAGTAGCAATGCCAATTCCTACGAATACATTTATTTCCTGACCAGTTGAGTTGTATATCTTTAGATCACTCACACACACACACACACACACACACACACACACACACACACACACACACACATACACACACATAGGCACACAGGCACACAGGCACACAGGCACACTCTCATACACACAACTCTTGGCCTGCTAGTATTTTTGTCATTTTCACATGCCATGCGGAATCTGGTTGCCATTGTCATCATGGCAGGCTGGGAGCCGGAGAGAGGACGCCAGCGCTGTGCCAGTTGGCTCAGCTAGTGAAAACACAAGGCAGACACAGCACCATTCTAATCTTTATCGTTCCAGACACGAAGGTCACTTCGTGGTGGGCAGTTGATTTATTTCATTACTTCACACATTCTGTATATAATATACAAAGCTACGTAGGACATGCGTGCAGTGAAGGAAGAGATGCAGCTATTAAGAAAAGTGTAATATCATTAGGCGATAACATCAAAAATGATGATTGGATCATTTTAGACTTATTGAACATCTTTTATAGATATCAGGAGTGTTGGTTCATCAGAGGATTCTCATGTTTTCTCAAATGCTTCTTTGCCGTGCTGCATTCACTGACACTTATAATAAATACTGTACCTTAAGCGATCATACATCCATTTTCATGCATCGCTCTATTCTCCAGGCGGTGCTTGGCTTGGTAGACGACGCTAGCATGAGGGGCAAAGTCATTATCTTATGCTCAGCAGGTGTAGACATTATTGGAAGTGCTGAACTAATGATATGTAATGAGCTCTCTGTGACGCACGTCTAGCCACCCTCGCTATCACGAGGCCCATTAATAGATAACAGCATTGTAATTAGCTTCACCAGGAAGCCAAAACCTCAGCTTATAAATATATCAAAACTATATTTAAATAGTATCGTCGCAGATTCACGTGCTGCTCAACCGGCCAAGAAAAAAAAAAAGTATGTTAATCTTATTTCACGATTCTTTGGTGGTGAATTTCTTATCAACCTGGCCGTGTTTACATAGCACAGATGCTCTGCCGAGTACGCAGACTACTGACGAGTGCTCCTTCAAAGCCTGCACATGTAGAGTTGTCTGGAACTACTTAAAAAAAATAAAATAAACCCAAAACAACAAGAAAATGATTCCATGACTAATAGACAGTTGACTCATTATGCATCAGTGTTTTTCACTTTACTCAGTAAATTGAACAGCGAGGACACAAATACATGGCTGTCTTAAAAATTTATTTTGGAAATGGTTTTTGATGTTGTACCCCACTGCAAACACTTTCAGCCTTCTGCAGGTCTCCTAGCAACAGCAAACAAAGGCAGGACCCATCTCAAGTTTCCCGTGGAGCAGCCAGTCCGGCGTGCCTTTGATCTTGACTGGGAAAATAGCTGAGTGGGCACTACTCGCATTTGTCTTTCATTTACTCCAGCCCCCCCACCCCCCACCCCCCACCCCCCCAAAAGCCCCCCCTTCCAAAATGTTCCCTGAAACAGCCAAATCTTCATCTGTCCCCAGCAACCACTAGCCCTCCTAGATAATAAACCATAGCGAGTCATTGAAGAAACTACAAAGTTTAGCTGCGATCGGACGGTTTTGTTTTAGTGGGTAGTCGCTACCTTTATAAGGCTATCATTTGTGCTTCTTCTTTAGCAGCAGAGAGAGGAAAAAAAAGGGTATTTCATCCTTTGCTTTCATCCTCTCCGGATTGCCTTGATGCAGTATTTATCAACCTGTGTCCCGCAGCTTTGAAACGAAAGCCTTTTAATAAACAGATAAAGCATCTTTAACCCTGACCTGGCTGGGGTTTCAGCTTTATGAACTCCAACCATCCTGAAAGTACTTGTACTCTCTAACTGCTCCAACATCAACAGCACACCGGGCACAGGATGGTGCTGATGTGGGTTTTGGAAGTGCTATTAATATGGATACAGCTTTAAAAAAAAAAAAAAAAAAAAAGTAGGCTGCATTCAGGAAAATATTCCAGACTAGATGATAATTAATGCTTTCCAAGTAAGTCCCAGGAATCAAAATATAAATAAACCCCTTATTGTCTGCATAAACACAACCGAGAAGAGATAGGGCCATGTAACTTAGGGCTATTTGAATGTTATCTTCCGCCAGTGCTCTGCTCCGCTTTCATCCAAAACAGCTCAGACAGCTCGGGAGATTAAACAAATTGAAGTGTTACACACTGTTTTGGTGTAATTTACTGTAATTGATGTTTCTATCCAGTGCAGGGGCCTTCTACAGCAATTGCTTGTGTTTGTGGGGAGACATGCAGCCCAGTGGGGTGTATTGACTCGAGCTGTTGACTAATACTGCTCTATTGGCATGTTTTAATGCTCTCCCATTGTTTGACTAACGCACTCCTCTGTAAAGCTAAAATCACACCTTGTGTATGCCGCTGAAGGTGGGGGATGTTTTACACTTGTTCTGTACCAAGTGATTTAGAAATAAACAGGTTTGGTGTGAATTGATCAACATGGGTTGTCTAACCTGGTACCAGGACGAACCCCCCCCCCCCCCACTTCCAAATAAACAAGAAAGTTAACTTTATCAAACATGGTGCTATGATGGAAAATGGGAAGAGAATCTCACACAGCACAAGAGATCATTAGAAATCACACCTACTGGCCTCTTCATCAGCTGCACCTTTACAATCAACCCTGTTACCACGGATACGTGCACGCTCACCGTTTGATAGCCTGTCGCACTGAACGGAACTCAGTAATTAAGTGAAATTCAGTCTTTACACAGATTTCTCTCACTGGCTGGTTTGACAAAAAAAAAAAAAAAGAAAAAAAAAGAGGTTTAATAACCACTCATCTTGGACACGGCACAGGATGGTGGGTGTCTCCGCGTTTTCGTCTATATTTCTGGTTGATTAGTGCATTTGAATCCTTGTGTTCCATCGCTACAGAAGGAGATTGGGGTCAGGTGTGAAAATTATCTTTGGGAAAAATAAAAATAAACAAATATTCAGAATTTGTACTTGAACCTCAAAATTCGGAGAAAGAAGCCTGCATTCTCAAAAACGTAGTTGTATTTCTCTTACCCAGAATATTTTGTTTTGTTATGTGATGTTTATTTCAAAATATGACTTCATTTTTTTCCTGTTTACAATAAGATGAATGTCGTTTAAAGCAGAAGCCACTTAACAGGTTTGTGACCTCACTTGCTGTCGAAAAAATCTTGCACATCCATGATAACAAAGTACATTTGTAATATTTATGAATAAGTAAGAAAATAATGATGTTTCCTGATGCGTCGGTGCCAGGTAGGACCAGGTTACGGATAAACTTTGTGGACATTTTGAAATTCAAACTCGAATGTGGGAGGCGAACTATAAAAGTGAAAATGAAACGTAGAACGATTCAAACAGGTGTCGTCTTCTTTCAACTTTTTGAAAAATTGTTGATCTTTTACGTGCCCAAAACATTTGCAAAGTGAGTACTTTTTCCAGTTTATGTCTACGCTTTCAGGAGGGAAATATTCAACTTGGATGTGTATTTTTCAAGTTCAGCACTACTGCAAACTTCAGTAGCATTAATAGTTTGATGGTGCGGGTCAAAAACTGAATATCATGACCTTTGTAAAGGCAGCATTAAGATATGATATATTTATTGTAATATGATACATTCAGTATAATAATAAACAGCACATTTCTTCACATTCTTTAGGAGTAACGGCAACTCCTTACACCGAAGCTAACACGCTCATTTCTGGGTGACAAGGGCGCTCAGAGCCAATCAGCTTTATTGCCTCTGCCATGTTTTTCTTCACTTTTCCATAAAATGTCAGTTGCAATTCAGCAAGTGACATTTTATCATGTTTCTATAAAGACGCACGGGAAGACACAAACTGCAATTAACCAAAATACTGCAAAACATTTTACATGACAGTGTTTTGTTTTCTGTATTCTTTGCTATTTGTGTATTCTCCAGCACAAATAACAGTGCTCTTCTTTAAAGAGCAGAAAACCCCATATTTTTTTCTGATTCTTGTTTTGTTCCTAACTGGAGCCTATTTTGGGTTCTCAAAGCAACGCTACAAAAGTGCAGGTTTTATATTCCATCAAGATCTTTCTATCCAAAATGTGAAGGTTTGGGTTGTGAAAGAACTATGAGAAGAAAAAGCAAAAACGTCCCAACTGACTTCCTCTGGCCTTCTGCTCCTCTACCGTTCCTGCACAAATGTGCAAATATGTTCTACGTTCTTAGCTCGACTGGGTTTAATGGAATATTCTGATCATCCCTGGGACAAGGAGAGGAACCCAGCGCTGACACCAGCATGAGACGGGGTGATAAACCGAAGATGATGTACAGCAGCTCGGTTGAGTGGACCCCCCCCCCCCCCCCCCGTTCCTTCCTTTTAACTCTCACCTTTAAGAACAAAACAAGTTCTTCTGAGAGGAAGAAAAAAAATCTTTAGCCAAGTGCATGCGCAAAGACCCACCAGAGCCCATTTAGCATACTTATTAACTCAGCCAAGGATCACACGAGCGCTGAGGAGGTCATGTGATCATCACTGTTTGTCTGTTAGCAAAATTACACAACACTTTTCACCAAACATGGTTTCATTTTGCCGCCATTCATTTTGAGGGGAAGTCAATTTAACTTACACAGTGAAAAACTGTATTTATTTTTTTTTCAATTTGGTTTGGCTGAGTTCTTTGTCTCCAAGCGCCCGTGTTTCTGCAGGATTACTGACATCGTACTGCTGCCAACTCAGTTTAACCTTGTTATAGCCAAAGTACAATTATAACACAAATATTTATTTGCTTAATAATTTCCATTCATCCCCTCGAATCAGGGTTCATTCAAACAAGATTCTCCTAAATTCATTTTATATACATTTTTTACATATAAACTTCATACAGCAGTTTGGCTAAATGCCTGATACCTGCTATTATTTTCTCCAGTCAGTATTTTAAATTCAATAACTATAAATGTCAATCAATTGCTTTCCTTTGGGACTAATTCTAGAGTCGTAACCACAGACTAGATTATAATTCTTGTTTTTTTGTCAATCAAAGCGTGAGCTTCTTTCCGTGCACGCACTGCATGTTTTCTCCGAGCTGCAGTTTATGAATAATATTTCCTTTTTGTGTTTATCAAATGTAGAAGTTGTATTTCAGTTTCACTCTTGTGAGACACATAAATCACAGAACACAGCCCTGGAAGTGGCTGTCAAGAGAGTAACATGGCAAGCTAGCAAAATAACATGACTGCTATTTGGCGATCTTAAAGAGGAGAGAACGCAAGTTTACCTGATTAACATCCCCACAACTCCCTCTCATTGTGTTTTTTTCCTCTTTTTCCATGAACCAGGAAGGGCCAGCATGGTGTCTCTGTGGTTAGCACTGTTGTCTCTTACTCGCAGGTTTTTAAAACTCAGTAACCCCCCTCCCTTTAAAAATCCAATTGATCCTGTTCCCGGTGCCACTAAGGGAGAACTAGCTTTCCGGTGGATTTCGTACTGGTGTGTCTCATTTGACATTGAACATGTGGCTGAGGTGAGAGAGAGACAGTCCCAGAAGTTAACAAGACAACAAGCTTTCATCACCCCGTTCATTTGAACATGCTGGAACCGGGATGCAGTTTACGGTTTACCCACGATTCGTATTTCCATCAATGCCGATTGGCACTGGAGCCAAGAATTAACCCGGGTCTGCTGCAGACTCAGTCAAACTGGATGTAAATGCTAATAAAAACCTGTTCCCTTTCCAGACAGAAGCCAGATGTTAGCGGGTATTTGGCCGGTAGGAGAGGTGCTCGAGCAGCCCGGCAGTCCCAGGTCTTCTCTGTGGAGTTTGCATCTACTTTGCATGGATTTTGTGTGGGTGCTCCAGTTTTCCCCGCCACTAAAGACACATCTGCTAGGTAAATACTCCAGTTTACACACTGAGATCTCAAGTTGGTGCTCGTGCTCTGCACGTCTTCTCACTCACTGCTGCATTTTTGCTGTATCTATGTACATTGACTACTTCTTCTTGTTCTTCTTCAGGTTAGTGGCACTTCATCCTCGCACCCCTCTGTAAATTTCACCAACTGCTTTGAGAGGAGGAGGAGGAGGAGGAGGAGGAGGAGGAGGAGGAGGAGGGACCCTGTGCATCTTAGCCAGTGCTTCATGATCCTCAGAACTGCGATCAGAAAAATCTTTAAATAATGGGCTTCTTTACCCCTCTGGAAGTCTTTGACAAGCGCTCCTTTAAGCATTCCAGCTGTGTGTTTTACCCATCCTGGTGGCATCAGGTGTTTTATGGCTGCCCCCCTCTTTTTTCCCATGCTGGTAGGTGGAGTGTTTGTCCAAAGCATCTCTAACACCAGTGGAGAATCTCCTCCTCTGCAGGCTGTTGCTTGGTTCCCAGCCACGGCTCTTTGGTAACACTTATGTGGTTAGCTGGTGTCTAGCTGAATCTGGAGGATCCATGGTGAACAGGAGTTGATGGATGTTTGCGTTTTCTTGCCAGTGCTGACAGTGACCTATATTACAGAGAAATAGTATGAAGCCTTTTCATAAGACCAGAAGTCGTTTATGATGCAGCATCTGTTATGATCTGAGGGTCCTTGAAATGACACGTCGCTACTCTCGACAGTCCTCCATCACCAGCTGTTAGTCAGTGTCATTTTTAGAAATAACGCGCATTGAATGAAAATAGGGATCAAATGTTCCTGTTTCTTCCTACACTTACAACACATTTCTTTGAGTATAATATCCAGCCAACGGTGTCAGGATGGAGGGGTATTCTCCAGAGTAGCAGTCCCAGCAGAGAGCAAAGATGTTTTCAATGGAAAAAGGAAATAGTCCCATATGGGGACGAGGGAGAAATCTCTGAGAAGGATAAGACCCAGATAAATTAATCCGAAATTGTACTTTTGACTTGATGCACGTGGGAGAATGCGAGAAGATGTGGCTCACTGCAGATTACAGCTGCAATATAGAAACCTGATTATTCCCAAGTTACTCACCGTAGTACTCAGGTATTAAAGAAAACCCTCTTTTGACGGGTATGGAGTCGGACCATTATTGGGTGACGAGTATGTTGCTCAGCTGTGATTGATCTGTGGGTATTTCCAACAAGAGAACTCACTCTGAAGGGAGCAACATTTTATGTAAATAGGAGTGTGAAGCTGTAGCAGAACTGAAGAATGACACCAGCATTGTTACAAAACCTGCAGATTAAAGCGATACTTCACACAGAAGTGTAAATTACTTTTCAAGTACACATTTATGTGACTTTATCTTATGAAGATGTTTTTTCCTTCATGGCTTCTCGTGACTCCCGCAGACTGAAACCGCCATCCATACAGTACTAGCTAGAAGCTAACAGAGGCCAACTACTAACAAAAGACGGGTTTTGTTATGTTAATTCTTTGCTCAAATCAAAGTTTTGTGGATTACTGAGCATATCGCTCGATAAAGAAGGTGCAGATTATATCAGACGATGCATTTGAGAGATTCTAAACTGACCTTCTTGACAGTTTTGATGCAGTTGGTCTCCATTAGCTTCGTATTAGTATGAACATCTCTTTGTGTAATCATCACACATACTTTTGAGTCCTTGAAAAGCCAAATTTACACCTTTTGAGTGAAGTTACACTTAAAGGTGTTAGTATACTTTTAAAAATTAATTGAAATAGGTCAATGACAGTTGTCAGATCTTATTTGTGTGTATGTGTTGTTTTGTGTGTGTGTGTGTGTGTGTGAGAGAGAGAGAGAGAGAGAGAGAGAGAGAGAGAGAGAGAGAGAGAGAATTTTTTTCCTTTGACTGAAAACCTTTCCAAAGAATTCTTCAGGTTAACTGGTACAAACCCTCCTACACGTAACATTCATTATGCACATAACAAAGTTAAGCTTTGTATCTCAGATTTAAACTTTGAACAACATTAATTTGCATGACATAAAGAGATGTTGTCCAATGTTAAAATAATGGATCAAACTGAGCCCATTTGCTTGCAAATACAGACACACAGATGAAGCCTGATTTTTCTCTTCCAAAATCATACCAAAATGTTTTTAAACTGGCGTAGAACAAATATAATCTGAATAAACTTCCCACTCTACTGTAAAACCACTTCCCGGTGTGGCCACGGGCAGTCATGATGTCTTTTTCCATCATTTTCACTCTATTTAATGTTCTTGTCCTCCATCTCTGTTGGTTCCTTCAGTCCCTAAAATGACCATTTTGAGGTTTTTCGGTCACTCGTCAGCTCTCTAAAGCCGCTGCACAATGTTTTTTGATTTCCTGCCCCGTTTGCGATTGATTTTTAGCCCTATTGACTACAAAGTACAGATAAAATATTTGGACAGCAGCCAAAATGTACACTGGTAGCCTGGGAACTACGCAGCGAACTCGCTATCCCACGCATGTGCTTGATTTTCTGATGACACAACATAAATCTCAATGTGCTCTTCTCGTGTTGCATTCAAAACATGTATCATGTTGCTTCTCTGAAACTGACATCAATCAGCGTTTTTTTTTTTTTTTTTAAATATGCATTTAACACCTGATCTGTTGGCTGTTATCAAACTGAATATGTTAACACCGACTCCTGTGGGATTTTGCATGCTATATTCGTCCGTTTTTTTTTCCCCTGCATTAATGGGGTTTCCTGGAACATAAACGATGCAGAAACTGGAGTACTGTATAGATTTCCACAAATCACTGAGGTCGGCAATAACTTTGGAGTATTTTTTTTTCACCTGCAGGGCATGGCATTTGAGCTCCTCTACCATTCCCTCAGCGTCTCCGCCGGTATCAAGTCTATATAAAGATGGCTTAAAGCTGCCACAGCTATTTAGAGTGAGGCAAAGACACCTTACACCATCTCAATCTGTGTCAGCCTATATGCTATGAACACTTGGAAGAAGTCAGTATCTGTTTGCACCATATAGAATTATCACCTCTTAACTATATGACATTTCTGGAGAGCAAAAACAATCATGGCACAGACGGAGTGGGGGTGGGGTGGCATTTGTCAGTGCTCTCATTGGGGTTCAAAAGTAGATTGTAAAATGTCTGTCTTTGTCTAATCCAACACATTTTATTTTTGTAACTGAGAAATCTGTTCAGGGACCCCAACATTTTTTTTCCAACTGTCAGGGTGTCATTTGTCATAAAAAAAAGTGAAACTGAATTCCCACCCCCAGTCCGTCTGTATGTTGTGAGGTTTCAAATATGCAAGGTGTGTGTGTGTGTGTATGTGTGTGTGTGTGTGTGTGTGTGTTTGCATATGAAGTTGTCATGGACGTGGCAGACCTGTCACCTCACATACACACTTGCACGGTCATCTTGCCCTGCAAAAAGTACCTAAGCTGATCTTCTGACTTCCTCATGTGGGCTGCACTGACCTACGTCTCCTTCCGTTTTTGATACAATTCTGGTTTGCTTTTGCTCAAACTGATACTGATTCCAGTACCGGAACAGTTTCTTCTTTGAATATCATCATTATCATCACTGTGGTTGGTATGATGAGGTAAGCCGGTAAAGCACATGCATCCCAGTGTGGCCTTTAAGACCTGAAGTCATCTTGCAGAGCAGAAAATACTTTGGCTGATCTCACTACTTCCTCTTTTACTCTCTGTCCTAATCTAGAGACGCACGCATCCACATATTTTCAATTCTGATCGTTTTGTGATACATTTTTTTTCACTTTACATATAATTTGACTCAGTCTAATACCAGAGCTGCTTTCACTTTGATGATATTACTATTAGTGTTGTTATCATTATGTTTCGCATGACATCATGAGGCAGGGGTGAATGACACAAACTTTCTTATTAAATGATCAAAACAGTGAACACGAAGCCGTTAACTTGAACTGGATGTATGGATGGGTGATGTGCCCCATGTATTGGATTGGAATCTGGTTCATTTTGATTTCAGTCACGTCAGTATCGCCATGTCCCATGTTCTCCATTCCATCTCCACCCTCTGACTCTTAAGGAGCCATTGCCCTGGCGAGGATTGTCCCACATGATTGAGACGTTAACCTTCAGGGCAGACGGCGCTCTTCATTGTCTCCTTTTTTCTCTCCTCCTCTTCTTTTTTTCCCCTCTTATTCTCTCCTCACCAGTAGTCCGTACCATGGCGTCGTCAAGCCATTAGTGAGACCCAGCGCTGATAATGAAGCCAGGGAGGAGGTCGGTGCTGGTGTGGCACATGGAGCTGGAACACAGGAGGAAGGTAGTTTAGGATAATTACCTTAGCCAAGATGAGAAAGGAACCTCACTTCCTGCTTAGTTGGCGAAGGGGCAAGTATAATCAGGTATGACACCCTTTGCTCATGTGAGGTAAAATTGTTCATTTAATGAAAATGTACAGTTATTAATTTTTATCTATATTTTTTTTCTTTTTTTGCAGGTTTCTTCCACATCTCTCGTGTGTTTTGGGGGTTCAGGTCTCTCACATACACTGTAAATAAGCCCTTAATATCCACACCCATGGAGACTTTGAAGAGCATATGAGGTCAGGTTTTAAATTATGGTCTGCACCCACGCCAGGCTTTCTCTCCCTGCTCCTGTAAATCCATTTTCCACACAATGCATTTCAAATCAAAGCAGCGTCACCATAACACGCCATAGGAAACATTAAGCCATAGTGTGTTACTTTCATGTATGATAGCATAGCCCCTGTATGCTTTGATGTGCTCACTTTTTTTTAATGCTTTATTAATAATACCACACGGACTCACACCACATAGACTTGTGGTGCTCCTTTTCCTCCTTACATCCCTCACTCACTCCATGCCTTAGTCCCTTCATCCCTCCCTAGCCTCTGAGCCTCGTCTTGGGATAGGCTTGTTTGTCTTTGGGAGGGGGATTATAGGTAAGAACATGGGCCTCGAGATGAAGAGAGCGACAAAGGCCTATCAGGGGGCAGGGTTTCCGGAGTGCTGCATCACCATTGGTTGCTGTGGAAATCAGGCACGTCTTCATTTCTTGCAGCCATCCTCTTTGAGAACCTGGCTTTTATTTCGACGCCCCAACAGAGGGGAGAAAAGGGAGTCGGGATTTGAGTTTCAAGTGTGTCTACACGTGTGTTTATGCACAGTAAACATCTCACACATACAGAGGAGTTTGTGCTCCAACAACAATGGTGCTCACCTCCTCTTAAAGCTAAAATATCACATGCTAGAGTAGATGTCTAGTGTTAAAATACACACGTGCTGAATAGTTCTCATTATATCAACATATATCTTGTGTTCCAGGTAAACGTATCCCACCCTGATACTAAAACACAACATCTGTGGGTTTTATTTTTTTTTGTGTTGTCCTTTACTGGGTGTCTCTTTTTGATGTCATTTCTTCTTTCTGGTATGTAGGAGTATTGAATCTTAATGTTTGTTGTGACAATTTCTGCAGCACATTTTCTCAAGTCATTCAACTGCAATCTGTGGTTGTATTCTACAGTGAGGAATAAATTAATGAACTCTTCCGCTTCTGTTTGATTTCTAAACGGGCTCTGTTCTCTTAGTTTCCGAAAGCTGATTATTGACCCGCGTTCCATTAGTCATCAACATAGCCACCGTAGCAGTGTGAATGTATTATCCATATTATGCAACGTTTTAGCAGTCTGCAGCAGAAGTGCTTCCTTTCACTCTGAAGTTGCCCGTCGAGCTTCTGGTGCAGCAGGATGCAGCGAGTTGACTCTGGTTTATGAACTGGGAACAGTGGTGCTGGGTCCTCTCTCCTCCTGGATCCACGGTTGAGGACGTCCCAGCACGCAGACCACAGGTCAGCTTAGACAGAGCCCTGCAGAAAGAGCCCTGCTATGTATATTTACTGTAGCTCAAAGCTAATGGCACACCATGTTACGAACAGCAGCAAAAATGTCAGTGTACAAACTCTCAAGTGCCTCATCCGGTATAATCCACGTCTTCTTTATCCAGCTCTATGCTCAGTAATCTGTAAAAACTTTGATTTGAGCTACAAACAAACTCTAACCCTTCTGGCTGGGCACCGGCGAGCTTCAAGCCTTAAGCTAAATATACGTGCCTGGCTCTTACTGCATTCTAGAGTCACAGAGAGGTCATGCAGGACAGAAAAAAAGCCATCTTCGTGAGCTCAACATTTATTTGTGAGAACTAGAAAGGTAAAATGCTTGTTTTGGTTGGACTTTTAACTTTTTTCATGAAATGTTCTATTGTAAAAAATGTGTTCACACACACTAGGGGACTTTTAAATCTTACAGACAGGAAGCGAAGCATGATGGTCGATTTTCGACTCCTTTCTCCTGACACCTATTGTCGAGAGACCGGCAATCACCCACACTTGCAAGAGGTGCACAACTGACATCAGGAGAAAGAAGTCACAGTCACCAGGCTTTGCTTTCTGTCCGTAAGACTAAATTTAGGGCTAAAACTTGTAAGAGCAAATTTGTGCGTAACCAGGGACATTTCTTAACTTGTGCGGAGAAGGTCATTGGATGATGGAAGTACAGTGCACAGCTCCTAAGAACACCACAGGATCCAGAGCGGGAGATTAGGGTCGCCAAAACGCCACACGATCGAACACATCCATCCCATTTACGTGAAAACTTTGTCTTTAGTCTTCATATTCTTCAGTGGTGGAGTTGTTTTTACATTTCTACAGACTGACAGTTAAAATATTTAATCGAGCCTTCGCATCTCAACAACTGACAAAAATCTCCTCCGCATTTTGTCAGAAGATCTACATTTGTTTAAGTGATATACATAATGATGCAAAAATCACACTTTTCTCCCTCCACACAAGTTGTTGAAGCTTGTTTATAATGGTTTAAATTCCATTGAACTTTTTGGCTCCCACTTGAAACATGTTTCATTATTAACTGATCAACAGATCTGCTATGATATGAATATATCTATTTTGCGTTTTCCCCGTTGGTCAAGTAACAAATGGCAGGGCTATCGAACACACATTTTATCTCCATGAGGGCTGTTGGACAGTTAGCTCCAAGAATACATATTAATCAATCGAGGATTTTTTTTTTTTGAATCTGTTTACTAAGCCCAGACATTTTTTTTTCCCCTCCAATACATTAGCAGATCTCAGTATGTCCGCTTCTCTTGTGAACAGGGATGAGAAGGAGATAGAGGGAGAGGAAATAAAGGTCTGATGAGTTTGGCAAGGAGAAGATGGAGGCTGAGACAGATGGCATGAAGTCTGCAGCACTCTGGCGTGGCTTGCCTGGTGCTAAAATCCTCCTCTCTCACATTCCAACAAATCCTACCAGGAGGCTGGGGAGTCTGTCACACCACACCAAGGATCCACACGGCTCGCATCACCCCCCCCCCCCCCCACTTTCATCTACCCCCCCCCCCCCTCCACTGCCTCCCTCCAGCCGAGCCTCTGACCACTGTTCCCGGTCCTATAGTTTTACCCCACACATGTACACATTGACACAATCACACCTATAGAGGTTGGCCATTTGCAAACACATGACGGCTCATACGGGGAAAGAAGCTGGCCGGCTTAGTTGAGAGCGGTGGCCTTTACTGTTACTCCACTGGGCCAAAATCATGAGGAAAGACTGTACAATCCATTTATATCAAGACATAAGAAGCTTTTTGATTAGTTTCACCACAGCCCTCTTCAGCCCTCGGACTGGAACTCTGTAGCCAATCTCAGTCCTAACATACACAACTCAGACCCCTATTTCAAGGCTCCCCGTAGGCCTTAAAACCCAAAGTGGACAGTAAGTGGAGCTGTGATTACACACATAGCACAAGACCAACAACTGGATCACGGGCTCCACATGACATCTACATCTCCAAATATTGGCTATCTTTTGAAATTTTGTATTTTTTTTTTTTTGGGTACACTCTCAAGGCGCTTCATCTAATAAGAACAATCTAATTTGTTTTATACCGTGCTCTCTCCCCATGCCTCTTCCTCGCTGTCTTTCTGCCTGCCTTCTGTTTGTTCTAATGAATGACTTCTGAAATGAGGTGCCGCTGAGAGGAGGTCACAGGGGGCTACAGAATCACATTACTGTTAATGATAATAAAAAGAACATTCTGTGCTAAAAACCTTTTGGATGTTTTTTTTTTTTTTTTCTTTTTGCTCATTCTTTCCCCATATGGAATGAATATTTTATCTGCCATTGTTCTCCGTATCTTTACATGTGTGCGGAATTCAAGTCGACGCAATTAAAATTCACAATAAATATGTTGTTTTCGTATGCCGATTGACAAAAAAAAAAGGCTGCTCTTGATGAAAGGTTTGCAGCAGTGTGCCATCTGGGTTGCAAAGTACACCACCGAGCACCAACATCAGGCACATCTTTGCTATACATGGTGTTGCATGAGAAAATAAATTCCCCACGGTAACATTTTCAGCACACAAATCATGACAATAACACTTGGAATGCAAACAAAGCCTTTTATATTTGACAAGGGCAGAGAACAAGTTGAGTTTTCTTGATGTTCCTTCTAACTCTTTATAGATAATATAGGTTGCAGGAGTTGTGAGCGTTATTCGATTCATGTTAAAGCAAATGAGGAATTTCCTTCTGATTTCATAAGAAACTTCGAGTGGATTTTTCTCATGTTTACATGCAGGTTGAATATCACCTCTAATGAGCTCTGCAGTTTTATAGCTAGATAAGTTTGGGAAGCTTTAGAGAGCAAAATTGATATTTCACTCAATTTCCCAAATGAATATGATTATGAACGCTTATAAACAGTGTCCCAAATTTCATTTTGTCGCACAAGTTCTAAGTATAGGCTCTCATATCAACATCCACTCGACACCAAAGTCTTTTCTGGGGTTGTTTACATGGATCTGACATTCACAAGCAGATCATTAGTGACGTTCCCTCCTGCCACTGCAGAGATGGTTTCGCTGGCTGCCCTTCCTCCATGGCAGGGCGACGGGGCGTCCCCAGGCTCATTGGCACTGCAGCTGTCACCCACAGGATGGGCAAGTGGCGAGGTCGATGGCACCGCGGCGTGGCTTCTGGCAGCATCCTTTCCTTCCTGGCCTGGTGAAAGGGCAGGGATGGGGAGCCCGGGCTCTCGGTGCATTGATCGAGGGCCAGCCCTCCATTAGCCACCGTCAGAGCTAAAGGTCAGCTAAGGCCAGTGGATGGGTCCTGTTTGGGCATCCTATGGAGTGACTCATTCTCACACCCAGGGAGTGAGTCCTTGTCACTTTGGTCTGTGTTGCCCCCCCTCCAATCCTGGTGACCACATGAGGAAGTCCGTTCCTTTCTACCCTCTCCCTGACGGCGTCCGGTGGGCTTGAATTTTTCCTTTTTTTGATGTCGACCACATTATGCATTGTTGTTGCTTTTAGAGATATTACCATCCTTTGCCAAATTATGAGAGCCTTCCTTCTAATTTTCTCCAAAGGAAATTGCTTAATAAATGAGCAGGCCCTGATTTGCACTGATGATCACACAGCAACACAATTGCATCAAATTGCTCTCCCAGAGATGATGCACCACAGCGTGCTCATCACTGAGTGGCAACTACTGCCTGGTGTGGTTTACATTAATGCAGCCAGGCTGTGAAAGGGGATAATTGTGGTGCTAAACGCTTTAGAGGCTGACAGGATCCATTTCTTGACTTGTCAATGGCAGCAGTGATAGTGAGGGTCGTACCAGGGTCTTTACACAGAGAGGCAAATGAGCTTATTTTCACCAACACGTGTGTACACATGTGGGTGCCTGAACACACACACGCACGCTGACAGACAAAAATCAGACACACTCCACATAGAGATGATTGTCTTTCGCCTCTGTCAGGTTGTGGGGTTTTTTTTTTCGTTTTTTTTTTTTTTTTATCCAGCCATGGAGACCTCATCCTGGGAAATGGAGCAATTTCTGATTGAAAACAGTGCTGGTAATTAGAGCACTTATTATTTGTAACCACTTGGCATTGCATTAGTATGCAAAGCTGGCAGCCAGCTTATCTTGGGGAAAACGTTTGTTTCCTTAATTGCCCTCTTAGGACAAAAGTGAAGGGGGGGGGGGGTGGTGGGGAGGGAAGAGTGTAAAATGTTAACGTGCAGTAAGAATGAGGCCTGGTGTGATGAGGGGATGTGACTCCCTGAACACAGGGGTTAAACTGCAGTAATAGACTGCATACAACACACATGGGCACACGCGCAGGCTCGGAGTAACAGTGGAGCACTCATACACCCACATATGGGCACACACTTGCGTTGGCTCATGGGCACATGGAGGCGCAGACAAAAAGACAACATGGTGAGCACACACATTCCAGGACACACACAATTAGGCACTATTAAGTCCATAGACAATATGGTATAATGTAAAATTAGACATGTACAAAAAAATTATTCAGCACACTAATGAATTCAATGATCCTATGTAACACGAAATGAATTCATTACGGTGTGAAGCAGGAAATGGGCTTTCCTGCTTGAAGAAAGGAAGTGATTAAAACGGTCGTGACACGCATTGTATTCCACAAACATCAAACTTTTTCAATATCGCTTCTCGGCGTTCAAATGTAAAAGCTTTTTGTTGTTGTTGTTGTTGTTGTTGTACTCGCTGATATCCGTCTGTAGCTGAGAGGAGTCAGGGATGTTTAATTTGGTCGTCTCTGACTGTCATTTTTGAGAGGACAGTTGCATCTCTCATTTTGGCTTCATATTACTTGTCATCTTTGTTTTGTCAAATGTGTTCACAGATAGACAGAGGATCTTAACTGGATCCCGATGAGATGAAAATAAACACATTTCCGCATTGAAATGTTACTTTTTTTTTAATCAAAAGTGAGATTTTTAGGTTTGAAAATATGCAAATTTTTTTTTCTTTTTGGTTTAATTTAATTTTTCTTTTTCTTTCCTTTTCTTTTTTTTTATTTTTTACAGCAGTTACTCATGAGGCAGCAGACTTTGAAGCGCTTGCCGAATTACTGTGATGTCCCCTGATTGTTGGACAGGAGTAGCCAACATATCTCAGAGGACCAGAGAGTGAGACATTCTCTCTTTCTACAAAACACAGAGGAAATGGCTGTATAATTAAAACTTTCTACATGTACTTATAATAGCCATCTGTTCAAGTGGAGGGGGGGGGGTATACTGAACCAATTTCTTCAAAAATAGGAAAAAAAACACTGGAGTTCTGTCATCAAGAATAAAGGGTTTCCTTAATTTATAATACAGTTTCATTTCCTCTCTTCGAAGAAGACAAAACAAACTTCGCTGCGACGCTCCCTCCTTTTCAAACACTGATTTTGGCTTCTGTCTGTTAAAGACAATTAGCTCTTCTCTCATTTCAGACCTTCCGAAGGTGCTAAAGAGCGTGATTTTTTCATCCTCGAGTGTCTGTTTTGTTCAAAAACACTTAATGGAATATAACAAATTGCGATAACCCCTCGACTTATTCTCCTCTTTGAAGAAGTTCTCACCAAATGTTGAAAACTATTCTTCCTCACAAACAGCACACGGAGATGAAAACGTGCGTGCATCAAAGACATCCAGCCCTCTAGACAATCTGAAGTTTAATTTAAAAATAAATAAAATAATGAAATAAAATGCATTTTTTTAACACGACAATATTCAGATGATACAAAATCCAAACTTTTAATGCTGATCAATTTTGATTGTATCGCAATTACAACCTTAATGGTTTTTGTTGTTGTTGTTGTTTTTGCGCAGACCGGTCAAATTGTGCGCCATTTATGTTGCTTTTATAAACGCAGGTCTGAACATTTGTGGTTTGAATGACACTGAGGTTTCATGTCCAGACAAGAGCCCCCCTCCCGGCGCATAATAGTTCACCTGTCGTAATCAAATATTCAAATTCAAAGCAGATGTTTGACGGGATTTGCGTTCTTATTCAAATACTCGAAGGTTGCGCAGCGCAATGTAGGTGGAAAAAAGGAAGGACAGCGCCGTTTTAGTCAGCATAAACTCCTGTAACTTATATAAATTAGTACATCTAAACGAGACTGCGGTGCCCGACGCAGCATTTAAAAACTCGTTCGTTTTAAAATAATAATAAAAAAGTTGTTTATTCTACCTGTCAATCGGAAGCATCAGAAGCCAGACGTTTTGACGCCACAGGTCGAGGGAAACGTCACACACGTGGAGGGCCTGCAGGCCTTTTGATGTAATCTGTTTAACTTTCCATCAAAAAGACACTTTTAATCGTGGGATCAGTCTTTTTAGCCACGGCGATCATAAGAGGGTCATATATTTAGTGCTCGACATTAATTCATTCATGTCTGAGGGAAGGAAAAAAAAACTTTCTTCAAGGATAAGTGCTGCATTTGACTCTCAGCGAGGCTGCTGAAAGAGAAGAGAGAAGAAAAGCCTGTTTTTTTTCTCTCTCTTTTTTCCCTCTCCATCCCCAAAGTAGCACACATTAAAAATAACCGGAACTTCAAAATAAAATGTGATGAATGTATTTGGACATTTCAAACTCTTCCTGGGGACGTTTTAATTGCTCGCTAATAAGAAAAGAAATATTTGGCCGAACTGGTCCAAAATACTGAGAGATGCAAGTACAAATCCAAATGAGGCTGGTGGCAGAGAGAGAGAGAGAGAGAGAGAGAGAGAGAGAGAGAGAGAGAGAGAGAGAGAGAGAGAGAGTGGTGGGTCTCAATATAATGTTACATGTTTTCATGGGGCCCAAAATCTCCCTCTGCCCCCCTGAACTCAGTCGTTCGCAGGTCTAAATGTAGTTGAAATGTACCATCACCGGAACGTGTTTTGTCAACTTTAACAAACCCTCCGACTGAACTGGATTGTTTGTGCAGTGGTGAACGCCGCGCGATGCTTTCATAGCCCCCCCCCCCCCCTTTTTTTTTTACTTCATCTCCGGCTGAAGGTTTGAATGTGAGACTTCCTTCAAACGACTTTAAGAGAAGTGAATCAGTGTCCGTGTGTACGCACACCACGTCCAACAAAAGCAGGGGGCCTAATCCACCTCAGCCACACAATGCGCAGGGTCCTGTTTACACGGGCCGGACCAGAGGGCCCCTCAGCCTCGTCCTGCCCGAGGACCGGACACATGCACACCTCTCCTCCCCTCGCAGCTCCTCCGAGGCCCCGCGCTTCACCACATCAACTATCACTCATGGTTTATTTAAGCATTCATCTGGTTCCACTGGGTCCGTTCAACTCTTCTTTCTAAAGATGAATCACTCTTTTTATTTTCTTAAACCGCGGTTGTCCTCAGTCACGTTTGGAGTAAAAGTTTTCAAGAGTCGACGTCACGGATACCTTTCAGAAAATTCTTCTGTTTTATTTTATTTTTTTTGGGGGGGGGGCATCTATGGGTTTATTTGTATTTGAGATTAAATGATAATAATATCATAAAGAGAATCGCCCAGTTCAGGTTTATTTCTAACACGCAACTGTCAGAATGACATCACAACAAATAGGCTATGACGTTTGTTCACGATCAAAACCTCATTTATCAGCAAACGTTGACTGAAAGTACTACAGGCAAGCCTCAGTGGTGCTTATTACTTCCTACACATACACCGGGACTTCAAACGCACCAGCAGCCTCTATATACTACATTCTGAGTGGTGACGTAATATCCACAAATAATACTGCATTATTTTCACATTATAAATTGTTTTTCAAAGTTAATGACTGAATCCATTTTCAGTCGCAATAAATCTGCAGGTTGTTTAAAGAAAAAGAAACACAACTGCTATGAATTATTATATAATTAAATTATCATAGCTTATTTATGTTGGACGACTTTTAATTATGAACTTGATCGCTTTTTTTTAATGGTATCAATGCACTCTACAGCTGACTTGCCTATTTACGATCAAATAATCAAGATGTGTAATATTTCAATATAGATTCGCACCCCTCCCATTGAATACATCCGAATAACGACCAAATATAAATAACAACAACGTCAACAACCGACACAAACTAAAAAGAAACAAAGAAGAACAACGATTATCTTTTCCTCCTTTTAAATAGAACGTTTACAAGTCAACCTGAGCTTTTAGCAAACGAGGCTATACGTCACTGCAGCCTGGACACCGAGGGGTTAAAATGACAGTACAGGGAACAAAGCCTCTGAATGGAGAATTGCTTGATGTCTTTTCAGCTCAATCATCCATTGAGTATTTAGGCAATAATTTAAGAGTTTTGGAAGCTGCGACGAGTTTTTTTTTTATAATTACTTTCATTACAGTCCCAGATTCCTCCGTCTGTAGGTGTCTTCCACTGTTTCCATAATTGCATTTCCCCACAAGGGTTAGGTAATTACTTTGTCACAGCCAGGTAAATTGAAATATTCCGCTTTAATCCTCCTTAAATCCCAAATCTCAGGACACGGAGATGTGAGCGTTGGAGGAGTCATGCGGAGCTGCTTCTTCAGGTGAGCGTCGCGTCGCGGGTTGGGGGTGGGGGGGTGGGGTGGGGGGTGGATCTTTTTCCTAGCCGTCATCAGCATTAAACAAGATTACTCCTTCTCCCCTCCCCCACATTCACACGCGCGCGCGCACACACACCTGTGAGTATGGAAATGCACGTTGACATAATGAATGTTGCATAATGAGCAGGAATATTCTTGGAAATTTGACTGGGGAGGAACCTGCTAATTTGAAATAAATCAGGGGATCAGGGGTGCAGTTCGAGTTTTCTGGCCCATAAAAACAAGGTTTTGGGCCCCATCACTGATTTGATTTTATGGTCTGAGGGCCCTTGACAATTATGAGCCGGGATGTGCCAATCTGATGAAGGCCTGCAAGCCAAGTCACTGGATCAGATATCCAAATAAAATCTGATCCATTAGAACAAATTTCCATCTAAATGCTCAAGTAAGCATGGGGCATCCTGCCGAAAGAGTCTGAAGGATGGGGGGGCACCTGCCAAGCACTGCTTGTGCTGCATTTTTTTTTGGAATATTCCGGAATATCACATTTATGGATGTTTCTGGGTTATTAATAGCTTAGTTATCTCAGAGAGGGCGAGAGGCCGCATCAGATGTGTATCGGCACACGAAAGGCTGCGACGTCTGCGGGGAAAACATGAAATTGATACATTTTATGGACTGGTAGAAGAGCAGAAAGTACATGAGTACGAATGTTTTTTGAAGTGCGGTTTCTCCTGCTGAAGTAAATACCAGCAGAAGTTTATATGTTTTGCTTGCCATGGCGCTGCTTGAATTTACCTTGCCTGTATCTTTAATTTGTAGTCACTGGGAATGAAAGGCTGAGTATCAGCTCTGGCAGCTCCCATGTCAGTCTTTGCGGGAGTGGGTGACAGAGAACAGCAGAGGCAGATAGCATGCTAAAATCACATCACTAGAGACCCCACATCAAAGCAGACCAAACCTCATATTGAGTGAACTTTTAAGCTCGAAAGACTGTGTGACATCAGAGCACCTAAAATGTGACTGTCATGTTTTTCAAACTTAGCTGAACGCTCCCTCAAAGACTTGAGAACTATTGAATGGCAAGCGATGTTCAAACCCCCCCCCCCCAAAAAAAACACCAAAAACCACACACACACTAAGATTAGCTGTCTTTGTCTTACAGCAACCTCAAAGTCCAATTAGATTGAGAGACGTGTGTGACGAATTTGTCAAAAATAAGATGATAGATATCACTTTGGTAGTGAGCGAGCACGGCTGGGGACTTCACTCAAGCACAGTCATTGACAAGACACTGTCAGAAAATGTGTCATCTTACGCAGACCCGCCACTTGACAGGGATGCAGCTTGGGATTGAGACTGATCAATTCCCAAAATGCATCACTCTGATAGCAGCACTTTATTTCGCGAATTAATAAAGAAACATTTTTAAAAAGTAGCGCTGTTTGCTTGGTGATATTGCCGACTCCATCCCAAGAAGCTGTAGAGGATGTGCAGAGAATTCCAGATACAAAAAAAAAACAAAAACAAAAACAAAACAAAAAAAACCTAAAACTGATTTGAAACTTTTTGCTGCACATATTTGGACACACACAGATGCCCACGCGCCTGCTTCCGTTGCTTAACGCGCACCAGTGCAACATGTCTAATACTCCAGTTCGTCTTCGGCCACTGTTTTTAAAGTGAAATCCGATACTCAGAGCACTTTCCTCTTCAAAGTAGTCTCCTGTTGTGCTTTGCGACCACAATAGTGTCAATCTCATACTTCCAAAGCTTCATCTGTGTGTCAGCTTTGAGTAGCTGTCCATACATGTCTCCAAGTTGATGCTTTGATGGCTGGTGTGAAAACAGTTGGATAGATTATGTCAAAATCTAAAGGGGGAAAACTATTTTTATTGGTTTGGATGCACATGGAATTTGTCGTGTTATTGCGGTCGTATGGTCGCTGAAAACATGAATTAGCCAACTGAAAGTCATCAGATCAGTCATCATCTCTAAGTTACACGTCGTGGACCAGCAACAGCAAAAAGTAATTTCTAAATCCATGAATAGCAACATCGAACATTAGCCAGACATGCACACAAATCCACACTTTGAAAGTGCAGTGTGAAGTGTCATGTTTGTAATCGCCGTGTGGATTTGCTCAATCTAGAGATGAAAAGATTCAGTGAGAGGTCAGACAGAAAATGAAGAGATAGAATTCTAATAGAGGAGCAGTTGTCACCAGCTATCAAGAAAAAAAGCCCGAATAAATTTCATTCCATGAAGTTGCTCATATGTGACCTTTTCTGCTTTTGCTTGTGGATCATTTGTAACATAGAGAGAGAAATTTAAAGTTGTGAGTTTATTTTCCACTGTTTTACTTCCTTTTTTGCGTGTTTTGGTGGTAGAGTCGAGTGCAAAGTTTGGTGCAAATCTCGTATCGACTAAATATGCAAAGTCATTCATACGTAAAGATTTCAAGATGGATAAAATGTACGTGCGCAAAAAAAAAAAAATACGTGGAAAAAAATCCAGAACATAATGGGACCTTTGTGAGGCGTTTCAATAAATAGCTTTTCATATTTTGCAGTATTGTGAAAAAACACCACCTAGCGGCTGATTGCAACCAGAACAGTACAAAGTTCCACCTTAAACTTGTTGCTGAGATGCGCAACGGTTTCTGTGGTGACTGCAGCTTGGGAGGACGTTGTCCCTTCACAATGTAAAAACGTCATCTTTTCATTTCATAAATTGGTCATTTTGATGCAGATCGGACATACGCGTGCGATGCTTTTAAATGTGCGATATGATGGAATTACATTGGATTATAGCGCCACCTGCTGCTGAAGGTTTGTAAAATGCACTGAACCTGCAAAGTTTCACCAAAGCTGATACATGCGGCGGTTTTGGTTGTTTTCATGTGAAGAGCCTCAAAAATGTCTCTGCTCTGCAAAAGCTATCCTTCTAATTATCTGTAGCGGTTAAATCAAACCTTTGCATCTCTCAGTGAACGGGTGCGCCGGTCGCTAGTCACAGTTCACACACACGTAGCTTTTCGTCGATATGATAGTTGGAGGTATGATGTTTGTGGAGCCTGGCGTTGGTTCCTCACAGCAGCCATTTTGAAAGCAGCGTTTGAAGCCCTACCAAGTGATTGGAAATAATCAAATGACAATGATCAGATGAAAAGAGAAGCAATCTCAATAAAGTTTGTCATTCAGCCATTCAAGGTTCAATCATATCAGAGGTGTTTTGCATAACTAAGAGACCCCGGTTCTAATCCTCAAAGGGTTTAGGGGCTACTTGGCTTTGCACTGTAGTCATTCAAGGTCACAACCCGGTAGGAAATATGGGCTGCCATAGCAACACAAAGATGCCTCTAAAGGCTTAGCATAATTCTTCCCTAATAGAAAAATAACAGCGGCAAATCCCGTCCTTAGTGAACTGGCTTATTTGAGCGAGGCAGACTCCCACCTGTGAAGCACATAGTCACCAAACCAATGCGCTAAGACTACGATAAGATGAAAAAGAGCCCACCTCTGGATGGGGATGGGCGGCCTAAGCTCAAGCCAAATTCTTTCTCCTCTGTGAAGCTGAAATCAGCCCACAGTGTGTCTCTGGCTAGCTTTAGCTTTTTTTTTGAAGCTGGACAACATGAGCTGCCAAATGATTCATACTCTCTATATAACTTTGAAGTGCTTAAGCCATACTCCGAGAGAAACTTCTAGCAGGGGAAATTGGCTTCCATGCCGTAGGTTCAAATCTCTGTCAGTGAATTGTTTTTAACCTTCCCCCATCCAATGATTATTTTCAAGTATGCCAGTGTTAGCGTTCACTGGATATTTTAGGAGAGGATGCAGCGTTGGGTGTTCTAAACCTGCCTGGTAACCATCCCCTCCTTTATGATCATATTTGTACAACCCCCCCCCCCCCACTTCACCCTTCCTCTGACAGTGTTGCCAGGTATCAAAGAGATGGATTCTTGTCACTGTGAGTTACATCAGGATCATGAACACTGGGGAAAGAGAATAAATTACCATCACACTTTAGAGTGGGAGGCATGTAAGTATCAGCCGCCACAGCAGTGTGTTACACTGTGCTTATGGAACTGCTGACGAGCGAGGCGATGGTGCAGCCACGGTGATTGAGCTACAATCAAAGGATTTATGGAATCATTACTGTCAAAGCTAGCTATGAAAATCGAATCATTGCCCAACATGTATTGCTCTAAGAGGTATATGATGCTGTTCGTCACATGCAAAGGTGAAGATAATAAGGGAGGGAGAGTGAGAGATGTAGCATGGTGGGATGCTGCTGCTGTGCACCTGAGTCAGCCATTTTTAGCTCCACTGGATTTCTGTTTATTCACTATTCCACTGCAGATGCCACTTGTCTCGTGCAGCTGCATTTAAAGGGTGTTTCAATCACCACGGTGACCTTTGCTATCTTCTTCCTCTCATTTATGAAGATTTTTTTTTTCTGTTTTTGAGGTAATCAAGCGCATGAAGCCAAGATCACTATAAGATAATGATGTTCTGACCTTCTTTTTTTTTTTTGGTGACTCAAAATTTAGCCCCAGAGAAAGTACAGGTTTGGGGCAAGCAGTTTCACCAGCCATCAGGCTTTGCTTCCTGACTGTGAGACTAAATTCAGGGTTAAACCAATCCTAAAACCCGTACACAAGAGCACTTCTAAATAAAAATATTTCATGAATGAATGAATGAGACACACTATCCTCAAGGCAGCAAATTACGTTTTGGTTTGGTTTTAGTGAACATCGCTTTAAAAAAAATACCAAAACATATTCTTGGAATAACATTTGAATTCGTGGGGAAATTGAGTTTATCTTGTGGTTCCGATAACAGTCAGGGTGATGTATTAAGACACAGAAGGGACTTTTTGTCATGCAAATGTAGTTCACAGCTTTCTTTTCTTATCAATTCATCTTTTTTGCTGTTGGGCAAATATGCAAAGTTCATATTAATATTCTATTCCTTCTGTTATATAAAGAGGTTTTCATTGCATTATATTGCCATTAAAAACAATATCTTTTTCTTTTCCCCTCTGCTCTCGCTACCTTTGGCGATAAAAACCTCCTCATCAGATTCTCTGTATTCCTGCGGCTTGCCTATATTGTAGATTGATTTGCAGTGGAGTCTTCACGTTAAATGGGCAATGACATTTATAATGGCGGTGCGAGGGACTCAATTTATTTCATAGTGCAGCTTCTGCAGCTGGGTGAACAGCAGAATAGAGTAATTAAATCAACACTGGATGAACGACGGTCCAACGAGGGGCCACACTCTCCTCCCTGAAGGGAATCCCACAGAATGTCTGCCTGTAAACCTCCTTATTCTGAGTCTTATGCCGAAGCACCTTTCTACATCAAAGCTTGCTCAGCACCATGTCTCAAAGAATCACTTCTTCATAAAAGAATGGCCTCTGCTGAGATATGGACACCTCTGGCCTCATTTACCGTGCATCGTCCCCTTCCCCTCTCCAGGCCTGAATCCGAGGATAGAGTGGCTATCTGACGAGATCACACAGAGAGGTGCGGGAACTTAAAGGCAAAGAGTTACTGCGCATCCTTCCAGGAGTCTCAAAAGGTTTCTATTAAAACACATTCAATATGCCGGTCAGGGCTTTCAAAGTGCTGCGCACCCTCTAGCCCCGGCAAACTCAAAGGGCATCGGTGCACATTCAGTAAGGGGAATCTGGCGCCCATTAATTTAATGAGTCCAGGGTATTAGTATGCCATAGCCAGCTGTGAAGTCTCCCTTTTTTCATCTCTGGTGGAGTTTTAAGGAAAGATCCACCAACTTGGGAGTGACAAAGGAGAGTAGAGAACGAGGAGCGCTCATCTAATCTGAGATCAATTTCTGGCTGTCAGCCCTCAGAGGGCAATTTCCAGTGGTTAGGATGTCTTTGTGAAGGCTGGAAATCCAGATAAAGAATCCAGAGTGGCACATTTATCATCACCCGCGGAACATTGTTGTCTCTTTATCGTAATTGCTTTCCCCAGAAATCAAACACAAAACTTGTAAAGATAAAAATAATGGACAAGGTATTGGCACTCGGAGACATATTTGCATAAAATATTTGAGTACATGCTGTGGTCATTATAGCGCTGCGAGCATTCCCCCCCGCCCATTCATATCTTAAAAACAGTCACTTCACAGTTAATTAGCTTGGTAAACAGCCATGTTGTTTTCACGTTTCCAGAGCTGTAACACCTGAGTGAACGAGGGACACGCAGCTTGGTGCTATACAGAGAACTGACATGCATCTGACAGTCACCTGTAAGAGATTACAGAGACAGTGTTTGCCAGGGTCTGTCAACCAGGAAGTAGCAGCTGCTGGAGCTAATTAAAGGCATAGTAACACGGTAACATAGCCCAGCTCACGGCCACATCAAACGCTCCCCATCATGCCAGGCTGGTGTCTCATCTCTGGGATGCTGAAAGCCCTTTGTGACCTGTGCTTGGAGCCTACTGGGCCTTAGACCTGACCCTAGAGCTGAGGGGTGAACCAGAGTGGTCAGGATCACTGTGGGGTGCACCTGGTCCAGACTTACCTGTGTCTGTGTATCAGCATACCAAAATGTGGCCATGCGGCTCTGTGAGCGTGGGTGTGTGGACTCTGACCTGCACAACAAAGGGAAAAGAGAGAGTCTGGGTTAGAGGTCAGGAAGAAAGGGGAGGCTTAGGGAAAACAAATGTAGGACGCGTTGGCTAAACATGATCAGAGGAGCACATATGGCTCAGCTGAGATGGAACCAGATGCCCTCAAATGTCCTGATGAAACATAAGCTCAAGAGAAACATGTTACCTCCAAGATAACCCAGCAATGAGCTTCAATTTAAAAAGAAAAACACTTTGGATCTGCTTACTGTATCTCAAGATTAAAAATACCTACATTTGCCCACTTATAAATGAATCCGCTTCCTATTGCCATTTCTCAAAATAACACTAAGCGCAGTCATAATGAGCAATCCCAAGTACCTGAAGCCCACTGAGGTAAAGTTGTTCCAGCCAATATTTATAGACATGCGATAAAAGAGAAAAAGATAAAAGAACAGATATTTGACTCTCTCCAGTCCGTCTGCTTCCTCTGAAGCTGAATGTCAGTTTTAGCGCCCGAGTGTAACCGACTAGAGACAAAAACAAATCTCTTGTGACACTTTTGCTCACACACTGATAATATAGTAGAAAATATAAAGAAATAATTGAATCTACATTACTTCCCTGTGAGCAGTTTTAAAAACTTCTTCTGAGCGCATAGGTGGAAGTTAACTCTGAAGATCTATAACGGTGAGACGGGGTTGATGGGCACAATCACATAGGTGGCAGTTGCAGCACTGATTCAACATCTAATCTAAAAAAGAGTGCGGCAGAAGGGTGTAGGCGTCGTCTGTGCAAAGTGATCTGGCCCTGTTGGGTGGAAGGCTCTGGGTGCTCAGGGCTGGTCCTGCTGCGGTAACTAGGAAGGTATCTGAAGTACGGCGCCATGACGCGTCTCCCCATGGAGCCACGCTGCAGGATATGACCCACCTGAAGCAGGTCCCTGTCTCCACCTGCCACACGGAGCGCTGACAAACATCAACGCTGGGGTTTCATGTAGTCAGACCTGTCTACTGGCATGTCACTGTCAGCTGAGACAGACACCAATTTGCCACTGTCTTGGCGAGAGGTGAGAGCAGCACATCTGATGCGTACGGAAAGCATGTAGAAAACCGCACCTTAAAAATAGACAATTTTCTTGTCTGCTAACACATCACAAAAGCAGTGAAAGATTCAGTACAGTCTACGATGGATACTTTGTGTACCTGCTGAGTGGAAAGGCATGAACAAAATGAGAAAGCCCTCAACTGGATTTCGGTGGCCTAAAATTATTCTGCCACCCTGGGCAGCGAAGGTTCTCATGTTGTGTAAAAGAGAGTGAGGGCAACTTTCCGCTCACGTCTTCACGGCCTCATGCTTGCAGTGGCTAGCTGTGAGGGTCTGTGTGCTGTGTTCTTTCAGCAGTTGTCGTGTGGTCTCAATCTCTTTACACGTTTCTCTGCCAGGCTCCTCTACCAGGCCTCCCCAAACTGTGTAATCAGCAGATGTCTTTATAGCGCAGCCCACCGCCGTGTGCACACCCTGGATTCTTTGCCAATTTAATTTTGGCGGTATATAAATATATATATTTTTTTGCTTTTGCTTTTAGATTATTACTATTCTTTCAAGCCCAGCAGCCACATTGATTTCGGTTCATAATGTAGGTTGCAAATACTGCCTCGCTCAGCAGTCTGAATTCATGTCCTTTAGTGCTACGTCCTGAGTGTAGATTAGTCCGTTCTATTGTGCCACAGACCTGCTGATTTAAACAAACTGAAGTTATTCAACAGAGCCTTTTGACCTTTGCAAAGAGGAAGTCAAACCAAGTGAGCTCAATATTCCGCTGCTGGAATATTTTCAATTATATAATAACAAAGGAAAGGAGACAGAGGACTCTACTGTCTGTTTGCCTCAGTAACTTGACACAACTTCATTATGTGCACCACTACACTCTAATGTAATCTAACCCAGCAGGTCCGGCATGAACTACTTTTACAAAGCTTATCATTTTTCAATTTTGTTGACACTGTCAGAAAGATAATAATTTCACTTTGAGGTTGAGGTTGCTGTGGGTCGTCTTTCTGATAATCTGCTCCTGTCACGTATAAGTAAAAAGGTCAAAATATTAGAAACACCTCTCAACATGATGCAATCCTGTTTCAACAGCACTTCAAACCTTTAGCCTCTTAGGCTAAATTAATGTCAGTCAGTCACAGAGCTGTTGTATCAGATCACATCAGAACAAATCTCTGCTTGTAGTTCTAAATGTTTGCTTATGCTACTTACCTATACAATCTGGAATCAGCAGTGAGTTCTATGTAAATGTCATGGACACACACATGGATTATTACTATTTATTTTGAGCCCTAATTTAAAGATTTTTTTTTTCACTCCACAAAATGCACCTAATGGCTTTTATCATTATACATTTTCAAGCTGCATGCTGTGAGTTTATAAAATTGTATGCATTTGAAAATTAAACCAGATTAAACAGTTAAAATGAATCCCACATTGGTTCAAACATATAATACTGTTTAAATGAGGTATAATAATCTACTCTGCCATTTGATGAAGTCTAGATGAGTTCTTCTGCTTAAGAGGACTTTTATGTTTGATGCTTGAATTTCTTCTTTGTAATGATTTCTTTTCATTTTACTTGCTTACTTTTGCTTGAGTTAAATTCAATTGCACTATGTCAAGATTCTGGCACTGCTACTTTGCACTGAGATTTGCAAATTTCTCCCACTGCTGCCCATATGAAACCATTTTTAAAAACACTTTGCTAAACTAACTTTTTCTGCACTCCAACATGCCACACCGCCTCCGAAGCTATGGGGGTGTGGTAACATGCATTATTATGAGCACCACCTGGGCGCCATCGGGGCAAGTGACATGTCAGCGTTCCGAGTCTGTCGCCACGTTTAATGTTGCTGCGGAAGGTGACAAACTTGTCCGGGGTAGGGTACTCGTGAATGGAGCTGTTAAAATTAGCAACGTTTCTGGAATGTTTAAGAGGCAAAATGGGTCGCTGAGGCAACAACTAAGACCCAAGAGAGAAGCCATGATGTTCAATAATCATTCATTATCATATACAAAGAGACTCTTTTAACATCTTTCTTCATTACCGTTTTGAATAACCTGCCAGTTGCATGGGAGCAAGTTATTTCACATAATTGTTTCATATTACTTCCTAAAATAATGATCATATCTCAGCGTAATTGTTTAACCTGACCTTTGATAGCGATTCTGCTAATGACAACTCTATTAATCCACTTTTTATTAATTGGCGATTTTGTTAGTGTAACGACATGAGAGGGAGGTGTATGTGAGTGTGTGTGTGTGTGTGTGTGTGTGTGTGTGTGTGTGTGTGTGTGTGCGCGCGTGTGTCTCATGAGTGGTGATGTTAGACTTGTGCACTTGGCAAGCATGTTTTTTTTCACTCCATTTGGTGACAGATTGGGTTTAAATAACATTATATCTTCACAGTTGTGACTCACAAGCCTCAGCGTTACAAAGGCAGGGTGAGGTTTAGCACTTTAGATGAGGATGATGAAGGACCAGGTCTTCTAGTTTAGCACTTTCTGCTCGACTTAATCTGGGACTCGGCGAAAGTCTGCAGCTCAGTTGTATTGTTGTCAATCAATCCAGCCTCCCCCAGGAATGACCGTTCTGCCTCAACACGACCCTGTCGGGTATGACACAATTCGACCTTCGCTTGATAATCACAATCTCAGACTCACTTTACTTAAACCTCCTTACGGTTCAAAAAAGTATAAATACTGAAAATCTTTTGTTCAAAGCCGGTGTGCAATAACAACAATTTTACACGATCTTCTAGATTTATTCAGGCACTTCTCACAAGCTGCCTCTACGTTATGAACTCCTTCCCCAGGTGCACCCAATACGACATCGCCTGAAATGAGCAGTGCAACACAACGTACTGTGGGTCCTTTGGAAACTCTTGATGAATCTAAGTTATCTACGTCGGGCCGTTCACATTTACTGGCGAGATTGTTGATGTCGTGGTTGGGCTCGAGGCTAGTGAGGCTAGCGTTAGCTTGCCGCTCTCGGGTAACGAGGCTTTGTTGTGTCATTGTCTGACTCACGTGTTCTCTTTGTGGCATTACAGAGCTGCGGGCCAACATTAATGTTACTTTGCAATAATGCTGCATTACTTAGCTGCAGACAGACATAAAAAGAAGCAGAAAAAAACATACTTCACATTGAAAGAGTACACATAGATTGTAGTACGCGATTTACAATATATAATTTTATCACCCATATGATTAAATACATGAGCATGATCATATATTTAAAATGAATGGTTTGGTAGTAATGGTGAGTAGAAGGCTACTTTGACGTGCTGATATCGGCCCAAACACAAGCAAGGGTGTGAACGAGAGGAGTCTGTTGACGACAAGCCTGCACATCAGACGAAGTGGGATGGAATGAAACAAAAGGGTGGCCTGGAGTGACGTGGGTTCATCAACACAGGTGTCCATTGATTATAGGTTTATTGTACTGGGGAAAAAAGACACACCTCCACCTTGATTACAGCGTGTTGGATTGTGGGGGTGCAAAACGCTGCCGAATGCTTCTTGGCTACCATTTTAACAACATCTTTGAATTTTCTTTGCTGAATTCATACCAGGGTGCTTCCCCTCTTTGGGCCCCAGGTAGGTGGGCATACCTCTTTTCAAATATCAATGCTCCCAGCTCCCAAAACCCCCTTCAATATCAATGTTGCATTAACTCCCGGAACTGCTACCTTATTGTGGACCCTGCCCCCCTCATCAGCCATGTTTTTTTTATTTTTTTTATTTTTTATATGACTAACTGCTTTACAGCACCTCCTGGTGCTCCCTGAGAGGAAAATGTTTTTTTGTTGTTTTTTTTTCGCAAAAGAACTCTGTATCACCATGTTTGCAATTTTTGTTGTTGTTGTTCTTAAATCGTTTAACAAAATTAGTTAAAATTACAATGAAAATATTCCAGACCAGTCCAAAAGAGACCCAGATTCACAACCTTTAAAATAACATTTGCAGTTTTAGGGTGCAGATGAATTCGGTATCATGTTGTAACTTCCAACACATTAATATTGCTCTATAACTTGATTGCTTTACACCTGCCTGTGTGCTGAGTTAAATATCACTTAGAATGAGTCTTTTTAAGAAGTGGTGTATTATTTGTCCCATTAAGATATGGCCTTTCACTCTTGAACACTTTACTTATGCTCTGATTTGATGCACTTGCTCTGTCCTGAGCTGCCTCTCTTTCAAATCCAAGGCTTAGTATGAAGTGGGGCAAGAAAAAAAAAAAGGGCTGTCACGACTGCTTCTGGGGTGCCTACGCCAGCAGTGCATAGCTACTAATAAAGACGCACACAGGCAGGACCCCGTCGACCAAGCAATGAGATGTCACCATAAACAAGCTGCAGGATGCTGGCAGTCAACTTTCTGATTATATAACGCCCACTAAGTTTTACTAGACGGAAGATAGGTACTACTTAATTGTATTGGAAGAAAACAATGTGTGTTTTTAATGCTTCATTTTTAAATAAAGAACCATTAACAGCACTTCATATTCTGATTTTGTGCTAAATGATGGAGGTGGAACGTTAGCAGGGACATCAGCTAGAATTATGTGTTTCAAAAACTTGTTCCGAAGCAAAAAAAAACAAAACAAAAAAAAAGGTTTCTCAATCTCCTAGTTTCACTTGCTCCTTCAAACTTGCATGTCAAAGTCCATCACACAAACATCTCCAGCAGTAGCATGTGCATATCATGTATGTCACCCAGGCAAATGTTGAGTGACGTGCAGCAGTTATTCCTAGAACAGAAAGTGATGCATGACAGCACTCAGCTCAGACAAGCGTTGTGATGTGATGTGTCGTGATGGCGGGAAAGGTGACGCCATAGAAAACAAGTTTTCATCCAAAATATACAGCAGCAGTCAAAACAGTGTACTCAGAAACCTAACACACAGGTAGCTTAAATATGACTACACACACACACACACACACACACACACACTAAATGGGAGTTTAGTTATGCACACGCAAAGTCCCAATCTGTCAAGATATAGTTAAATTCACCCAAGCTTTTATTTTTACATCACGCAATCGTAGTATCCGCTATCTTAAATGATCTATTTTACTACACATAAAATACATGATATCGATTACATTTAGCTGAGAATGTTGTATTTCAGGTGATAAAAGCCCTTTAGACCAAACTGCATGTATGGTTCTGAAATATAAGAGTGCTTTAATTTGACAGTGTGAAATTGGTATGCCTTTAAAGAACAGCCACAGCACTATTTTTCTCATGTCAGTGGCGCACTCTGGTACGTGTCTTTTGTACAGTAGAATTGTGGTCGGGGACTTTTAAAGCAAATTTAAATAAATATGTGACTAGAACCTTCAGGTGGAGCAATTTAACTTGACAAAAGCGGGGCCTCTGTATCACAAAGAGGCCTCCCAATTCTTTCATGGGAATTCTCCACGTAGAGATGCTGCTACTGTGCTCATTTTACAGCATCGCCATCTGTTTTCTATTTTCTACGTGATCTATTCTAGTTGGCATTAAAAGGTTAAAAATATCTACTGGATCAAAAACAAAACCGTCGAAAATTGTCTATTCGAATTAAAAAAAAAAGGTTTTCTGCCACACAAACACGCTCGTTATCTAATTGGTGATTAACACAACAAAGAAAATTCATTTCGAAACTTTAAAAACGGCATCGCTGTTAAAAAGCAAACTCAAAATAAAAGCACAGCATATTTAATGAAGTAGTAAAAAATTTTAAATCAAAATTTTACTTTTTCAAGAGAATATTCTCTAATGCTCAGTTGATTATACGACACGTGAAATTAGATTTAGACGAAATATACGGTCATTTTATATAATATTAAATGTTTTGTTTGAGGTAATCACCGGTTATGTGGTTTGTTGTAAATAAAAAAAAAAAAAAAACTTGAAGAATTTCAAATGATATAAATACAAATATTAGCACGAAATTTAAACGAGTGGATATTTTATAAATAGGCATTAATTTTAATAGTTATAATAACCAGAAAAAAATGCAACCATTTTGTTTGATTGAAAACTACAAATTAGTCATAGGAGCATACAAACATGAGCTCGGATTTGTTCTTTGTATAATTGAATGAATGCTGAGTTGAAATAAACTTACAATGTCACCTTCTGAACATGCGGAGGTATCTTGAAATTAGAAATTTTTATTTATTCATTTTTTTTAAACGCAAACTGGATTTTTATCAGCCAAACACACAGAAATGGTATTTCGTAAAGAAAAAAAATACGTGTTAAAAGGACTATTTAGTTTAGATCTTAATTTCAGCAACTGGAGTAAAGACAGATATGTGAGCATTAATAGAAAGTTTCCAGTTTAAATCAGACAAACAGCACTAGAAAGTCATTTTGCATACTTTGTGTTATAGTTGTTTGTCGAAGAAGCCATCTGTTAACAATTCTCATTGTTTCATTGTTTTTATATTTGCAAAACTTCATGCGCAGCATCAAAAGACAAAGAAATTCATTAGCTCTCTAGTTCAAGGTGGGATCTAATTGGCAGAAGATTCTTTTATTTCAAGCCTGTCTGTTTCTTCTCAGGGACTTTGTGTTGAATGGGAGGCTCTCATCATAAACGCTTAATATGCAATGATAAATAACAACCCGAGTTTTTGATCAAAAACCCTGAGTCAAATCAAATGTTTCTCTTAGACTGAAATGTGAAACTTCTCTCAGTTTGCAGCATAAAAAGCCACCATCTGTTTTTCATATGTTCATCTGTTGAGAAGATATCGAACTGTCAGCAGTGTCCCTCCTACTTATCAGGACACTTGTTCAAGATTCTAATCTTTAGTTCTTTTACATTTTTATCTACATTAATGGGTCAACTTTTCTTCTTTCTTTCAATCTCTCTTTCTTGCTTGCTTTAAAATGTCAAAGAAACTCGGAAATAAATTATATTTACTTCCATATTCTACACTTGAAATCTGAGATCAGTGGGAGAGCATACTGGGAGAGAAAGTTACCAATTGTACGCCCTCATATCTCGATTACAAAGAAAAGTATCTCTCACATGATTACTCAAAGTTAACCTAACGCATAGGGAGAAAAAAGGATGAAACATTTGAAGGCTCTCCTTGTGTCGTACTATGAAGGCTTTCAACCGCGAAAACTCAAACAGACTTTCATATGAAGCTGTCACGTTTTACTTATCCCTTAAGTCAAAATCCTGGCTGAAAATGTTTATGTAATCACTCACTGCAACACGGAAGTTTGTTGAAACTCTTCGCGGTTCTTTTAATTGAACAGATTTTCTAAAGCGTTTATTATGTTTCAAATGAGTTATGAAAATTGAATTACAACTGTTTTAAACTCTTAAGTCTGAAACTGCGATGTCAGGAAACCGAAAAGAGCGAGAATCGCTGGTTTTTATTACATTTTAAAAGCAAATACCACCAAGCAGTCAAACTGGTCCAAGTGTATATTACTGGATTTTAGCATCTTGTACTATTTATTACATATTTTCATCGATGAATGGGGTGCTTTGATGTGGCATGCAAAGAGAATCTGCTCCATCTTCTTCCTCCCTGTTAGCTTAGCAACAGCGGCCATTTTGTCTGCATTGGTCCAAATGTCTTTCTCTGGTTAAGCTACATTTCTTTTTAAATTCTGCTCAAGCAATTATGTTTTCTCTTTGAAATTCTGGAAGAATAATATCTCATTGTTTGTTCATCTAACTGAAATATGCCGTAGGTTATATCTGGCATCAGCCTTGAATGTAGCAATAATATGCTCAAACAGTGTTAAGAGGTTTCGCCACATGGCTGCTACACAAATGCTAACGTATAGAGGGAGCACACTTTGGGTACACAGGCACGCACGCACAAAATGGGATGAGCTGATCCCTTCCTTAGAGTCTGCGTCAACCACCCGCTGCTCCCACCGCCACACTACGTAGACAACCAACCACAGGATGTATAAATCCAGCTGTCCAGAGGTCACCTTGGCTTGTTTACTTGACAAGTATGAATGCACAGTGGAAGAGTGGAGCACCGCCATCAGCTAAAGCCCATCTACCAATGCCTTTAGCTCTCAACTCTTCCTGGGTCCTTGGTTTATGCTGTTTGGGTGAGTAGCACATTCTGTACTTTAGTCAGCTGCACCAAAGAACTGTGATGGACAGACCTGCTTATATTCAACTATATATTTCAACTCTTTGAAAATCTGTAATTTACTCTCACGCCATCAATTAGTTATAGTTCCACCAATTAGCATCTTCCTTTTCTAATTTTGCTAGAATAATTTACTGGAAATCAATACATTTTTAATCTAGTGTTTCACAGTAGCAGTTGGCTTGGGCTACCAGTAGACTGCTTTTCTCCAGTTAGGAAACAGAAAGTATGTGCAAGTGTGACATCTTATTCCCAATAGATGCAGATCCATATAAAACTGCAGATAAAACTTATATGCAAACACACAAAATGATTCAATGAAATAAACATATCTTCATTAATAAAAAAAAGAAGGATGAATGTTATTTGTCTCTACAGAGGTTCATGAGCTCGTTGTCACTTCACAGGTCAACCCATCAAGTCTGAACACTGACACACTTCTATGTACCAGGTTCAGCTAATTTATGTTGTCCCACACACACACACACACACACACACACACACTCACTCACTCACTCACACACACACACACACACACACACACACACACACACACACACACACACAGACACTCACCTCTACAGTGCTGAAACACACCACTATAGAAACACTTGAGCTTCGTCTGATTCTTGTACGGTCCAAAATGTCCATATTATTGGCAGAGAGAGGGTCAGAACGACTGTTTGGGACTGAGGCCCGAAGTCTGGGCTTTCTCTGCTTCCAGAGAGCTTCACTGACCACCCTGGCAAATATAGGAAAGCAAATCCTTTTCAGGTTGAGAGTATGACACGGGACTGCCTCATAAATCAGTACAGGCCCAGCCCGGCACAGGCTGGGAACGCCATGGGAGTAGTAGGCGGCTCTCTGGTGAGGTTTTTGGGGAAGGATTATGGATTGAGACGTACAGCTGGGAGGCTAAAGTTACACTTTTCATTACCACTTCGAGGGGGTCTTGGCTGCCTGGAAGCCAGTCAGATTTGTGAAGACCTCTTCCTCCCCCTGGAATTGTTGTAATTCTGCAGGCACATTCTTCACCTGAGGATAATTGTTTTTGATATGGCAAAAACATTTTGGCGAAATGTGATGGGAAATGCTGTTTTTTTCTCTTTTTTTTGCCAATGGAAGAATGAAAAAAAAAAGAAAAAAGAAAAAAGAGAGGGCATTGTGAAAAGTCCTCATTCACCAAAAGACCAGAGTAAAGAGAGAGCAGTATGCCCCCTTCTGGCTCTTTTCTTCTCTCACTCTTTTCTTCTTTTTTCCCTGGCGTCTGGAGATGTGAAGAAATGTCTTTTGATCAGCTCTGACAGAGCCTGGGCCATGTGAAGAGGGTGGCTCGCAGGACTCTGCCAATCCATGCAAGGCAAAAATGTTCCTAATAAGAGAGTAATAAGCTAACGAATGCTGGGTGTCTGTCTGATCCACATTCTGGGTACTGAATGTGCCAGCACACCCAGTGCTTTCTGACGTGTAATCGACTCTCAACAGTCTTTGGACTGTTTGCCAGGTCACTGCGTTTCACCTGGCCAGTCCCATATGCTCTCATCATTGCTGCAATAGTCTGAAATTTCAGAACCTTGTGGGTACAACAGAATTGAAAGTGGGAGTTTTTCTACTTTTTTTTATTTTACACACACCGCACGATCGACAGTGTTCAGAATGTCTGTAGTTTGAGTTTGCTAAAAATATATCAGGGTGGGAAAATAGGGCAAAGTGCAGGGTTGGTTTTGAGCAAAGCAAATTTGTCTCACCTTGCAACATCAACCTGGGCTATTTCCACAACTGACTGCTGCTATTGTATGTGTAGGTTTGAAGTGGTCACATATCAAAGGGTTCTGTCTCTGCAGGGTGGATTCTCTGGTACTCTGTACAGCACAACAAGGAGATAGTTACCTCTCACAGCTTCTCACTGCAGCACCCAGCCCAAATAAACACATCACCTCCACTGCAGGGGGAGGAGGACAACTGCACAGCTGCCAACCCCCTTTCTTTCTCTACCCAGCAGTGGCACCAGCCAACAGTGCTGCAGGGCATACCAGTCATGAACAGGTGCTCCTTTGGTGAGCTGGGCCTAGACTTAGGCCAGTTTCTGGGCCCAGCTAAGTGCTGGATGTATGCTGAGGACTGGCTGGCTAGATTTTAATAGTGTGTTGGTGAGTCCTGGGCTCAGCGCTGGTAATTATGGTGGGGAGAAGCCGATTAGGCAGTGCTGAGCAGCCCAGTGAGGGGGACGGGCCTACGCCCAGCAGGGAGGGGAGTCCTGCCACGGGAGGGACCAATCAAGTGTAAAGCAGAACGCAGACCCTGGGCCTTGGTTCAGTGGGAAAAGGCTTGGCCACTGGTTCAGAGCGCCGCAACTTTCACGGATTAGTAGAGACACTATTCTGAAGACTGAAAAGGGGAACACAGCACGGAGGCAGCATCAATGCATGCGTGCACGCACACAAACACACAGTTTGTGTGCGTCTCTCTCACTCTCCCTCTTTCTTTCTCCCCCTCTCACACACAAAACCCACCAACAGCTGGGAGGAGGGCTACAGACATTGCCATATTACCATAGCAACAGCATATTTCACATTTGAGCCCAAATGAAGACACTTTGGGCTGCAACGGGGATATTTATTCTTCCAGCTAATGGAAGTATTTTTATAGTTTCTCGATTCCCCCTGAGTGAATTAATGAGCTGCTACTGGAAGTGTTTGGTGCATCAGACAAGTGCCTTGTTGCAAATTTCACGATATCTAAACACCGCATTTAACTTGTGTGGCAAATCCGCCTTCATGACCTCTATCAAGACTTTTTAGTTAATCTTCATTTTACATGAGATTACAGTGCAAACAAGTGATTTAGAGCACTGGAAAACCAGTAAAAGCAACTGCGATGTGCTCAAATTAAACAATTTTCACAAAGGACTTTGAAGGAAAATGCTTACGTTGTGCTCCACATGCATTCGATCCTTTGATTCCTTTGGTTGCAGATGAAATTCTTGATAATCAGATAGCAGCCTGAAGAGCTTTTTGACCTCCCAGTTGTTGGGGTCTGTTCATATTAAAGTGACTGAAATGACAATTACTTGAAGATGCTTTTTAATAACTCTTACTGTTTTTAGACTGTGGAAAGTTTAAAAATAAATGTAATCAGATAAACTACTTTTGAAGAATGTCTTATCTTTGAAGTCACTCCTAACGCTGCTTATTCTAATTCAATCAGCCGGTGCTGGCAGAGTAATTGAAAACTACATTGACACACTACTTAGTCAAGCTTGAGGATAGTTACAGTGAAAACACACAACTGTAATGACGACGATAAGCATCTGCTGCTGCGGTGGAAGGATACATTGTAAGTTTTCATCAAGCATGACAACACCTTCCGTTTTCTTTGCAGGCTTATCTTCGGCAGCTGTTTTGGCTCAGTTTTGTCCTCATTTTGAAAAGAGAGTAAACAAGTAAATGGTGACGCTGATTTATTTCTAGATAGGGGTTGGGGTGTATGAGCTCAAGTCCTATTCTATTCTGTTTAATGGCGTCTTTTCCCCAGACAGCCCGTTTGTGTGTGTGTGTGTGTGTGTGTATGATTTTGCATTCTTTGAGATGAGGAGAGTTTGCCTGTATCCAGGGGCCTCTATCATCCTGCACAGCTCTCTTTCTCTCTCTACACACACTTCCTGTCTCTCTTTCTCTCTCTCTCTCTCTCTCTCTCTGTGCATTGCTCATCATGCTTCCACTTTGAAGTCACAGATTTCTCTTTCCCTTTTTTTGTCTCTGTATGGCTTTGATGCACTAACATTCTGTGAATAGTTCCTCTAATGCCTGGATCCTTGTGCCTTATTCTTCCTTCACTGCCAGTGTCGCAACGATGAGTCTCTTGCCTTTGAAACAGCGTCCATAAATTACAACTTGTCAAGTGTCATTTTCCTTGTTTACAGCCATTTTGGGCTTCCACTCCCCCATGTTTCTCTCTAGTGTTTCACATTTAATTGCACCAATAATGTTGGTGGTGCTCACCAGCTCTGCACATGCAGCTTGTTGCTGCTGCTGTGGAAGGGGTGGGGGTGGTGGAGGGGTGGTGGAGGGCTGCGGAAACTATTAAAATATTTTTTAGCCCTTGCGAGTTTTATGTGTGTAATTTGTGTGGATATATCCCACTGTGTTACCACCAACTAGGAGAACAGAATGAGATTGTGTTGTGGCCTGTGTTACAATGGTGAGAATGAGAGAGAGAGAGAGAGAGAGAGAGAGAGCGAGGTTTGAAGGGTAAGAGGAAGAGTTAGGAAGGGAAGAGAGAGTGGAGTCTGTACAGGAAATCTGTACTAAGAGTTCCTAAAGAGCCCATGTTTTTCCTCCCCTGCACAAACAGCTTAATTTATTGCATGTCTGCAGAAGTCAACAGCCCTTTATAACCCCACAATAATTTCCCATATGTTCCATATATCACCACAGAGAGAGGGCGGGGGAGTGTGTGTGTGGGGGGGGGCTGAGGCAGCAAGTATGTTCAATACACACACACGCACACACCAGCAAGGACAGTACCCTCGGTCTCACTGTGGAGGTTTGTGTTATTCCCCTCACGCCGCTACAGCTGTGGGTGGGCTATGAAATATGAAACACTCTTGTTGATGTTGTTTACTTTCATCATTAAGGGAAAGTCCTTGATAATAATATATTTTTTTCTCTCCTCCGGATCTGGTTCTGATTCAACCTCCTCTTCATTCCAGCAGGACCAGGTTGTTCCTGTGTGCCATCGTGAGGCTGAGGAGGTGCAGGACTTGTGACACATGGAGGGATTTGAAGCAGCTGGTTTCCAAATCTGCCCACTTTGTAGTTTCAGTATTTTGAATGACTCAAGGTAGTGAAACTCTACTTCAGAATTTGAAAATGCTGATTAATCTAAATACTGTGGAAGGCTGTAATGATCAGAACTATGTACTGTTTCAATTTGTTTCTATCCTGATTAGCGATAAATCTTTCGGGAAGACTTCTCAATGAACAGATCAAAAGTACAACAAATCACTGTAACAACTGGCTAGAACTGATTCAATAAAACCCCACATGAAGTGAAGAGTTACATAAAGGCTGTTCTATTATGCTGCATGTACTGTGCAGGCTCTCTTGAAAGGCTTTAATCCCTATGTTTGCAGCAGCATGTGTTAAAGTACATGGTTGTTCAGATAAGAATAAATGAGTACACACCTGGACTTTGATAAATACATGAAACCTATACTAGTTGAAGAAATGCACGGCCATTTGTTATAAACTGCCAATCTGGAGCGAAATCAATATTCAGCCTTAATCTACCCTTGCTTCACATGAAAAGTCACCAGCATATAGTGTGTCGCTGCTGCGCCTGGCTCAGCGGGGTTAAAACAGTAATGAACAACCCAAAAGCAGTGTTTTCTGCATCCCTCTGTATGTTAAACCTATGTACAGTTGCTCTGACGATGCCTTGAGTTGTTGGGTTGATGCGAGTGTTGTTTGCGAAGCCATGCAAGGATGTGAACATCAGTCTCACCAAAGAAATTAAGAAACAGGCAGCCCCCTGTTGGTCTGCTTGATACATCCAGTGATGGGATGGGATTGTAGAGGTGGGGGCTGATTGGAGAGCTGATCGATCCCCAGCTGCAGGTGGCCAAGCTGGAGAACAGCGCCAAAGCACTCTGAAACCTGCCCTGACTACCAATCAAACTGCATATATACACACAAACAAATCAAGGCATATAAAGGACCCCACCGCTCCTTCAATCACTGGACCAGACAGATGTACTGATTTGAGAAAAAGAATGAGAGTTGAGTCGTTATCGCCATCAAACAGAATGATTTCTTGCCTGGCGATTTCATACAAAATAGAAACAGCTTTAGGGGGCAGGTAGGAAAGTAGTCACATGATAAAGAAATGAGATTTTACAAAAACATACACCAAAATGTTTGCCGTTTTGCAAGAAAAAATATTATATACATACATATATATATATATATATATATATATATATATATATATATATACACACACACACATATATATACATATATGTGTGTGTGTGTATACACATGCTTTACGCAAAATACTTCTCTCTGTGTGCACTCGAGGGTTTCATAGCTTTGAGCTCATCATATAATAAAAGTACATAAAAATACACATATTCTGTGTGTAGATCAATAATGTGTTGGCACATAGAATTTCCTCCAAGTCCAAAGGAGTGTGATGAATGTATGACACTAACACACTCATTCAAATAACAAAGCAACTAAAGATATTTCCTGTCATGTACCAACATAGGAGTGAATCATCAAGTTATACGGTAAGAACAGCCCCATCCACTTGCAACTCCTTATTCATAAAGAAATAGGTTAAGCCTTGATGTTTAAATCACAGGCTGAGTGTAAATCTCCTAAAATCCTTTCATGCTTGTTAAGACAAAAGGCTCTTGTTGGAAACATGTCTTTAAGATCATAGTTTGTAGTGGCAGCAGCTACGTTTGAATCAATATAAGGTGCAATGGTGTAAGAGGAGGATGCAAAGATGAAGACAGGGGAGAGACAGACAGAGAGAGAGAGAGAGAGAGAGAGATGTTGAGGGAGTAAGACTAAAAGCACTTTAAAGTTTTTGTTGCCCGAGAGCTTTGGCAGCACGGCAGACGTACAAAATGAGAAAATGATTTAGTGTATGGGTCACTGGGGATGGGAACTCTCTGGACACTGTGTGGACTCAATAGCAGATCAATGTCTCCACAATATAAACCAGACTCAACCTGGCTCCCTCCTCTTCCTTATATCTGAAACACAAACAACATGAAATTACTTTGTATTTGATGTTGCTCTGTGGGCAGATGATGGTTGCCCTAGGCTAAAGAGGATTTGGTAGGAAAAGAAAACTTAAACACATCACTGGTGTTTAATGACTAACCGTATTTACAGGTTCCAGTGAGAAGCTGAGTTATTTATTGCTTTTTAGTTTTGACATTGTGATTGCAGGCCTGTGCGCTCAGAGCCAGGAGGCAAAGGAGAGGTTTACTGCCTCTTCAAAATCAAACGAACAGGCTTTATTTGCCCTTTTTCCTACTGACAAGCAGGGAAGTTATTATCCCAGATGTGCAGCAGTCAAGAGCTGATTTTGTAACTGGTGATGAATCCAGTATGGTACAGCTGAGGCTGCCTCATGACTACTTCTAGCAGTTGTTAGAAAAGAAGGAAGAGAAAATTGGATCCTGCTTGAAACCCCGACCACTCACTGGATACTTGATGAGAGCCATATTCTCAGACATTTTTATTAATGCCCCCCACCCAAAACGGCTGCATGAAGATTAGGGGAAGATATTGTATGGAGCATTGGCTTGAAATTATTCACAGGCTGCAACTGCTGCTTGCCAGATAAGAGGCTCTTCTATTTAGCTTCTCCTTAGGATAGACTCCTGTAACATAATCACAAAGAAAGGCACAGAAAAAGAGGGGAATCATGTAGTTGATTAGAGGAAATGAGTGAAATGTCAAGGACTTCTCTTCATCGGCAGAAAGGCCGTCTCAAAACTCTCCGTGGTGAATGAGCTCCTGTGAATAGGCTGCAGCATTCACCCACTATCCTATGCAAACAAGTTGTCCAAGTACCACATTGTTTCAAAAGACCTTGTGACACACAAAAAAGCGGGCAATGTCTTGGACACACATGATATCCCAGACTCTTTCATGCCCAGGCTAAACGTTTAGCCACCCTGGCTAATTAACTACTTTGAAAGAGCGTGCATCAAAGGGAGGCGGAATTTGGAGTCTCTCAGACCAACCCTCGGGTCCAGAGGTCAGCCCTCTCCAAGACAGAAGTTAGGACGTCCTGGCCCTGGACCTCTGGACGCTAACCCTTAACCCCTGCTGGAGCATATCAAAGCACCGGCAGCAGAGGGTTGCACAGACGTCCCCTACAATAACAGGAGGACATCAAAGAGCTGGTTGGAAAAAGACGAAAGAAAAAAAAAATAAAAGTGAGCCAATATCAAATTCCCTCTTATTCTTCAGATATTCCAAAAGATGAATATAATTAATCTCTCCAAGTTGTCATGGGCCTAAAAGACCCTTGCTGTGCCGCAGCCTCCTTGGGGCACTTGAGGAGAATTATGTGATTAAACAGACCTGTGAATTCTGGACACAGGCGGAGAGAAGAAAGCTTCAGTCCTCTTCATAATGTCCCATAATCAAGTGGCTGGTGGCTCCATCATCCCTGGCTAGGCCTTGTGCAGCCTGTTCACAATCTGTCTAATGACAGAGCGGGAGCTGCCGAGCGCACCAGTGCTTCCCACTGAGCCACAAAGGGAGATCACAGGCTCCATTGTGGCTCGGCACAGGAGCTTAGCACTCATCAGGCCCAATAAACCTGTCTCTAGTCAGGGAAGGACACACCCCTCATCTGCCTGCCAAGAGCCCCTCACAGCACACCCCTTCAGCCCGTCACTCCGTCATTATGACATCAAGCTGACATGGCCTTATCACCCGCTGAAACACAAGTCACACTCACTCTCACTACTGTTTATATTTACATGTTAAGACTGGAAGAACAGGGCCTTTTTCCCTCTCTTGGCTACAGTCGTGCTGTGTACTGTCGTGCAGATAATGTATGGGTATGTTATTGCATACACTGGGTGTTTACTTGCCCGCCCTTTTGCCTCCATTTTAAACAGGGCTGCTCCTCTTGGCCTGTGCTGCCTTCCGGAGCTCCTGCCAAACGTATGCAAATGAGCATGTCTACAATGGTGCCCACAGCTGCATGCAGTCGGCCAAAGACAGAGGACAAGGCGGCCGTCCCTTTCATCCGTAACCCCTGATCCCTTCTCAGTGACACGTCATGTTCACCCCAACACTGGTCCTCGCCAAAGAACCATGTCGTCTCCCATCCCACATACTCACTCCCCACAGCTTTTCTCTATACACACAGATGAGCCTTTGGCCTGGCTCTTAGGCGCTTTAGACGGAGTGTCCAGAATCTACTCAGACGTTCTGCTTTGTGATTCGCATACCTCCGCCCTGTTGATGGTTCTTGAACCTTTGTTACACCAAAGTGAAAAAGGAAATGTGAAGAAAAGTAAACAACTTGTGTCTTTTTTTTCTCTCTCTCTTCACTTTTTGAACAGGCTTTCCTCTGTGGGCATTATCTGGGCTAAAATTACTATACCGAGAGGACAAGGATGGAGGGACGGAGGGAGGGGAAGCAGGGAGGAGGAGGAGGGTTATCCAAAAAGAGTGGGGGTAAAGAACCTGATTGCTTTAATCTCAGTGCTCGCGGCGCACCCCTTTTCATAAAGCTCTTTGGCCGTGTGATTCAGACCCAGGCCCCAGTGTTCTGCGCCCCACTATTGTTCTCACATGAAAATCAATTCCCTTGAAGACCCTCCTTAATCCTGTTTTTGGCGTTAACAATGGCCACTTGTGCATGGCCCTGATAGACTAAGAGCTGGGATGATGCGGCTGTCTGCTCTGATTCCAGCCCATTCAGGTAACAGCGGCCCGCATCACTTTGTAGTGCCAAGTGCAGGACTCGACAGGAAGACGTTTGCGATCATAATTTCCTGCAGAGCAGAGGCCCAGGCACCCTACACACCCACAAGACTTTTAATTAGGACAGACAACCACAGAGATTAGAGATCAGCCTGTAACAATGACTCTCCCTTTGAACGGGCCTCAGCCTCTGTCCCCACTGAGCCCATATGGAGAGCATAGTGCCGTGATCACGCTAATAACGATCACCTCGGCAATGGCACACAGCTGTAGACTCCACACTGGGTCACATGATTGCAGATCTGCACAATTCTCTGTATGCAAATGAGAGTCTTGAAGGAAAAAAAAACCTGTTTTTGTCAGTTAGACTTAATCTTACTTGACAAAATTTTCATCTTGAGTCAAAGTGTAAAAGATATTTTTTCCTCTGAGGGATCAAAATTCTTTCTGAGGCCTCTTAAGGACAACCCAAAGTGTCTTCCTGTACTACTGTGTTCATAATTCTATTTTAGGTTGCAGGTATTTTTGAGCTGCTCTGTCTTGGCCCGTCAGGCACTGGTTTTTTCCGACAAGTTCTAATGTCCACTGATCTTTTTTTTTTTATTGGATTCATACATCAAAACATTGCAGTTTTCCGTGATTGCTGGATTCCAGATATGAGCTTTGATGCAGCCTTTCTCTAACTCTCCAAAGACCAACAGGAAAAGCAACAGAGAGCAGCATCACAGCAACAATCCGCCTTAATTACAGTCAGAGCTATATCTAAAAGTCCTGATGAGGGATACAAAGGCCTAAGTCTACAGAGGAGATTTCATTACTCGTTCCTCTCCTTACCTTTTCTGTGTTTGGCAAAGAAAAGGAACAAAGGAGGAACCCTACTGATTGAAAACTAGCAGAACAGTGAAACAACAGGACACAACTGATCACTCATGCATGGCTGGGATTAGGATAAAACTAGAAAGAGCATGGAGAAGAAAGCACACAACTAAAGAGACAGGGGACTGACAAACTTTTTTTTCTCTCTTTTTCTTTTGTGGTGAAAAGGATGGAATGAAAGGTCTAGTCCTATGAAAAGATTGAGAGAGAACGATTACCAAACAGAGGCGGTCCTTTTCAGCCTCTGTACGCCTCCACTCTCGTTCCTTTTAACCAGCTACATGAAAGATGGAGCTCAGTTCTCTGGTGACCAGTGTGAGACAAACATAGCAGATAAAAATGAATTGTTTATCATGATATTAGTATTAATTAATTCATTATTTGTTTAAAGCAACTTGGTTGCGTGCCAGGATTCTTCAATGTGAATTTGTATGAGCTCAAGAATGGCACGTTGTGATTCCTATTGACCAAATGGCTTGTGAAAGTTGTTCATTACACACTAACTAACAAGACAGCAGTCTTTTCAGCCCCTGCCTCCACTAAGTGGAGATCATCCAACAATACTTTGAGTGCCTCCCCTGCCTTTGGCCTCAGTTCAAATTGTATTCTATTCTTTATTTATCTCCTTCACTAAAAAGGAGGGGAAGGCAAGTGATTAGAATTTCTGTCTTTGACTTCTCCTCATTTAAGGGTGCATTTGTGAATGTGGGGAGGTGATGGCTACGCCTCTGTTTCGAACAGCTTGTTTTAAGTGGTGCACCACTCATCCTCTCTCAGTTTGGATCAAGGGTGAGTTGGGGACATAGTTAACTTGTCTGGGGGTGAAATAGGTCATTGTAGGAGTGTGAAGTGAAGCAAAGTCCTCCTAAATAGGGCTGGAAGAATTTATAGCTATTGTGCGAACAAAAGCAAAGACGAGACGCACAGCTGAGCACCTCAAAGTGTTTATGTTTCATTCAGGAAAATGTTTGTAGACAAAGAAATCGGGTAAAAATGTACTCACAAGAAGAACAACTGCCTCGGATGAGAATCAGTGAGGGTTTTTTTGTGTGTGACAACTCAAACGTGCAGATATGTTGTTTAACCAACATGTCCCCGTGCATCAACATGCCATTCTGGGATGAAATAAATGATGTGGCTGAGTGAAGAATTAAGTGCCGGAAATTATCGTCAGTAAACGTCAACAATCCCTCAATTTGGATTTACCAAATTTAATTTTCCCTTTTGAAATTAAGAGAAGAGCCCATTTGAAGTGATCCATCTTTAGTAAATTCTTTGATAAAATTTTAATTAGCTCAATTAGGATGAATGGAAAAAAAACAAAAACAACTGAAAAATAAGGCTGGGCCTGAAAATAACTGGAATAACATTTTTAAAGTATCTGTTGTGTTTAATTATGGATGTGAAATATTGTAATCCAAATAAAGCAGGGAAATAGTTTGGCATTTGATAGACAGCGTGTGTGTGTGTGTGTGTGTGGGGGGGGGGGTGCACCACAACAATGGTGCACAGAAAAAAAAAAAACATTTAAAAAGTGTTTTGCTGAGAGAAAGAAGTCCGTCTCACTGGCCAGTTGCACATGCAGCAATGAAAAAGGCCTGTATCTGTGGGTTTGTGTGCAGAAAAAAACAAAACAAAACGAAGACAACAGTCAGTGTGTGAACTCAAGGAGCTCAGACAGAGGCAACAGATTTATGAAGCCCTTGACTTAGCTTTTACTGTATTAGACACAGCGCCTATTTATTAGAAAAGTTGTGTCTGATCTTCTGCTCCAAAGGAACGACCACCCTTCTACGGTGAAGGCGGGACTAGTTTACATGTCAGTATTGTTATTAATGATGAATCACCCACGTGTGACTCATACATCAAAGTTTGGTGCCTCATCTCCCCCACATGATCCACCATGATGAAGGTACTAGGCAAATGTAAAAAAAAAAAAAAAAAACAGCACAATTTCAATAACAGAGACACAAACTCTGTTTTTATAGGGCGCTCATTTTTCATCATAAGAACTTCATATCTTGATGACTGCCAAAAATTGATTTGATGTTTATGAGACATCTGGTTTAATATCAGCAGAGAAGAAAAAGTCAAACTGTATCACATGAAGCTGCACAATCACTGCTGCCTGAAGGGTTGCTAGGAATTAGATATTCGCTGTATGACAACAGTATCTGATGTGTTAGCATGGTATAGAGTATCATACCCATATTAACAGTTATTATTATCATTAGCTGCAGAAGAATTGTCAACTTTGACAATGAAAGTGCATGCAGGCAGGAGAGATTGTCCGTCTGGTTGCATTTATTTCAATGCTGCACATTAATAAATGGACAAGATAACCGTTGATGGTGTTTGTGCGTAACACCGGTGACCCTATTGTTTGTTATTTCTATGTTTGCTTAAATGTTCCTTTCTCCTAAGAGGAAGTTCTCTCTATTATCTTGAAAATGAAACTGCTCATGTCGTCAAAGTACCATTTTGGAAAACAATAGCGTGTCCTTGAATGCACAGGGGATTTTTTTCTTCTGTGCCACCCCCGATTCTCCTGCATCTTGTAGATGGCTCCTCTAATCACCATGACTGGCTGACCTTTAGGCCAGTCCCCTTCTGGGATTTACAGCTTTCACTGGATTGACCTTTGCCATCCAACACTCCTACAGACACTCCCTTCACGTGAATACAACCCTGAAGCTGGACAAGAGCTACTGCTGGCGATGCGTAGGCTGCTACGGCTACCTCAGCATGTCAAAACCTCTCTAGGTGGTACGATTCAGTCAGCGGTTCATTAAACTCCACCTCCCACCACCCCCTTTACCTCCCACCTCCATAAAGAAAGTTTCCCCTTTGGCCTGGAGCAAGGTAGAAGTGCTTAAAGCTTGGCCTAATGATGTGTGTGCCATGGTGGAAGAGGCTAAATGCCACCACCACATGTGGGGATGATTACAGGAAGTAGTGCAGAATTTCAGGGGACCAGGGGACCGGGGGTGGGTTCAGGGGACTCTGTTGGGCACAGAGGCAAAGAATTCCCAGAGGCCATTGTGTGGGGCAACTCAGCAAAATCCCCATCCTGGCTAGGTCACGCAAATTCAAGACTCAATGAAATGTAGGTGTAGTGGGGGGTCATCTTTAATTAAACCACCCTCACACTTTGTCTCAGCAGATTCAAAACAAATCCAGCGGTCATCTACTTTTTTTAAAATTCTAAATAATAAATGGGGCGACAAGCAGTGCTTTTGAATAAAGTCTTCCTCTAAGTTGAACCTCTTAGTCCTCGACCCTGCTCAACATAACACTCCCGTCTCGGAAACACAGTAGCTAAAGTAATACAGCATTTCCTCTTTGGGGGGCACTTAATCACCCCTGAGCAAACGTGTACTGGAGCGTGAAGGCACCGTTTCTTACACACTTCATAATGAATCTTGTTTTAGTTCGCTGCCTCGCCATGTCACACTGGCCATCACTTTTCTTTGAGTGCCTGAGATAATCAAAAATGAGCAAAGCGAGATTAAGATTAAATAACAACAGCTTTGCTCTGTAAATAGTTTCATCAAACTACCATGGCCTTTGGCAGCTTTTTTCCCCCTTCTTTTAGACTTGCCAGAGTCAAGCTCACTTTTCCCACTTTTTAGTTTGTAAGACTTCAAAGGTCAGAAGTTATTATTTATTGCCTTGTTGGACTGTGGGTAATGAAATCCCCAGTGCTTTAATGGAGCACGTTGGTAACCTCCTACCCAATGAAGTGGTCTTTTCTCTCTTTTCTCACAGACAAACAAAAACAAAACAACAAAGAGAGGCGGTACATAAAGGAGCTTTGGTCAGATGGGTCACATGCTGTCCATTGAGTCTCTGGTCCATCAAGACCATTCAGCAAGCTCTATAAAACCGGCAGGCTGCTTAAATACCTGACAGTAAGAAAAGAAACAAAAACAAAGAGAGAGAGAGGGAACAACAGATAAAATAAATAAGACAGCCCCTGTGACTGATGTGTATAGATGGTGCCGGAGAGTCACTGACAATTCAAGAAATGTGGCTGCGGCCACAAAAGGCGGCTGGAAAATACTGAAGGAGCTTGCTGGGCACATTTTTTAGGCCCTTTCCTCTTGGACCCCCTTTTGAGTCTTTGTCTGTGCTTTGGGTCCATGAGAAAAGTCAATCACAGACACTTGGCTGTAGTTTTTTGGGGTTTTTTTTTTGGCTTTCCTTTAGCCATTAGTCCTCAAGTATTAATCAAGAACTCAGATACTCTGAGACGGACCATTTCTATTCCCGTGAAAGAACAATTAAAAGGAAATAGTGGCACTCTTCCGTTCACATCCTGATTAAGATGTTACTCATATTTTAGCCTGAAAATACGACAACATCAAAAGATGGGTGGAGAAGAAAGATAAATACTGGGCACTGATTAAAATCCATATTTATGCTGGCCAATTTTCCTTGCGAGGGAATTCAATGTGTTGGTTTGCTGGCTTCATTTGATCTGTGCTGAGAAAAGAGATGTCTGAACCTCCAGGGCCTGTGATCTCAGGCTAATGCATGGGCAAAAACAGTCAATTATACTGTAAATTATGGGCAGATGGGTGTCAAAATGTTTGAACGGCACAGCATTTATTTTTAAAGATTAAAAAAAAAAGTATGCAAGAAAAAGTGAAAATAAACCGTTTTTTGTGTCAGTGCACCTCTACCAGCAGGCGAAGGGGGGAAAAATGACACGACCTTATAAAACCTCACACAGCACACACGCACACACACACACACACACACACACACACACACCAGTGACATGTGAATTCTTTCACTCTTAACAAACAACTTTTACATCAATGCCTCAGCCAAGTGGTGTAACCTCCCTCATCTCCCCCTCCAGAAGAACTCCTACGCAACTTTGAGCAAATATTTCACAGCCTACAAATAACAGGAGTGGCAAAGTTTACCTTTATTTGAATTGAAAGTGTTCAAGCTAAGAAGGAAGTGAATGCGCTTCCTCAAGAGCATCTTCTTTCTTTCCGACTTGGCAGGAATCCATGTGCATCACCAACCTGCTTGTCCTGACTGTAAACCAACACGGCTCGCAGAGTCTGACCTTGTGATGCTGTTAGCGTCTGCGAGAGGAAATACCGTGACACTGCAGCGCTGAGTATCCCATTTTCATACTTTACCACGCCAGATGAATTGCTGTCATACTATCAAAAGATGCCTTGTCATTTACCAAATTCTGAATCCTCAAGTTGCGAATTGCTTTTCATGCTATGAAACTACTGTGAGTACCAATATAAATAAATAAATAAAACCAACATGCTGAGCTGACACGGACAAATTCATTGAAATCACTTTTTGGTAAATTGGTTTAAACGTTCATGTCACGAAACTGTTTTTATGGAGCAAAACTGAAGAGGGGCTGACACCTAAAACCGAAGCTTTACAGCACAACATTCAATACAGGTTAACGTTTTGTTAAAATGGATTTTAATTGGCATTGAAAAAGTTATGGTACGGAAACTTGCGTTGACGGTACCGAGTCCTTGCGCCTTCCACAAAACTATAACTGAATCAGTAACATCATCAATCAGGATCAGCTGTCAGCGATGGATGCTGCACATGTATACGGACGCTCGATGATGATTTAACCCACGAAAAGGGAAAAATTTAGAGATGTTTGGCTTGACTTGTTGTTCCTAAGCAACCTACTTGGGGGAAGAGCCAGTAAAAAACAAATAATCTTGTCTTCATATGTCATGCGTCCTGGAGCTATTTTGATTCCCTCATTCCTGTGTGTTTTTGCACATTCCAAAATTTCACTTTTTTTTCTTCTTTTTTTTCCCCCCACTGTGACCAGTGGGCAAAAATAAATACAAGTTAATTCTAGGCTTGAAATAGCATATACATGAGTAATCATGTGTCATTATCTTGGCAACATAGCTCAGTAATGGAATAGATATTATGTTATTTCTTGCATGATGAGATGTGGTCGGCTCTCTCTTTGATCTTGTGCACTCACCAGGAAGAAGCAGATTAAGAGGTTCATGAAAATAAAATAAATCGTGAATTGGTTTTTAGTGAAACGCTTAAATATATTAAAAAATAGATATATGCAAAACATCAGTGGCACATGCACACAGTGCAATCGCTGTCTCATACTCATAATCTCACTATAGTTCTGATGTCCTCATTTGAAATGCAGTGCCAACCAGCTGAGTGTAGTTTTATTAAGGGATCACGTGTAACCTGAAAATCCACACTTTTAGGTTATGCTTTCACATGTGCTCAGAGATCACAGTCTATAAAATAATAAGCATGTCTTTGGTCATATTGCTGTGTGGTCAGAGGAAAGATGAGGGCTCCTTTTAGTGCAGGGCTGAAGTCGAGGGGGGTGGCTATTTGAAGTGAGCGCAGAGAGCCAGGTTTGATTGGATAAATCTAGGGCTTCACAGAGGAGCTGCCCCTGGTACAGGAGAGGGAGAGAAGGTTTTTTTTTTTTCCTCCTGTGGCATTTTTCCCCATACAAGAGAAAAAAGATGGGCACTGGAGCTGGGCTGGAACGTGATCATAGGCCAGCACCAGACCAGAGAGCTCCCCATTAAGGTTTTGGGTTATAAACAGCATCTGTTTCAAATGGGGGTAAGACTAGAGGAGCACTCACTCCCTTTCTCACTCTGCCTGTACCACAGATCTGGCACAAACAATCAAGTCTCTCTTTTCTCCCATCTCATCTCATTGTGTCTTTATTCTCCCTCCTATTTAGAGTTTTGTACGCCTCCTGCTTATTATGGCCCTAAAAGAAAAGGATTTATTTAGTGCAACAAAAGCTCAGCGCAGCATAGGCTTGCATGCTGGTTTGTGTTTGCAGCCATAACTTTCATGTGCAAGAGCCACAGAAGTGACAGCGTGAACCACATAATGCCCAGTTTTCTTAACTAGTTTCTGTCACCTTGTCCGTATCGTTTGAGCAAAGCAGAGAAACAAAAGGGACGGGACGTTTCAGAGATGAAAAGATGTATGGCCTACATAGGAAATGGCCCTTACATGTTTTTTTCATGTGATATTACATCTAAAGCACACAGAGCTTTTCAATTGTCTTAACTGAGAACAGTCTGCCAGCTGAGGCCACCTCCACAAGTAAGATGCTCAGAAAGGCTGTGTGCTGCCCTCTGCTGGTCAAGACGCACATGGCTACATGTGCACAAGATGCTTGACATTCTACGGAGGTTCTCCTGCATTCTTCTGAGAATTCACTTCTTATGCAGATAGCCTTTGACTGGAATGACTCTAATGTAGACGTCAACATTCCCCTCTGTAATCTGTGTCAGAAATGGTTGTGTAAAAAGTGTCAAAAGTCACATTTGAGTTGATACGTATGAAATTGAGAGGATTATTTACAAGCAGGCAACTATGCGTCGTATAAAAGAGCTGCATCTTTCTGTCAAGTGTACGCTGCATCACCACAAAGACACTGAGGCAGCTTCAAGTGGCCTTTGCTCGGCGTAAACAGGAAGTGTGTTATATTGACACCAAAAAGCCCACTAATCCTTTCTCTGTGGACTTGTGTCATTAGGGGCTTGCGAGAGCGTGTTCTTGGCATGTTGCCTCTTCAAATAGTACGAGTCTACATCTTGTTTTTGTCCATCAACAATGGATATTTGCCTCTTCTTATTAAAATGTATTTGTCATTGTATTGCTTATTTGGCCGCTCCAAATCACTGACAAAACAAAAAAGGAAAAATAGTCACTTCATTTAAATCCAGCGTGCTTTTGTTGGGAACAGATAGGGATGGCTGATTTCAAGTTGAAAGGCTGGATAGAAGGTAGAGGTGTCTTTGTTCCCAGCTTGCTGAGTGAGTGTGCGTGTGTGTGTGTGTGTGTGTGTGTGTGTGTGTGTGTGTGTGTGTGTGTGTGTGTACAGCTCTAAGCAGCATCTATTTTCAACACTATGTATTAAAGTTTATAGCGGCTTAAGGCCCCTGGAGTGAGAGAGAGAGAAAGAGAGAGAGAGAGAGAAAGAGAGAGACAGAGAGAGACAGAGAGAGAGAGAGTGTGTGTGTGTGTGTGTGTGTGTGTGTGTGTGTGTGTGTGTGTGTGTGTGAGTGAGTGAGAGAGAGATAGAAAGAGAGAAGAGAAAGAGGTGGAGTAGAAAGACAGAAATAAAGAGTTTCCAGAGAGAAAAAAACCCCTCTGCTTTGTCTATTCAGAAATGACATGACACAAAGTTTCAGCTTTGTTCCTTGCCTTTTACGGTGTGACAGTTGAGCTGCGATCAGACATTTGTATGGGGGAGTATGTATGTACACTCAGCCACTGTCTTTCTGACACTTGTGTCAAAATAAGCTCATGCAAAACACATTTTCGCTCCTTCAATTTCCTTCAAATCAACAAAGGGAGAGCGAGAAAGGGAAGCATGTCAAATAGTCCATCCCGTGATTTAAAGGGCCTTCTGAGGAGGCAGGTCTGCTGCAGTGTAATAGACTGCCCAGGATGCTTGGCACGAAAGGTTGGGTAAGGACTGGCTTATATTATCACAGGACTCTGTCTGGACTGAGACTGACCAACAGATGGTCACCTGGATTAATAGAGTCGATTAATTCATCTCATTATGTAATTAAGGATGGAGTCTGATGAGCGGAGAGGGCTGGGCCCGGCTGGCTAAGATGTTAAGCATCTGATTTATCTCCTGAAAAGCAAACAGCACAGCAGTGTGGAAAACAATTGTTCAAAACATGAGCAAAAGCAGTGCACACGCTGGGGGACCACCGTTGCTCTTTTAAAATAAGAAGTCAAATTTTATTTTCCCCTTCACTTTATCTGGATGATGATGATCTGGATGGCCTGAAGGGAGAATAACCTAAACTAGAAAGCCCTCAAAGACAGTGTATCTCTACTAAGGAGGCCATGATGTGGATAGAGAAGACAAAACTTTTACATTTTGACCCAGAGGGGCTCCTATAAAGTTTATCTCTTCATTCTTGTTATATTACCTTCTTTTTTTCCACCCTTTTTCATCAAACTCTATCCATTTGTTTCTGCGGTATACTGCTATAAATACAAACAAGCACATGTCGGTGATCACATTAGCGCCTCAGCATGATAAGTCTACTTGGGTCAACAAAACAAAAATCACACGAGACAGACTTATGTTCCTCAGGACTCCCTTTAATCCTCACGGAGCAGTTCTGTCTGCTCTCACTCAAAACTTTGTTTTTTTTCCTTAAATGTGTGTAATGTGTCCTGCGTACAACTACAATGATGCACAGACTCACAATAAATAACATCAACTCAAATAAACCAGAAGAAAAGTCATGCATATGTAATTTATAGCACTGCTGTAAGGGCCGTGAGTAGAAAAAAATAATCAGGAAGGTCTTCAGAAATTTTGAAATTGCTGATGATAATTTCATAGGATTGGAGAAGTCACAGTAAAGTTAGCCATCAGTTATCATCAGCTCCAAGCTAATGAAGTCGCAGCTCTTTCTGCATTCTGTTCACAAAGTAATGCAGGAGGGGGAAAAAACGTTATCATCTATTTGTGAGTACTTGAAAGGTACAATATACTTTTAGAGTGAAATATTACCGATGTTGCCAACTTAAGAAATAGCCTTCTGCTTGTTTCAATTCAAATAAAACGTATTTTGGTACTGAGCTGATCAAATGTGGGATTGGCTGTTGGATGCATTCTGATTTGTTTTCATAAAAGGTTGATTATTCAGTTACAATTTAATTTAATTTGTAAGTGATTTCAGCACTCTAGTTCTGGTTTATACGAATATAAGTGCCGCATAAGCATGTCAACAGAGTTGTATGCAGGACACGATAATAAATGTTTCACCATCTTGTGTACTGAGAAAAGTGCAAAGGGTCTTTCAGAAATGTATTTTACATACGACAGTACGACGTGCGCTTTAAATTATTGAGTCTTTTCTCAAACTTTGACGAAGTTTTAACAATTAGATCCCAGCACAGATGTTCCCCTTATGTTCTCATTTATCCTGACCTCATTAGAAATCCCACTGAGGCAGGATGTTGTCTCTTTACACACAAAAACTGAGAAGTCACCCCTTTGCTGAGCTGCATTTACAGTCTCTACAGTCGATCTTTAGTTTAGCCACTAGAGGGCGCAAGAGTGGCGGCAGCAGCTTTCGTTCACCTCTGCTCCGCTGCCCTGCATACACCTACTGAACAGGATGTGAGGTGCAGGGTGGATCTGAAGTGAAAACACTATTTCGAGGGCAGAGCTGATGAAATGTTGGAACATAGAGGGAAAGGGACGACATGAAAGGGTTGGTGTCCTACTGTTCACTCCCCTCCTTCCTTCCCCTCGATCTGTGCGCACATATCCATTACATCTGGATTCAGACAGAATTAAGTAATCATCATTATGTAGCTTCCTGTGTCACTGCAACTGCTTTTTCAAGTGAGTGCAACTCTGTCTGTGCGTTTCCACTCGCATGTTTACCCATCTGTCGTGGCTATATATCAGTGCAAGCAGAGTGAATGAATTTCCTGTCAGGATCAATGTATTTGATCTTACACTGTCAACAATTATCTAATGTTTCAGTTATAAACCTTCATCATAAACCGGATGAAAGCTCCAGAACAAAGTGTGTTCTGAAATCAAGGATAAAAGCAGCAGACAAATACTCTTTAAACACTTAAATAAGAGCATAAAAGCATATCTTCTTAAAGCTTAATGTCACTCCTAACTGTTCATTTCAAAGAGAACAAAATACTCCGTGAGCATGAACACGTTATGAACGAAGCAGCGCGTGTCCTGGGGTTTCGAATTTAATCCTACCATTTATATATCAGGCTATCTCCAAGAGTGACAGTGCATTCATTTAACTGAAGGGGTAATAATACAGAAAGCACAAGGCCTCTCATATAGGGACCATGGCGAGACGTTTCCCAGTGGGGGGCACAGTGGAGGGAAGGTGGGGTCGGCTGGGGACCTCCTGTGAGCTTAGATACAAAGATGCAAGCATTTATAATCTCAGCTACTCCTATTAATTACCACTGTGTAATCTTCCAGGGTTTTCACACATATCAAGCTGGTCCTGTGCTTATTTAATTTAATGTAGGTTAGTAAGAGAGGATAAGAGGGAGGACAGTTAAGCTGATCTCTCTTCCCCAGCAGCAGCCCATTGAAAACCCAGCCCAGCCAGAAAAGAGGATGCTGTCTAAGACGTGACTAATCCCGGTACAAACTCTTAGTCTAGCCTGGTGGCAAACTGGTGAATGTCTAAGAACAATGTTGCACCCCAATCCAATGACCACGGTTTGTTTTTCCATCAAAAAACACCTGCATGTGGGACTTTGGTTCAGCCTGTTTGTTTATGCGAGTGTGGAGCCCGCAGGTCTGAGGGTTGCATAGCGTGGCCCTTCGGCCAGTAGGGTGTGTCTCACTGCCCCTCACTGGATTGCATTTGCTACATCAAAGAGCCTTACATTCACTGTACTTATCCCAGAGCAAAGCTAGCCAGCATGGAGTTTAGTTCCCACTAGGGAGCATGGGAAAATGAGGTTAGGAGAGGAGAGGAGGGGAGAGGAGAGGAGAGGAGAGGAGAGGAGAGGAGAGGAGAGGAGAGGAGAGGAGAGGAGAGGAGACGAGAGGAGAGGAGAGGAGACGAGAGGAGAAGAAAAGAGGAGAAGAAAAGAGGAGAAGAAAAGAGGAGAGGAGAGGAGATTAAAAGAGGAGAGGAGAGGAGAGGAGAGGAGAGGAGAAGAAAAGAGGAGAGGAGAGGAAAAGAAAAGAGGAGAGGAGAGGAGGATTTTTTTTACTATTTATTTAAATCATTAAAAAGTTGTAATCGGTAAAAATGCTCTTTCCCCTCTTCAAACAGAAACAGCATCAGGAATACTTCTATTCACGCTAACTGGAGTATTTTGTTTGTAATCTAGATGTGTGGTGTGAAATGTGTCTTTCAGAAGCAAATCCAGCAGTGATCCTGCCTCGTTAGATGTAATCCACATCAGGCGAGATAAAACACCTCACATTACCGTTTATATTGAGATTCCTTCCCTTGTTTCTAAAACATGAGGAAATAAACAGTACTTTTGTCTTACAGTTACTAAAATCCCTCCCATAAATCTAATTTTTCTTCTTAATTTCACTTCCTTCCTTCCACCAGCAGATGGCAGCATTGTACATTAAATCCACTCCACAGAAAAGCAGAGAAAAATCACAACTATGTCAAAGTGGATATAATTAATTCCATCTTTCTCCTTGATGTATTTATATCCTGAGCATTTTTGTAGTCTTCAAACTACAAATGGCAGGAGTTGTTTTCTTTTTGTTACGCGTGTGGCAGGCAGATAATTTTAATCCTCACAGAACAATGACAGAATGCGAGAGAACATGTTTTGACATGAGTCTCGTGGGACCGTTACAGCGTGAACCTCTGTCCTCTCATCATCACACTACATTAAAAATCTTTTTTTGAGAAGTGACTGCAACTAGACAAGCTGAAACAGATATTATATAAATAAAATGTTTTCAAAAAAGAAAAACATTTTTTTCAAGGTCCCTCTGAGCACCAACTCTTGTCTCTTACCATCTCTTGGAGTCTTGAAAAAAGCCATTACCCGCTCTAATGTCTTATCACGGTGGCCTTACTGGCGCTCCGGTGTGAAGTGGAGCAGCCTGATGAATAATTCTCCAGGCAACATTTGGACGTGTGAGGGTTAACCTCTTGAGTCCCATTATGAACGCACTCCTATAAGCTGTGGTTGGTTGTTGGGTGACTCCTAAAGCACCAAACAAAATCAGGAAGGTTGTGCAAAAAAAAAAAAAAAAATGACAGGATGTGAAATGGCTGAGGAGGAAGAGGGGGGGCTGGTGCACTGAGCCAGTGGAGGATGTATGAAGCTGTTAAGAGAAACATGACCCCCGGGCACTTTCCTTCAGTAAAGTGAGATTAGCTGGACCACAAGGGGCATTAATACTGGAGTCCCTGGTGTCAGTGGTGGACTGATCAGCTTTAACCCAAGAAATATCACAAGAAAAGACCAGACCAGAGTGGACAGTTCTACTAAAATCACCTAAGAATACAGCTTTCCTTCTCCTCCGGGTGCATCAGTACCAACAGCTCTGAGTACTTTTTCGCACAGCCTTACATCTGCACAGCCTGTTATAAGAATAAACCCGAATGGATTCCTGCCATGTAAGGTTAACTGCAAAGGAAAAAGGTGTCAGCATCCTCGGCATGTACACCATCTTCATTTTTCCTTTGTCAGTACTCATCTTGCCCTTGGGGAAGATGAAAAGTACTGTAGCATCAAACACGCTGCCCCTCTCCTGCCACCCACCAACTCAACTGTGGCCAGTTAAAGCATTGTGCTGCTACACTTCCTTATAAAAGATATTTTCCCCATGTAATACTTACAAGACTTCACGTCTATGTGCTCTGACTGAAGCCTTCACCCCGTTAAATAAAAGAGAGCATTTTTTATCTACTCTTTCATGTTCACTTGCAGCCAAACTTGTCTCAACCTACTGCCCCGGCCTCCAGTTTCTGCAGGATTGAGCTGCACGGTGTGCTACTAATACCGGAGCCATTCTTGATTGATCCAAACCTTATTAAAAGGTGTAAACTGCTCTCGAGAGCTCATCGAGGCTTTCTAGAAGTGATCTAAATCCACAGCCTGACATCCAACGCTGTCAGCCTCCACAGGCCCGCGGTATGCTGTGATTATATAACCAAAATCTGAATATGGGAGGGAAGACAGGAAGGAATAGACATACTGCACGGATAATAATTATCAGCACACAGAGCACTGTAACATGTCCTGATTATACTGCCTCTACAATAGATCTCAAGCCCATACCGCAGGATTTGTCAGATTATTTGAAAAGGAAGAGAGTTTTTTCCTTTTGAGGGTGGCAACGCGATGGCATTTGAAATGACTTTTTAATGATGGCTAATCTCATGATGATCATTCTGTAATCTGACAGAGCCGTCATATAATAATTCATGTGCAGTTTTCAAGACAATGGATTGCTAATTTAAGCAACATTTCAAAGATAAATTCGGATCAATCCAGGTTCATGCATTTATACTTACTACATGTCAGCCCCCCCCCCCCCCCCCCGCCAGCCTGTGTTTTCTCATTTCTTTTAGCAGCAGTGGTGAATTTTAGTTTCCTCTCTTTTGATTGACGACAATAACTTCCTCATCCAGCATCGGCACCTGCCATCTGGCTCGAGTAAAAATGAGCTTCTGATGCTGTTGTGGGAGAGAATTTGTCTTTGGTGTTTATGGAAATGCCAAATATTTATTTTGTGTGAACAAATGTGAACACAAGCTACTCCACATACGCTACAGCCAGAGGAGGATCAACTTTATGGCTAAGACTTTTAAGCCAAGGAGATTTTATGACACATTTGCCCCTCCAGGGGTTGTTTTCACAGGCCCGACAGTATCTTATTATGATGTTGGTGCTCCTGGGAGGGGGGAGGTTGGGGTTAAGTGCTGTCAGAGGTTACTTTAGGGTTAAGGCCATGGGTGACAGGACTCAGCTTGTAAATCACATAAGGGATGCAGTGAGACAGAGGGAAAGTGAATCTGTGAGGAAGGAAGTGGAACATTTTACGTCCCCTCTGGTTTGTGTAAAACTGAGAGCAAAGGCTTACCAGTGCAACAACAGTTTAGCGAGGCCAGATGGGGGAGAGAATACGAGCACCGCCCTCTGATGTGTCACTAAGAGCAGACAACACCCACATGGACCCCCGTTACACCTCCGGGGGATCTTTAAAAGCAGTAACATTTATCCCTCCATCAAGTGAGAACTACAGTGGGTTATTTTATTGCAGGATAATTTATTGTGGTGCAAGTATCACTTGTGTCCACTAGGTGATGCTAGAGAACACACACTTAGTGCTCATATCATCATGCAGAACATCATGTGAAGGCAATCATGTTTTTGTTTTGTTTTTAAATATATATCAAGATTACATCATGCAATAATCCAGGTGGCATTGTAACTAATCAAGCCCAAAATTTCATGGGCTCTTCCATTCCTACTGCCCTCCAGCAAGCTTGATGAGATTGACCACTTCGATTTTGCGGAATCCTGACAGAGAAACAACCTCTCCCGATGAACCTGAACATGTCAACATTTTTCTGCCTCTCTCTCTCACACTCAAAGACTTATCATAAAGATGACGAGTACCACTGGTCCAAGAAAACACCAGGAATTGGCTCACACAGCAAAATACACCTCAGATGAAGTTATAGAGAGAAAGAACATTATTACACCCTGTAAAACAGATAGAAGAGAGTCACTGATTTAAAAATCTCTACATTTACCACAGTCATAAAGCACCATAATCACTTTAGGTATTACAGCTTTGAAAATGATCTGTTCTCTCCATGGTCACATACTGTATAATGTACTCGTGTCTAGCCACAGCCGAACCTCAGTCCATCCCCTCTGCCGCCTCATCCTCCCACAGGATCAGCATCCTTCTCAGCCACCGCTCCCACGGTGGCTCCTCAGCTCCGGTGCATGTTGTCCTGAGTGGCATGAATTAATGATAACAGCAGTGGCTTCATACGCCGAGCGCATCCATTACGTAACCCAGGAAGGTCTCAGCACACTTTTTGACATTTAATGTATGGTACTGAGCTGTATAGTTCACAGCTGACCCCTTATAGCCTCCTTTCCTTGTCCTCTCCGTTTTTTCCTCTGCACACACAGCGCAGCCATATGGGAAGTGTCACAAGTATTTACACATAACCTGTGCGATGGAAGTTGTACTCAACAAAAGCTGGCTGGAGATGTTTTCAGTAATTCGGTAGAAAGACAGGGATTTACTATTCCGAACAGGACGGCGGCAAAGTGCAAGTCCTGTCTCCAGTTCCATTAGGCAGCAAAAAGGTTGTTGAGTGCGATCGTTCATAAATTAATTAATTAAATCCAGATCTGTCTCAGCACCCCAGGGTCTCATTGTCATGGGTATTCACGTGGATGCACCTGATATACTGCTAAGTCACAGGGGGGTGGTTACTAGACACTCAGCTCTTTTATTAGACGGACCTAAACCAAAGACCTGGATTAATCCAGTCTCAGATGTGTCATAAAGTTCCTGTCTGAAGTTTTCCTCTTGAATTCAATAAACTCGGATGTAATTCAGTACTTCTTTATGTCAGCAGAGTTGAGGTGTTTGGTCAGTCAGTCAAAATTAAGCTTTGTTTCAGTGCAGGAAGTAAAGCACCGTCTGAGTTTCCCCCATACGACGTGTTTTCTATTCAACCCACTTGGGAATTCCGCACAACAGCCTAATGAAATATTGAACAACCCCGAGCAAAACAACAAACCCACATGCTGCATGTTTTTGCTGCCAAATTCTTTCCTTTAATCTTTCCATGCTGAATTAAGTCACTCAACACAATATATCATTTTTTTTATATTTACATTTGGCCTTAACAAAAACTAGTGCAGGAACACATTCTACTGTTTAGCAGTTTATTAAACAGATGAAGAGCCAGAAATGAAGTGTGCACTGTGTTGTGGTAACGTGTAAAAGGAAAAAAAAAACAAACCTCAGAGTTGTTGTCTTCACAAATTAACACAAATAAACAAACCTGCCCGTCATTTAGCCGTCGTGGTGTCAACACGGGCTTCTCTTCTGTCTTTAGTCAGGCCTTTAATTTCTAATCTTGCATCCTTTATTCCTGTAGACTTTATGATGAGAGAGGTCCTTGTCTCTCTTTTCTCTCTGCCAAAGGTGAGTTTCCTACCTTTCACGGCCCCTTCCAGGAGGTCAGCTTCACTTATCCAAATTTTATTAGCTCAGATCATCTGCCAACCGCTATCATCAGCCAAATTTGTCCTTCTCTCACTCCAGCCTCTTTGTCCCTGAAAGTGTTTTTCAAGAGAGCTGCAGTGGGAAAAAAAAAATAAAGGAAAGTGTTGGACTTTCAAAATAAATTCAAATCTGTATATGAAAATACTGATGGGAAAAACATCAATCAAATCACAAGAGAGGAGATTTCCATGGGTTGGACAAATTCAATCAAAGAACATATTGGCTGTGCTGTGTCTTGGTGGGCCGCTTCTTTTACCACATTTTAAGCTTAAAATGTTTTGTTGTTGCAAACACAATCCCGATCATAGCAATAAATAAATATTCAGTCAGACACCGACTCCACATCCAGCTCTCAGCTCCCCCTCAAGGTAACTCACTCACCACAGTGCCTGCTCAACAAAAACAAACACAACCTGCAGTCATTTTCCTCCTCCCACACTGTCCCACAGCAGCCACTGGTTTTGCACGTGCAACTTTTTTTTAAGGGGGTGGGGGGGGGTGAGGGGCTGACCTACAGTAACAGACTTCCTGATTCTCTCGTTCTTCTCTTTCTCATTCATCTCTGCTAAATATTCCCTATTAGACCGTTTCACGTTGAAACTACCGGCCTGCCCTTCCCAGAAGAAGAAGCGGAAAATTCAGAATGGTGAAACAACCTAAATAAGTGACAGATGCCATCTAGTGGCCATAGTAATTATGACTGTGAATGAAAGACAAATTACCTCTAAAAGATGGCAACCGGAGAGCTGGAGCCATGTTGGAGGCTTGTGAGTGGAGAGAAGGTTGTTTTGTTTTTTTGGTTGCTGATGTTTAATCCAGTTTCATGAGTGTTTTGACTGGACACTTGGGTACCACACACTCACTGAACGAAACCGAGTGTCTTGAGCCTAACCGAACATCAATGCGGTAAAAACATGTTGCATCAAAGGGTCGTAACAAATGACCTACATATCTGTGTGGTTCGGAAGACTTGTTGAAAAACTAACTTGTGGGAGTCCCAAACCGGTCATCAGCACCTACAACCCATCACGATTTTTCCACGTTTGACGTGCGTTCTGTTCGGTGCAAACCAAACTGGATCAGCTCAGTCTCAGTGGTCACTGCTTATTACTGCCATCCAGGTACACAGATTTCCTCGCCGGGCACCTTGGCTCAATTGAAATTAAATTTTACCCCAGGAAGTCGGGGAAAAAGTAAATGAGACAGAAGACCTTGGGATGTGTTTCTTAAATGAAAATGTCAGGCTGTCCAGTGTCAGTCTGTATCAGCTTCTCCTCCCTTGAGGTCTCAGTTACAACGCTGCCACCGGGGAAGGTCTTTTCCAGAAAAATACTCACGGTGCACACATGACTCTCTCGTGATCATCTTTGTCACCAAATTGTTCTGACAATTGAAGATCAGATGCCAGTCGCCTCAAGTCAGACTGAGGCTTGAGATTCAAGTGAAAATGTCCTTGAACAACCCATTAGTCACACGTTGAAAAGGCGAGAGTGCATCTCTGTGGAACACATTCAATGAAAAACGCTAAGAACACGACTAACAGAGAGGTGCGAGTTGTCTGTAACGGAGGAAGAGAATCAACCCCGCAGAATTCTCATCTCGACGTACGACTTGCAACAACTAAAGTGTGCATTTGTTCTGTCACATGCCGTTATCTCTGTTTGCAAGTATGTCTTTCTGAATGCCTTCCCTCTCTCTCTCCCCCTCGCCATCTTTAGCCAGCTTCACAGTTGATCACACTAAAGCTGCAGAAAACCTGATAGGCCATTAACAATAGATTAGCTGCAACAATTCCATTATAAACCTCTAATTATAGGCTGTTTGAATCATTGTCTCAGGATAAAAGACTAGGCTGTAACAACAAAAGTCAGTTTCATATAAAAGCTGTGTGCCAATTTACTGTTTTATACGGTTTTGCGTATCTTGATGTTGTGAATCTGTAAACAAATGAATGAAATGCCACAAGCAAGATGCGACGCCGTACCTGATTATTTCTACTTTTTTGGCGTCTGTCTTTTTTTTTTTTAATTCTCAGGTTTGACGGCCTGCAGCTCTGCTCTGTGACCAAGGTGATCTAAATCTAGACGGCTGAGCTTTTAATCTACTCGTGCAGAAACACACACAAACACACTTGTGCCGAAAAAAAGTGATCTTAATCATTTCTGACCTCTCCCATGATGGCAAGTTTGCACAGCTGTTAAAAAAGTAGAAAAAAAAAAGCATGAAGCAACTCTGAAGCTGTAATGGAAGTGTCATAAATAGTTTATAGCCATTTTCTTGCAGTAGCACACCTTGCAGCCTCTGAACTGCTGCTTCACTTTACTGTGGCAACTCCTCCGAAATGAAATAACGCTCCGGAGGTGTGATTTTAAAAAAAAAAAAAAAAAAACAGTACACAAAGATTTCTGTGCAGCGCTTACATCACACAAAATGATTGCTAAACGCAAGTCAGAACACATCTAGGCAAAAAAACAACCCACAATATATCAGAATTACAAGGGAGAAAAAAAACCAAACAAAAGGAATTGGTACATTTGCTCTCAAATGGTGATGGTGATTTTGGTGATTATCACACAAACGGTTGCTGTAAGCGCTTGAAAAAAAAAAAGAAAGAAAAAAAGGAGTAAAAAGAAACTGTTCATTTTCATGTCAGCATTTCCCCCCTGAAACACTCTGGTCATTGATTTCCACATTAAGTAGACCTTTACACGAACACTGTTGCCCGACTCTGCCCAGAGAGCTTATTGATCGTGGTGGATAGCCAGACACCACAGATGCATCCTCAATCACCAATAGTAAAATTAAATATGTCCTTATGATGGCTGGACATCTAATTCATGTTGGAGACTATGGAGGAAAAATGAGCATCGCTGTGGAGAGAGAAATGTATAAGACCTGACCATAGCCAGATAGGTGCTGCAGTGTTACTGCTTAAAATCACGGCTGACAGCGTGAAGGTTATAATGTTAAGATATAAATCTTTTGACAAGAATTGCAAACCTGAAATGTCATGTCTGCACACAATATTAAAGGCCAAAAGACTGCGATATTTTTCAGGGAATCATAGCAGGATCTCATTTCCTCCCTGGACGAGTTGTTAATTATTGACTTCCTCCTTTTTGTCAGTGATTTATGCTAACAAGAGAAGTCAGAGACTGAAAAATCCCTCAAATGTAATGTATTTCAGTGAGAGTGAAAATTAATTAACCAAACTGCATTTAGTCATGCTGATGAAAACTACAAACAGCAGTCCGCAGAACACGAAGGCTACAGAGTTCATTTGGAGGGGAAACAAGTCCAGGATGTGGAAAAAAATACAGCTATTAGACAAAAAAAAAGCTCCTTACACTCCTTCCTGAATCTTTAGTTCATCAGAAACCACTTTGCTATCTCTACTAATTTACAATATCCTTATGATCATGTTCCTGAGTTGATGTTTTCTATGTTCCAGTATTCCAGGATCCAGACTAGGATCACTCTCAAATTTGAATAAATTCTTCTGCTGCATGATTTTTTTTTTGAAAAGCTGTCCACTTTATTTCATACTTTTGCACAGACAAGATAAAACACAATAGAAGAGCACATGAAGCGTGTACACAAAGTTCATCATGTTGGATGACTTTCCTGAGAATATAATGAAGATTTAAAAAAAAAAAAAGCAAAAAAAAAAAAGCTAACACCCAGTCGTACCAAAGAGACTACAATTTGTCGCAAAATGTACTCAAGCATATGATCCACCTCCTAACCAGGTCATCATCAGCCTGGCAAGTGTGAACCCTTGGGGGAGGCAATTCAAAGAGCACCTTCGTCTTTGGGCGTTGTGATCATTGTGTCATCTGGACAGCTGCGTTCTGTTCGGCACCACTTTTTTATGATTGCACACCATCACACTTCTGTTTCCTGTAAAGTCCGAGGACATAAAGATGTGCGGACATTTATTGATTAAAACATCTCAGACAGGAATAACACGACCAGCGACCCTTCAGCTTCACTGTGGAAAACTAATTCTTTGGACGCCAAGATGACCATGTGATGAGCTTCAAACAACTTGCCCCGTGACCCTTTACTGGGTGTCAATCAAAGCTGCCAATATTAAGTGTCTCTTAACATCTACATGTTGTTTGAGCAATGTCCTTTAGGAAAGCAGGGGAGCTGACTCAGTCGCGCTTCAGGCTCATTTGAGCCCTTTAGGTGAGAGCGCGACTGGACAGCACCCCTTAAAACCCTAAAAACAGAGATGCTGGACTTGAAAGCTCCTGTCAGTGAAGGTCTGCCCAGCAACCACATAGCTGATGCTGATGGCGGTAAGACCACCACTATCATGGTGGACTTCAGGTAAGTCTTGACGTGCTTAATGAGGGGATTCACCCCAAAAGTGTATTTTGCCTTCCAAGTTCTCCCAAATGGGTAGACAAAGATGTTTTTCCTCTTTCATTACTTCTGTGTGACTCCAGAATGTAGAAAGATCCAGCCATGATTATTTAGCTTGAAGCTAATGGTGACTGACAAAGAGCAACAGATCGTCTATAGTAGCATCAAACTGGAACAGGAGAAAGAAGATGTGGATTATACTGCAAGATGTGCTGGGGAATTTGTTAACAGACACTTTTTAAAGAGAGTGTTACCATTGTGGTTTTTGCTGTTGCTATTAATAGCCTACAGCTAAATTCACACAGCTGGCTGTTTCTGCATTCTGGTGTCACAAAAATATAACGCAGGAGGGGAAAACATCATTATGAGCTCAACACACCTATTTGTGAGTACGTGAAAGCCAAAACATTTTGTTTTTGGTGAAGTAGCTCTCTCAGTCTAGAAAGTCTCCCTTCTGCTTCAGCCATAATGCAGTCTCCATGATTTCTTTACAATAAATCAGCCGAACTTGCAGAGTTTGCGGTTGTATATAAGCTGCTGAGGTCGAAATCCATATGTTTGTATTTGAGGAGCACAAGGGCCCACGTTTGTCACCGGATCTACAAAGTGAGAGAGAGAAAGGTGCTGTATCTCTGCCTCCCTCAAACTACTGTTCCCTCCTTTTAGTGCAGAGAGGGGGCACCCACGCAGGAAAAACAAGCTGAGTGAGATGCGTGTGTGTGTGTGTGTGTGTGTGTGTGTGTTGTGTGTATATTTACAAGCACCTGCACTCTTGCACGAGCACTGGTTGTAATGGAGAAGGCGAAAGTGCACACAACGCGTGTGCCCCGAAACATTTGCCGCCCAAATTGCTCATGTCATCCACGGAGGAGATGGTCACTGAGCCGACATGTTACAGTATTTTGTGTTCAGACTGAAGTGTTTTCATCAGAATGAGGATGTTGGATTTATGTAGGAGTCATAATTCCAAAACAACACATGAAACAGGTCGGTAAACAGGTCTTCAACATGCTGTTCACAAAAAAATAAAAAGTACCATCTTTGTAACACTCATCAGATGTAGACATTTTCCTCAAGATACAGTATATAATAAGACAGAAAAAAGAGATGTGAGGAGTCGACCACAGTCTCCATGACAGCGAGATCCGAAGGTGGGCGTTCAACTATTCGCTAGGCATCAGCCCCCACAGTGTGACCCTGATCAGTGGAATCAGAGGAACTAAGCTACTCGCTTTTGTTGCCCAGGAGCTGAATCAACTGAAGCCAGGCACTGGGATGCCCGCTCCGCTGCTCCAGGCTACAGCCTTCTCAAAGGCATATTAAGACCTGGGTTGTTTTATTAAGGACTGGAGTCAACACACAATTATAGCCTGTATGCAGGGTGTTTGGTGAGGAACACAGAAGCCAGTGGGCAGAATGTGTGGGAATGGATCTGCATACTGTCCTCAGCTTTGTGTGTGTGAGCACGATGCCTGAAATCGCTTGACATATAAAATGTACATTTGTTTATAAGTAGGTCACCAAATGAAAGAGGATTTGACTTGCAGAAGTACAGTATTGTATGAATGTACCGCACGGGAGAGTGTGTGTATCAAGGCTGGACTGACTGCTTTGCAAGCAGTCTCCTCCTGTGAAACAGGGTGATCGACAGGGGTGTGTTTCGCCCCCCTGTCGAGCCGCAGCAGGGGGGTATGTAAAGGTGAAGTCCTGAGTCTTAGGGCCCACAATGCGGCCCCCCTGGGAGGATAATCACCATGAGGCCAGCAACAGTTAGCACAGCAGTGGCCCCTAGTTACAAAGACACTCCTCTCAAGAGACACGGCTGTGCCTTTGTACTCCCTCACACTCTGAGTGTGCCCCACTCCGGGGGGCTTGAGAGGCACCACAGGGTGCCCATTAAACCATTAGGAGTGGAGGACAACCCTGACAGCTTGATACACAAATGGGCACACACACACAACGTCATGTACAAGTACACACAAGCATTCTTAACCAACACATGTACTGTAAGAATACAAGTGCCCTGGGATGACATGTTTCTCTAATTCATTCACTGTACTAATGAGGTCAGTACATCCACGCAAGCGAGTTTCATGTTTTGTCAACATAACAAGCTCCTGAATAAACAGCCAAATAAGAAAGGATACTCTCTGTGTAACAGTGAGACAGACAAAACAACACTTGACTCAGGTTGTACCACTCACCGTCGTTAACGCTACATATCAGGCTGCATCCACACTGCTTACATTTGATTTTAAAATGCATGACTTTTACTACCTCTGGCCTCACAACCACACCACTCTGCTGATCCCACATCAGTTTGAAAACTATGGATTTCGGCTCCGGATGTTGGCATCTGGAATCGGAATCATGTGACTCGTTCTAAAACAAAGCAATCAACGTCTGGCAAATTTAGCATGTGAACAAAAAAGCATTGCAGAACTTGTAGTCTTCGCTAGCAGCAATATTTATAAATGGAATTACTGTTGACTGAAACACAATTTAAAATTCTGTACCCGTTAATCCCAATAAATTGCAATTTCTTCATGGATTCACGGATATCAAAGGCTGTTAAAGCCGGTCGACCGATAATTTTTGGATTTCAAGCATTCTGACGAATAGGAATAATGAAAAGGAGTTGGGTCATCCTGCAGAAAAAAAGTGCAGCATAAACAAATTATCAAAAGGTGTCAAAGTTCCTCTGCTAAAGTTATGAATTATGAATCCTAGGAGGCTTAAATGCTATGGTGAAGTGGAGTGGCTTCTTGCATTGGGATGCAATTACTCTTTAAAGAGCACAACTTTACACTACATAGCTAACTTTCACCCACACTGCAGCTTAAAGGACCAACTGTGTAGGATTTAGGAGGATCTATTGGCAGTGATGGAACATATATTGGTAGCACAGTAGCAAAATAGCAAATACTGAAACAGTTCAACAGAAGTGTACACACACAGCACTCAGCTCATCATCCAGGTTGCTTCTATTTGCCAAATTTAAGTGCATAGCATTTTTTTTTCTGAGATTGTCTTCTCTTTTCTATAAATGCTCAAGTATGTTAATTTGATTCAGTTCCATAACATCCCCCTGAATGCATTCACAGCTGCATCTATTTTGCATTTCTTTGTACTTTTTACAACTGTGTACCTCACTGATGATCATTGCGTCTTAGCTGGTGATCTTGTGCATGTTGGAGGATACCAGGACGGGTCAGGTGTGGTAGAACCATGCCTGGTGCCCGTCCTTCTGCAGTGATGTTCAGAGACTCTCTGTTACCTTTCAGAAGTTTCAAGCCCCTGGTCGGTCTCCTGTCATTGCTGCTTTTCATGCAGGGGCTGTTACTCAGATCAAGTTAGTTAACCGAGACATATTTGCTCACCTGTTCCTCTTTGAACAGGTTGGCGTGTCTGTCTGTGAGATGCTTGGCCGTTGTGCCACGTTAAATCCCTCGGTGTGTCTTCAGAGTTTTTATGTCTTTGACAGACGAGCTCTGTGGCGTCCATGGACTCGCCCTGACTGTGGGCCATCAAACCAAATAATCATGTTTCACTTTGTGCTTCTGCTTCATCGTCGAGTCATGAACTCTTGGCAGCTGCCTCTCGTTTTGAAAGCTGCAGCAGACAAAGCGCACTGCGCGTGCGCGCACACACACACACACACACACACACACACACACACACACACACACACAATCACAATCACACACAATGCCCTATTGTCAAAGAACCCAGGAAATACGGCTCCTATTACAGGCTCTCAGATTTTCAGGACTGGGGCTTTAAATTTCCGATGATTGACTTTTGCATCGAGACATGATCTTTCACCACCCCTACTTACATACGAATCAATCCTGGGGCCCCTCTCTCTGTCCTCTCTACTCTCTCATCCTCGGCCCCCATCTTTTAGCTGATCACACAGGCTCGGGCTGCTGGACTTGGAGTAGAACTCACTGGCATTATACAGCGTTTCCTTTCTCCTTTCCTTTCCATCTTTGGTGATTTTACTAGTCTAGTGTGTTGAAGTCTTGGATCTTATTCAGGGCTCGCCTTTCTCTCTGGAGCTATTTGGCTGTAGCCAGCTTCCTTGCTGCCTTATTATACTAAACCTGTGGGATACCACGATACTGTCCTGTGCGTCTATCCTTTCAGGTTGAATTCAAACCCTATCATGCCTCACCACCTCTCCATTTTTTTCCCCAACAATGAACCACACTTACTCAATCTATATCATGACAAACGTCCCTATATTGCCTGCGCTGACGGTGAGAAGGATCAGTGAGTTCTGGTCTACTTTTTGATGTCCCAACAATGTGGATGGTAAATCTTCTCTGTGTTGGATATTTGCTGTGGTCTGCTTTCAGGTCCGTCAACGTTGTGGGTGTGTGTCTGTGTGTGAGTAATTCGTGTGTTATCTATTAGTCAGAGTAAAAGGGACAAAAAAAGTGTCAGATCTGCACAGATGTTAGCGATGATAAATGATGACATCATCTGTTGGCCAGTTCTGCATTGTTGTGTGTTTTACTGCTGTTAGTTAATCAGCATTTGTGAAAAATGTGTGTGTGTATGTGTGTGTTTCCGCTTCAAAAATCCGCAGCCACATCGTGGATTACAACAGGAGATTACGTCACCTGGCATCTAGAGTTTGTTAGCGATGTTTGTCTCCTCTAGCTACTTGATGTCTCATGTCAAGTTTTTCATTTTTTAGGAATAAATGTATCTGTTTGTGGTGACCTCACTTAGGTGTTGTGAGTCGAATGTTACTGAAAGCAGGAAACTGGCGCATCAAGTACGTCGCCAAATGTGTCACTTTTAAGTAAATAAGATGCCTCAGAGGGGGTTGTTGAGATGCCGAGAGATAATTACACACCTGTGGTTAAATTCCTGGGAATTTATTTTCTGTCACAGAAACTGAAAACACAAATATTTTCCACACATTCTGTCAACTAGTCTTCTAGATTATGTAGAAGAATCCTGGTATGGGCAATTATAGTGCGTGATTTATAGCTGTGTAGGAAATACATAGTAGTCTACAGAGGTGATGGATTGCCTGCTGTATCCCAACAAGTAAATCAATACACTGAGTTCATACACTGGTGTCATAGTGCAACTCACAATTTCAATAGCAGTTCTTCTTATAGAAAAAGCCCATATTCAATATCTTTATTTCTCTGTTCCTGCTTATTGTTAAAGCGCAGCTCAGCACAACCCAGCAGCGGCGGCGGCGGCGGCAGCAGCAGCAGCAGCAGCAGCAGCAGCAGCAGCCGCCGCCTACGGTGAATTCCTCAGCTTAATCCTCCATCTCTGTCATTGGAGCGCTGTTTTTGGACCAGGCTAACACATTATTAATAACAGCCGATACATTCTCATTTGGCCCGCCAGGGGAAAATGAATTATTCTAATGGGCATAATTCCACTGTCGCTCCAATTCCCTCGCTTAGCATGGGGTTGTGTGTGTGTGTGTGTGTGTGTGTGTGTGTGTGTGGGAGGGGGGGGGGTGGATGGATGAGATGTGTCATTGAGTGGAATACACTGACATGGATGCAACGATTAAATGATATTAAGCTTCGTTGTTAGCATGATTGAAAGGGCGTGCACGCGCCATATGGGGAAATTCACAAACAACGTTCTTATCTTGGTTTTATTTAAAGCAGTACAACAAGAGAGGCGGAGTGAGGCCCAGGGAGCTGTTCAATGAGTAATCCACCCGTAATCTAATGAATAATAATTAGCTGATATTAACAGGCCGCTCTCTGGCCAAGCAATCTTCCAACTGTTGACTCATCTGTGGGAGTTCAGCCAAACTAGTGCTGTCCAAACATGAAGAAAGCTGTTTGTTTAGTGTGATGACTGCTCCACTTCCACTATTCTTCTATTTTTTCAACTCATCTCTCTTTCTTCCCACTCTTTCCAGCCAGTGCTTAAGTCCAGGATAACCCCCTAACAAATGTGCTGTCCGTGATGTACAGTGTAACCCCCCCCCCCCCCCCCCAAAAAAAAAACAGTAACCAGTTGGCATTGGAATCTGGTGCGGAGCTCTAATTGGAAACACTGCTATAATGCTGGACACTAATTATGGTTTCCATAGCAACTGTACAAAATAAGGTTCCTACAGGAGAGTCGTGATAGGTTTGAGAGGGGGGGGGGGATCACGTGTATGCTTTTTTTTTGGGTGGGGGGGGGGCAGTTAAAACTACCTCTGCTTAACTATCTGTGCTAGGATGCTACTCTGCCAGAATCCATAGTGAGGAATTACAGGATTTTGTGTGAGCAGTCTGAAAGACAGTGTTTCATATCTCTTGCTTCCTAGCTATGTTTAGACTTATCTTAGCCAGGGTGAGAGAACAGGTCTGTGAAGTTATTAGAGTTCAGAGTCGTGGGTTCAGTGATCCTCTGGTTATTGTTTTCAGCTGCCTCCTCTGCTTATCTTCCTTACTTAACTGTGAAATAACACGATGCAAGCAAAAGGCACACACAGGCAAAAACGGAGAGACAGATGCACGTGTGGTCATTATGTATAAGTGTAACAACGCCAGCATATTTTTCCAAGCACTGGCAGAAACTTTTTAACACAGCAGAAGCATTTGTTTGTGGAAGCATGAATATTTAACTGTTGTTTTTTTACCCCCCAAAAAAAAAAAAATCAGCAAAAAAGTAGTTACAGAGTATGTTTTTTCATCCTAGACATGATTGATTGAGAGTGACAGGGCCATTTCTCTAAAATTAATAAATGACTCAAGCCCATCATACACAGCAAAGTTTGATGGTAAGGACAAATTGTGTTAGTGCTTTTTTATTGGAGCCAAGTCTTTTTTTGTATGTTTGCAATTCATTCAAAGTAGTGTTCTGGGTGTTTAAAAAAAAAAAAGTAGTAGAAGTGTGCTTCTTGTACAAATGTAGACGTCTATGTTAAGACAGCTGATGTCATGGTGCTTTGTTCCTGTTGGTGACGATGCTGCCACATAAAAGGCTAAAAGGCTGCAAGAGTTCTGTCATAACTCCCCGCAGTCTGATGTCTATTTATGAATGTGTTTGTGTGTGTGTGTGTGTTTGTGTGTGTGTGTGTGTGTGTGATAAGATAATGATGATGGGAATGATGTGACACGTGTAGGCGAGGGATGGTGCCTGTGTGTTCTTGGAAACCTGCGTTGCTCCATCTGCTGCTGTTAAGCAACCAGCTGCCTGCCTCCCATCAACCCAGCAACACCAGCCACAACCACAGTGAAACCATGGCAACCAGCTCCCTTCTGTGGGCTGCCCAGAGTCAATGACCCCGCTCTTCTTTGTCCTTTCACTCTCTTTCCTCATCTTCTTCTTTACTTTAATGATGTCACAAATATGAGTAGTGAGATAAAGTGTGAACTCCTCCAGCTCCAAATATGGTTCACCAATGCTCTAAAAGAAAACATATGTAATTCACAACTCTGCTGTGCTTTACTTGCATTGTGTCAATGGGAATAAACACGCTCTAATCAAGCGCACACACATTAAAACCCCGCCACTTCACAGCCCTATTAAGGTTTTTACAATGTTGTTTGAGAATGTGCATTAGCTATTAAATGAATTAATCAAGGGAGTCTTTATACAAGAAATATGTGATACAATTGCTCTTGGTTATTAAATCAGAATTGCTCAATTTAACAGATTAAGCTGCATTTAACAAGACATTTAAAAACAAGAGGAACGCCGTACTGGCAAGCTCTTTGGCAGGCTATTCATTGTTAATCTAAAGTGAATGGAAAGGCTCGAAGCAATGTGTTCACTTATTATAGACCCACTTAGCCCACAGTGAGTCATAATAGGGAATGACAATCCATGAAAAACCTTACTACCATTCATACATGGAAGATGCATCTGATCGCACCTTATTCAATGATGTCAGAGCTGTTTTTCCTCAGCTGCCAGTGGCCAAGTATCTGCTGTTACTTCACTGATTGGGGTGTAGCCAAAGGGTTTCTCTAAATTGCATATCTCTGGCAGTGTTGGGCGGTCTTAGATATCTGACTGCCCGTATTTGTGAGTAAAAGTGCATATGATGATGAACAGTGGGCAGCAGAGATGCCTTTGGCGTGCCAGCTCACACAGTGAGACTGGCAGACAGTCCTGCCTTGTGCTGATAGAACCTAAACTGTTGGACACGTGTAAGGCTATTTCTGTCACGGAAGGTCATCATCATATCTGTCTGTATTCAAGAATGATCTGTGGTTTGGAGGCCCTTGTTTGATCCTGGTCCCTATAAAGTGTTTGGACTTCAGTCTCGAAGAGGTCTTGCCCTAGTAAGATTTCTAACGTCTGTTTAAGCAGGTGCTGAGGATTCTCCAAACTGTCTCACCGCCTTCTTCTGACCGTCAGTCCTGCAAACTCTGCTTACTGAACCCGGCCGAGCCAGCCCAGGTTTTACTGAATTCAACCTGCCAGTCCTAATCGTAACATCAGCAGTCCTCTAAGTGATCCTGGCACATGATAAGATGCAAAGATTTCTGACCCCTGTTAGAGTAGATAATTCAAGACTCTAGTCCAAGTCCTGTTAAATGTACAGAAAGATCCTGGTTTGGGTTTAAATACAAATAAATTCATAAATAAAATCATAAAATAAAATCTCACTAGAAGCATGCCGGGAAATTGCCCACCAATGTCCCAATGTTTTCGCTCCTGGCTCACAATTACATGGGTTTTATACAAATTATAGAACATTATTTTCACTGGAACGAGTACAAACAGTGGATGAGACCAGCCTGTTTAGGAAGGGCTCACCAGTCAGTTTCTACATCACACTGATGGCGAAGACTGCCATGAAGGGTGTCATCCTACTCATCGGGAGTAATAAGGTCTTGATATGTTTCTCAAGGACACTGACATGGTCTCCTGAGGGGATGGAACTAGCAACCATAAGAAGAGTACCTCCACAGAGGAGGTCTGCAGCAGACGAGATTGTACTGATTAAAAGAGATACTTCTGTTCATGGTTGTTGTGGCAACAGGAAGACGGTACGTTTTATTGAATCCTGATATCCTATGCCTAGCAAGTTGATAGGTCTCCCCAGGCTTCTGGCTCCAGCACCACTTAGAAAGCTGACAGACAGTTGGCCAAGATATTGACGTTCTGGTTCATCTGAGCTGAGGGGCTGAGCTGTTAATGGGGAATCAAGCCACAGTTCTCCAGGCATGTGCATTATTCCCTCTAACCACAAGTCCCTACTATTGACAAGTGGAATCAACACCAAATTATCAGAAAGAGAAAGGAGGCGGTATGCTAAGCCTTTTCCACCCTGCTTGTGCGAAGTACAGAGACAGCAATCACATAGAGATAGAGACAGAAGATATGACATAAAACACAAGAAGGCTCGAGCTGAAGGGGAGTTACGAGTGAGATATGAACAGCAGATAGCAAAGAGCCATGAGAGAAACTGAGATAGGGTGTGTAATTGAGGGAAGGAGGAAGGGAGACAACGGGGAGAGGAAATCTTTCAGCTGGGTGTGTACAGACAGATACTATTGTAAATGTTGGGCTAATTACATTTACAATCAGAGTCCCTCAAAAGCAAAATCAGACATTTGTGCAAATTCCCTCAAAACAAATTTGAGTACGAATACGTTTCTTGTCCATCAGGACATAAAAGTAGAGTTTGCTGAAAAGCATCCAAACCTGCGGAGGGTCAGGATGGGTGACCCGGATGGATCCTCAACCAGTTACAATGACAGCAGTGACAACAAATAATAAGAGCAAAGAAAAGCTTTGGAATGATCATGAAATGGACAGTAACTTACCGCTCCAACAGCCTCCCGCCTTCTTGCACTTTGAATCTCGTCTCCGCTGACGGCCGCATCACTACACATACTCATCTGCAGCCGGGTCACTCTGGAAAATAATGCATTAGTGCAAGATTTAGTCAGATGGATAGAATATGAATACCTATAATTCATGAAAATCACTTTATGTGTGAAAAGGGTCATTTGCTGCATGATATTAGTACTACAGCCAGGACTTCAAATCAGTACTTGTTATTGATACTGTACGGGACACACTTCTTTTATTTTCTATATTCTATATGAATATTTGTTGGTGCAAAATGCATTTTTTGTACCGCGAAAGTCACCCTTTTTGTCAGCAGTTTCTATGTCATGTGACCTGGATACTCCAGATGAGTACTACATATTAGTACTAGACCAGGAGTACAGGACATACCACTTTTCATGGGATTTCATCAGCTTCTGTATCTTATATGAATATTCTAGTGCAAAATGTATCATTTATTTGGTGCAAAATTCAGCATTTTTTTCCCCAATAGCTTCCATATCATGTGACCTCCGAATCAGAACCAGATATTAGTACTAGATCGGAAGTACAGGGTCCACCTTGTTTTATGCTATTTTATTCCCTCGTGTTTTAAATGAATATTTTAGTGCAAAATGCATTTTTCATAGACTGCAAAATTCTTTTTTTTTTTCCTCCCCAATAGCTTCCACTTCATGTGACCTAGATACTCCAAATCACTACTGGATATTAATACTGGACTGGATGTATAGGACACACCTCTTTTTACCGCATTTTATAACCTCCAATACTTTTTATGAATATTCTAGTGCAGAATGGAAGTTATTACTGGAACACATGAGGCTTTATTCTGAGATTATTTCCCTCTTCTCCACACTGTGAGTTTTCCAGTTTGGGCAGACTACTTTAACATCCATCTTGACTTTACAAAACATTCAATTATTGCGAGCAGTCGGCCCGACACTTCCCTGCAGGGATTTAGATATTTTGCTTTATTTTTCTGGTATTTTCGTGTTATACTGTAAGCTTCTCCTCTCGTTAGCTCTTTGTGTTGCCCCTGATTCACACACGCACCATGTTCTTTCCTCCCATGTTTGGTGTCAGGGCCATTTATTGGAGCAGGAAGTTACTGGTGTGCATATGTAGAAGAGGAAATAGCCTTCGCGAAACTGCCATGTTTTTTCAGCCGACTAAATTGCTTTTCTCAAATACCAGATCAGTCCATCATGAAATTCCTCCAACATGATAAGGGCAGCAACATTGATTAATTCCTGGATGTCAGCTTGTGTCAGTCAATCCGGCAGGATATTAAAAGTGCTCTTGTTTTGTTGGGGAAGATATCGGACTACATCTCTTAACTACTGTTTTCACACGGTTCATCAGCAGTGATACCATGAAATATCAAACCATTACGGCACACATTTTATGACCGGATCTTTGATGAAGCACTCATCTGCCTTATCTGTCTGCTCGGTGCAGCTCTGCACACTGTTTTCTACAGACGGTGATGAGAATTCTCATTGATGTTCCCTCCAGCTCTGTCATTTGTATCCTTGCAGGTATGCTGTACGTTCTACCTCTTTTTTTGGGGGGGTTGAAGGGGCTGGGCTGCAGGAGTATACGATGCAGGGGAGAAAACTGGAAGCAGAAAGCCCCCCCTCTATATACCCGTTCACTAAATCTGTCTAGTGTGCTGTAACAGGACTGAAGAAGAATGCATTTATGCTGCAGAGGCTTCATAAATATTTGATGCGGCTCCTGCCTGCCTCTCACTGCCTGCCTTATTGCTCGACTGCAAGCTACCACAGAGGTGAGTGCTGGTTGTCTGGTTCTCTCTCTCCCTATTACGTAACGCCTGACCTCATCCACTGCAGTGAGACGAGAGTTGGGATTCCCTCCCGCACATGGAAACAAGCAAGTGGGAGAAGTGGAGGGGAAGGAGGGAGAACACCGTGTAACACAGAGAGGAAAATATAACTATTAACAATAAAGATGGAGAGACGGAAAGAAATGGGAACGCTAATGAAAATGATACGATGGAGTCAAACAAGAAGAACGAACAGCTCTTTGACTAATAAAACATATCCTCTGTTATTCACTGATTGTGTGGCTGGTTACTGGAGAACGCGGCACTGGATGACACGATGAGTCAGACTGGGGGGATGAATGGTATACCCAAGTGTTCCCTCTAGTCTGAAGGGAACGACTTGGCTCCACAAAACTGAGGGTTGAATAAATTGAGGTTACTGAAGTAATTCCAGCCGGACTCAAAAAACAAAAAAACTAAAAAAAATGAAACATTATTGAAGTGTACTTCTCTTGCATAATGTCGCATGCTGGTTGTTTGGACAGCTCAATGAATTTGATTTCAAAGGTGTTTTGTTTTGTTTTGGGTTTTTTTTTTTTTTTTTTTTTTTTAATATGAGGCTGCAAAATTAATTGGTGGTCTCCAGTCCGTGACTGCAGTAGCATTTATTTTAACAGTAATACCAGTGTTATATTAAAGATGTTTCCATGTTTATATATTAAAAAATTAAAAAATGGCCGGAGGGAAATAAAAATAGAATAAATGAGAATAAATATGGTTCACACACAACTCACAAAACGTCTGACTCCAAATGTGTCATAATAACTGGGATGTTCACGTATTACGGAAAAAAACAGCAACCAATTATATAACATGGTTTTTCTTTTGATCGATACGGAGAGGAGAGGCTGAGCAGAACAAACAGGAGAGTGGGGGTACGACCTCAGACGGCGGTTACTATTTGAACTCAAAATATCAAAGTATCCGAAATGTTGCTGATCCTGCTGGGTTTGTTTGCTGCGAGTAAAACAACAAACTGACACCGAAAACTCATAAAGCCGATGGAAGCGACGGAAGACGTAGAAGACAGCTTTTTTATTTTTTATTCCATAATATGTACGACTCCCAATAGGCTGAGCTTGGAGTTTATTTTTGATTTTACTGAGCGTGTTCACAGAAATACTACAACTCTATTTTAATAAATCTTTTTTTTTTTTCCCGACGGTGTAACTTCAGCGTGTTTTTCATTTGAACTGAAGAATAGCCTAAATCACATCAATAGATTTTTTTTTTATTTATTTATTTATTTATTTTTTAGCAGAGCTTCTCGGTTGCGTAAATGTTCATTCAGCATCTCTGACAGTAAACATCAGGCTTTGCTGTCAATACAATTCAAAAGAGCCTCCTGCCAGATGACATTTTCAATGACATTTAGTAATCCTTCAGGAAAAGATGAATGGTGGACAAGAGATACAAATTCTCTCCGGACGTTGACCTCAGTAGACCACAATATAATCCAGCAAAAGACAAAAGATGATTTCTCCCTGACGATGACTGATCACATTTAAATGGTAGTTGCAACATCAGTGTTGCAGGACACCCAGACAACACGTCAACAAATGTGTCCTTTCTAGTACCTTCATATTTTCTGCCATTTTGATGTTTCCGTATCATTTGAGATATCTCATCTTTTTATTTTACTTTCAAGTGCGCAGCAGCACATCTCATCCATGTCACACTGGTCAGATGGATGCATCAGCAGAGCTTGCTCGCTCTCGCTCTCTCTCTCTGTCTGTCTCTGCATAATTGATGGTGAGTTTTTTTTTGTGTTTTTTTTTACTTGCACAGACATCTTTAAGAGAAAAAAAAAAAACTACATCTCTGACCGAACACTGACTGATGAGGCTTGTTATTTTAGTTGTCCAGCAGGAAGAAAGAGAATAATAATCATTGTTGGCTCTTGACATGAGCCATAATTCACATTCAAAGCTACTCTCTTCCATGTTAATAACTGGAGATTATTCATTAAATTAATGGGTTGCTGTCTCTCTATCTGGATTATAACAATGATAATCTGACTTTCCTGGCTGAGATATTTGATCACTCATTCAGTGGTGGTAACTCCCTCAGGATTTCATGTTGCTGCATCAACCATTTATTTTCCTGCATTCAGTCTAATTACTCCACGTGTATTTATATAATCTTGGACATAATGAGGGGTCTTGTGCAAAACCTGACAATCCAATCCATTTTGAAATATCCTCCAGGTCCAGATGTGCTGCAAACCTCTGGCATACTGTATGACAGGTGTGCAAATTAATGTCATCGCTGGATTTGGCTGAAGTTGCTCAAACCAGACAAAAAGCTTTTTAAAAGCAGATTTTCTTTCAGATTTTGTGTGATTTGTTATACCGAGTGGTGTCATTTTGTTATCTAACACCGACTCATGCCGTCACTAAAAGCTTACCCAATGATGCAATTTCCCTGTCTAGCCAGAGGTCTTTGGATGTCCCTTTGGTCTCCGGCCCAGCAGCTGTGACGTTTGAGATGTAATAACCTCACATGAAATGGGGAGGCCAACCTGGAAGTTAGCATTGCCACAACTTCCTGAGTCTTATGTTTTGCATAATAGAATAATCTCACTTTTATGATTTTTGAAGCACCACACCACAGATATGCGACTTCAGCATCCCCACAACCAGCTTTGCGCTTTGTTTGAACTCAGCGTGATGTCATATATTGGCTTGATAACCTCTGTACTTTTGTTAAGCCACTTATTGTGTGTGTGTGTGTGTGTGTTTCTACTTTTCGCCACTCCTTCTACTGGAGCGTCGTCAACTGGGGTGTGACGTCACTTCTGGTTCTGAGGTGGCTTGAATGTTTTATGCCACAGAGCAAAACACGAAAACATCTTCAGCTTGTGTCAAGCTCAGACCTTATTTCAGAAATGTAGCCACTAAAAGCCACTTATAGAACCTACAGTGTTTGAGCTAAGAGAACAGGACTTTCAGAATTGATAATTCCAAGTATTAGAGTTTATTCCTACCTGGAACTGAGGGAAACTGCACACAGCACTGTCCACAAAGTAAATGAGCAATATTATTTGCAGTCTTCCTTCATCGATCTGCTTCTCAAGTGTGCCCCATTATTGGTGAATGAAATAAAATAAATACAAGGCAGCAATTATGATCCAGAGCAAAAAAAAGCCCCGTTGAGTGTGATTGAAAACCAACTTCATAACCTCTTTGTGTGGGGTTTCTCCTATGCTCTGTCTAAAATGTGTAATTTTGGATATTAAGAAGAAAAGTTATTCCATTTTCTACATTTGATATGAATGTACTGTAAACACCCTCAAATCAAAGCCGAAAGTCTGCACTTTAACTGCCGCAGTCAGGGATTCATTTCAAATTCAGCGTACGCGAGTACAAAACCCACACAACAGCTAATGTGTTGTGAATTTGGCATTCCATTGCATTTCCTTTCAAGGTCTTTCTCAGCAATAATAACATCAACAACAGGGTGGAGCTCACATCTGTGACAAACAATTCACATGAAACCCAACAGTAGCCTGAAGATGAAGCGACACCCCAGCAGTGCTGCGGCGCCGCACTAATGGGGGAAGCAGTGATGTCTGCTGCTATTCATGGTGGATGTTATCAGCGTTCTCTGGCTGTCTTACGCATCTTCGCTGCCTGTCCCTGGTGCTCTGATAAGCAGAGGTGCAAGATGCTCTCCGCTCAGCCTAATCTGTGGAGAACAGAGATACAGCCTCTTCTGTGCCAGATAGAAGCACATTGGTGATGGAGGACAAATGGAAGCGGACTCTATTTAGACTCTCACAGGGGCCCTTAAGGGATCCTGGCACCTTTTGGGGCAAGCTGAAAGCATTTCATCCAGTTTCATCACTTTTGTTGACCCCCACAACCACACACATTTGTGTTTTCCTCAACATACTTGGTTGGCAATTTTTAAGTATCGCATTGCTAAAGGTTGATAATTTGGCAAAATTACCAAAAGATAAAAAAAAAATAAAATAAAATAAACACAGTTTCACCAAGAAAATCGTTTTGTTTTGTTTTGTTTTACATTAGCTGGACCAGGCTTCCTCTGTTCTTTCTTTCGAAAAAGAGGAAGATGGGAGATGCGAACCTGTTAGGAGGTTAACTCACATGACTGGCCAGGCCTCGGCTGTCGGCGTCTTCCTGGATATTCCCAAAGTTGTATTCGTCTCCAAAAGTTGCTGGCACCGAATCATTCTCCTTCTTCTAACATTCGCAGTTCAACTTGACCAACTGAGATTAACTCCTCAAGATCTCTCTCCATTTCCTGTAGATTGAAAGCGGCCATGATGCCTCTCCTTTTACTCTTGTTTGTCGTAGCTACACTTGTAATGTTGCCTATATCGCTCCCTTCTGATAAAAATGTGCATTGCAAAGCCCAGTTCATGTGACTTCAAGCAGTCGAGTTAGTTTAACATTTAGCATTTTCCTTTTTTCTATCTATCTATCTATCTATCTATCTATCTATCTATCTATCTATCTATCTATCTATCTATCAACTCATGTGTCATTCACTTCTGCTGTTTCCTACCCAGGTCTTTGCTTCCCGATTTCCTGATCCTAACTGGTCCAGTCCTAACGACTGTATCCTTATCTTCAAAATTCCCAATTCTCTCTATTAACATCACATTTTCTCAGCCCCCCCCCCCCCGAATCCTTCCAGAGTTTAGATTTATAAGCATTCTTTTACATGTGTTACCTTGAAGTTTGTTTGTTTGTTTTGTTTTTTATATATATATATCCCATCTAGATATGGACTTGTAAAAAAATGAACATAAAGCTTCAAGTTCAAAGAGACCAGGTCTTCGCTACACATCATTTCCATGTATCCCTTTCATCTGCAAATAAGAAGAAAATTAGGTCTGGATTGTCAAAACAGATAAAGAAGGAAATTGCTCTGGCGCCAAGAAAGAAGTAAATGAGCGCTGCAGCTGGACCTCGTGGGAGGCCTCTGCTTAGACACTCAATTAAATTCACTTGACTTGTCTTCTTCCGATGGTAGTAAAAGCATCAATATCTCTCGGAGGCTTTACTTAACTTGGTTTGCTGTTTGTGTGCAAGGAGCAAATAATTCCAACTTGTTTTATAATTAAAGTAATTTCATGCATTGACTTCTTGATGGGCAGGTGGAAAATTGTTTCTTGTGTAATACATTTAATTTGACAGCATTGTAAGAATATAATTATAAAAGGCAACATTGGTAACATCGCCATTATGAGGCCCTTTTTTCCACTCTCTTTTAAAAAAAAAAGCCCCTGCTCACAACCGTCATTGTTGCAGGAAGCTTTGAATGGTTAAAGGGCTTAATTAGCATTCAGTACCGGGTCAAATGACCCTGCAGTAGCGATGGGGGTATTTATTGGCTCAGATTGGCATTGATATAAACACAAACGCCACATGAACCCCATAATTTGCAGCCTGCTTTCGCCACAATGCTATGACACATCTTCTCTGACATTGTATGGACACCCAACCGCTGTCACAACCCTCCATGCTCCATTGCCAGGCTTCATGATTGTGATGGCCCCAGACAAGACGTGTTTTATGATCGCTAACATTGAACATGTATAGACTCATCAATTGCAATACTTGCAGTAATTCCAAGGTAACATATGGCATCAGGACTAAACGTTAAAGGATGTCGATCAATCCCAACATTAATTTGTATTTCTTTACAGTTAAGTCTTGCAAAACTCCATGTTGAGACGATTGTGAGGGCGACAAAGACACGGGCAGGAAGGGAGAGAGACCGAAGAGAAGGCCGTCAAGCTGCTGGCTAAGGCTCGTGAGTTACAGCGTTCACAGGTACACCGCGCTCACATACATATAACAGCTCCGTGACACATGATCGCACACTGGTCTCACTTAAGATCTCAAATCCTTACACACTGGAGTGCTTGACGTATGTGTGTGTTTGTGTGTGTGTGTGTGTGTGTGTGTGTGAGAGAGAGAGAGACAGAGAGAGAGAGACAGAGAGAGAGAGAGACAGAGAGAGAGAGAGAGGCACATGCTACTATTTTCAGGGGGCCTCATGAAGACTCATTAGTCTGGCCAAGAGAAGGGGAGATTGGTCAGTGAGTGACAGAGAGGGAGAAAACGAGAACTACCAGGAGGGAACTTGGCTGCCTGTCACAACGCCATCCCTGAACAACAGCCTCCCTTTAATGAATTGGACTGTCCCATGCTAATGAATGAGGTCTAGAGATGGGCAAAAGGAAATGAAGGGAGTAGAGGGAAGTCAGAGTACATGAAGGATGAAGTAGCTCATATTAGGGCCAATATTAGAGAGGACTATTAGTTCTCCTGTCTCTGCTGGCAATAGGCGTAATGAGGCAGTCTCCAAAGACCAAATCGATGCCTCCTCTTCTTTCTCACACTCAAAGGATGAAGAGTGAGTGTGTTGTCTTTTTTTAACCAGAGCTCTCTCTACTTTCACAGTACAGTAATACCTGGTTAAGGCATATTTTTTCGATGTCACCTCCCTCAACTATAATGAGATGAATCGACATTTGTGAGAAAAAAGTTTAGCCATCTGTTGTGTTCACGCCATGTGATTGTTTACAGGACATTTCAAAAACTGATAGATGGCTTTTGAGTAAATTGTAATGGAAAGATAGATATTAGTTTTCTTTGTTTATGGTTTGAGGGTCTATGTGTTAAATGATGACACTCAAGACAGAAAAATATATACCTTTTTGCCTTCAGTCACTGCATTATTCTGTTAATGACTGCCAGAATGTTGCAATGATGTCCATCCATCCATCCATTTTCTACCGCTTTTCCTGTTAAGGGGTCATGGGGGGGCTGGAGCCTATTCCAGCAGCCTTCGGACGAGAGGCAGGGTTCACCCTGGACGGGTCACCAGTCCATCACAGGGCCAACACATAGAGACAACCATTCACTCTCACAGTCACACCTACAGTCAATTTAGAGTATCAATCAGCCTCGTCCCCTCTTGATGTCTTTGGACTGAGGGAGGAAGCTGGAGTACCAGAGAGAACCCACACAGGAACAGGGAGAACATGAAGACTCACACAGAAAGACTCAGTACTCAAGCCAGGACTCGAACCCGGAACCTTCTTGCTGTGCGGCGACAGTGCTGACCGCTGCACCACCGTGCAGCCTACAGTGATATCAGGATATCGTATTCCGCACCACTTTTGATTAATTTAATACTTTTCACATTCAGTCGAAGTTAACTTCATCAAAGCTGTTGCAAAAAAGATCCTTTTTACTTTGAAATAGTTATTAAAGCTTTATTGCTCTACAAGGTCATTTATTCACCGCTTGTTTTTCCTGTTTATTTAATAGCACTCCATTGGTAGTTACCACTGTCTTGCTGCAAAATTCAAATTCAGAAATTCTGAATGGAATTGTACGGACTCAATTGCTCTTTATGAACTTTCCTTTTTTTTAAATTTTAGAATTCATGCAGCTGTGGGTTGTTGTGTTTTAACAGGATTTTCAAACAAGCAGTTATTTCATGAAAATGGAAGGTAATGTGTTTTTGAGTTCCACTTTTACTCAGAAAAACCTGCTCTGAAAACCCTTTTACTGTGCACCACTCTGCTCTCCATTGCATTTGCTGTCAGTTGAAATATTTCCTTACACGGCTTGTTGTCAGGTTCACATTTCATCACACTACACCTTCATCATTCCTGAGTGGAGGCGTAGACTTATCATGAACATAACCCCCAATTAAAGAAAGTGCTTCTTCCTGAGATGAGACAGTGAGGGAAGTGACCTTATTAAAAAGCTTAGTGGGTTAACACAGTGTCTTGCCATCATCCCACCTTGTCTTAGCAGGGACGGACAGGTCCAGGTAATTACTACCTTGTGTCATGTCCTTTCGGCACACATGATGACCACATCGCACTGATGTGTAAGGATTTAACTTGTCGTTGCGATGTGCTTCCCTAGAGAAGTTTTCTAATCAGTCTTTACGGGGGAAAAAAAGTAAAAACGATGGTGCTTGTGCTCCCGTCGTGATGCTACAACGCTGCAGCAGTGGATCCATTTTCATTTATGTAGTTTTCAGCCTCTTAAATTGAATTCTAAACGGAATGAACCCTATAAACTATAAACTCAGGCAATTAAACTCTATCCTGTCTTTGTGTTTTGTATTTTGGCATCAGAGAACAATACTTGGCATGAGAGGATTTGCAGGAGCGGTAAGGTGGAAAATGTTCATTATACAGAGTAAACTGTAGGACAAAGAAGAAAGTCTGACACATTTTAAAAGCATATCTTAATATAAACATTTTATTCAGTGCATTTTTGTGTATACAACAAATAATAAACAACTGGAAGTCATCAGACAGCCACAATATGTCTGCCTGCATATGTTGTTTTATCAGATTTAGCCTTGGTAGTTTGGAACACATGATCCAACATGGGTTAAGTACACATAGCCTACATCATGCAGCTCTAGACCAGAATTCCCTGCTTTCTCCCATGCAACAGTTAGGTTCACTTAATACAAACCACCTTCGGAGGAAACCAAGAAAAGAAAGTCTCCCTAAAGCATGTACCAGAAAGAAGTTATGTAGCTTAAGGGAAGAGTACGTAGCCCACAAAAAGGGTCCTTTTTGTACATAATTGTGTTTGTACATGCCCTGTGCAAGAAAGGGAAGATGTTAAATTTCTTTTTTCACTTTTACAAATATGACGTGTCCTATAAAATGTTAAGCCACCTAAAAGTCCACAGTATTCTTTTTTTTTTTTAAATATAGAAAATATTGTCACCACAATAAGTTACTCAAACACATAACAAGCGTCCTGGGAAGGGGCTTGCACCATATTTCTATGGTGTCAGTCAATAGAAGACAAAAAAGGATGGCGGGAGGGGGTGTTGAATTATGACACAAGCACAGAGGGAGGAAACAGATCACGGGGACAAGAGACAGACATTGTGACACAGTGGAAACAGAAGGGTATGGGGGGGCACTGAATAGTCATTTCATACCTCGGCCGTTGAGCGAATCAGCAACAAGCACGACATCAAGCACGCTGCCAACTTCAGTGTGTTTAAATCACTTCCTTTTTCCATAGTTGCTCTATTCCTCAAAAATTCCTTGCTTTCTCTCATCAAAATGTACAATGGAAAACAAATCCAGCTTTGCCTTTATACTGGCTTGGTTTTCATCGGCTTAAAGGGACACTCTTTCGTTCAGTCTTTGGTTTGCTGGAACCCCTTTCAATGGTGCAACAGCAACAAAAAAAAAAATACAAATACTGAACAATGGCAAGGGAAGAGAACAAGAGGGGACAAAAACGAAAACCAGTTACCAAATAACAAGCTCTCAGCTAATTCAGAAAATTAGCAAAAATCAAGGTGCAGCTGTGGCGTCGGAAAAGAAATGAAGAAAAAAACTGCAAGAGCCACACTGTACCTTTATATCTCAGGTCAGCTGAACGTAGGCTTTGTTTTCCCATGCTAGAGAGCTCAGTCTCTGAGCGTGTGCACTAGGACGCAGGAGAGCTACCGTCTGGCTGGCCGCAGTCCCAGCAGCACCAGGCTGCGCCACGCCAGGGAGTTTATAGGCTTTCTACTGACAGAAGCAGGGATGAGACAGAGAACAGGGCTCGTACCGTACTGCTGCAGCCTTGTAGACCTGGTTGCCCTGAATACCTTCTACCTTCCTGTCCCTGTCTGACAGAGTCACAAGTGCTTGGTGTCTACATGACCTAAGAAAACTTATTGTCCACAGGAAATGAATAAAACAAAATAAATATGAGCTAACTGGTGTGTAACCATCACTAAATGAAAGTGATAAAGGTAATCAACAAATCTCATAATTTCTTTTTTGTAATTCCAGAATGGTCTCTGTGCCGTAAGTTTCTTACTACTGATGGTGTTTAGAAATGGAAACCATAATTGATCAAGATGGTAACTAACAGTGCTTACTGATAATGTCAAGGTGTTGGTGTGTGGTATGTTGTAGCTAGTCCTGAACCGCTGTTAGAAGAGAAGGTCTGCTTGGATTCACGCTCTGCTGGAGGTAAGGGTTCATGGTTCAGCCCCAGGCTGGGCTACGTCGACTCGTTCTGGCTCACAGCTTTGCCTCCGTTGAGCACGGCTGAGGCACTGCGACTCTTGGTGGGTGTGCCACTACCGGAGCGGGAGAACTCTGTTAAGTCATGGAGGGATGGCTCTCTGTACATTGCCACTGTGGAGACAGAACATTGTGGTTAGACGGTCAATATTTTGTACTGTATACACTAGGAGAAAAAGCTGAAATATCTGATGAGGTGAGCAGTGTCCTGTCTTGATTTAGTATGAGATTTTATTCAAAATTCCCTGCAAACTGAAGACTCAAGAGACCACAGCAGATCAGGTTGGAGCAAAAGCCTACACTCACAGCACGGCATTATAAATTCAAGAGTTGCTAGTGCTTTGGCTTTGCTGTGTGTGCAGCATTGGCCCAATTTGCATCTCAGCAGCCACTTAAAAAAAAAAAAAAAACTCAACAAAAACAGTAATTTGAGGTTCACAGTATTTGGTTTCAGGATGTTGTCAACATCCTTCTGCCTAGAATGCTATTTGATGTTCATCCCTAAGGGAGTGTGAGGCTGAAACAGCAAACCCAGTCCTTCAGACACTTCACTTAGCCCAGCAGTTTTTGTTGGAGGAGCAATCCGGAGACCGTCCCTGTAAACACATCAATCAATAGCAGGGAAACTGCAGATGATTGGTACCAGTCTTGTTAGATCATACTGTATCATTCTAATGGTAGATGTCTGACCTCAGGAATATGGTGTCACTTCCAACACCACAGCTGATATTAAACATTAATCCACAGTAACAATCGTCCATCTTATCTTTGTGTCACCACTGACACACTCCCAATAAAGGCGGCTCTCTGTGGCACGCATCAAGACTTTCAAGAAAAATCGAAAGAGGATTTTCCTGTTGCATTTGAGTGATGTGAGCTTGACATATATATAAAAATATATATAGAGAGAGAGAGGCAGGCGACAGTGTGTGAGAGTCACAGACTGTAACCAGACGAGGTGTGAGTAATGGCTGCGGGAGACGCCATTGCCAATGCAGAGACAGCTTTTTAATTGGTGCCCTGTAACACCGCTGCCATTGAATCTTTATGAGCTGCTGGAACAAATTCCCCTTTACTTTTCTTTCTCTTTCATTCCCTTGAAAGCTCTTCCAAAACCCCCCCAGTTACATAAGAAATTCATATTTCATGAAAATATTTAGGCATTACAGCTGATGTAAAGTTAGCTTTTAATGCACACGGACTGTAGTTTTTGGGATCTGCTAGAGCTGCTTTCTCACTCGCCTACATCAATCCTTGATTTTCTCACTGACTCTCACTTAGTATTTCTCTCTCTCAGCATAAAGCACGGCGATCACTCTCTGGCTATTGCTCTTAAGTGTATTTGAGACCCCCCTGGAAGGCCAGTTAGCTGAAAGTGAAAGTTATCTCAGAGGGCAGCCACGGATTCCTAATAAGATACTGAATAGAGGAAATCCACCAAAGACCAAAAGAAGGGGAAAAAACAGTAGAAATTAAGGATTTGCCTAAAACTGGAACATCTAAGGTTGAAAACGCTCCTTTACTATCATATTACAGATAGATAGTTCACGCAAAAATGTACAATATTTTTTAGTTTAGTTTGTTTATGGAAATGATGCATCTGACTACTTAAAACTCTTATTTAGAATTTTTGGCTTGATTTTCTTTTGAAATAAGATCTTTGAATAATTTTTGTCTTTCTATTTACGTATTTAGTGCTTTCTTTTACAAAATAATCACATAATTGGATTCACAGAGATCTGTGAATCCAAGAATCTACTTCTGCTTCCCTTGTCCTGGGACTACAGACAGTAAAATAATCTAATATGGCAGCAACTCAACAAACTGCAGACTGATATAAAACATAATTAAAAACTTCAGCTGCAACATCTAGGTCTTGATAATTATATGATAAAATATGACAGACACTAAAACTTGACATGCACCAGACAAGAATGTAGCAGAGCTATAAAAAGTGTGAGATGTGACAAATCGTATCCACAAAACTAATCAAAAATCAACAATGTAGAGAAATTGTCCTCCATTGTCATTGTTTTTGTGGTGCAAGCCATTAATTTCCTACCGAGTTAAAAAAAAAAAATAGAGCGCTCTCCTTTCATCCCACTCACTGACGAGAAAACAGACTCAGTTGAAGGTAAATCAGCATCTTGTGGTAGATGAAAGACTGCGGCTTTTTCAAGACTTTCACTCTCCCTCGTCTCCAGAATTTTTTTCTTCTTCACTGCCACGTACCGCCTGGATGGGTGTGGTTCTCGAATGGAAAACAGAGCCCTGGTTGATACGATTTAATTGTTCTTACCCCTTCTGAGTCCAGATAATGGCTCAGCTCCCGTGTAACACTGTGACTACTGAGAAAGCAGCTCATGTGGCGTTTAGTAAAATATGCAGGGATGATATCAGCATTACAATGTGGATTAACCAACAATTTAGCATGAGCATATAAGTAAGAATTTATAGAATTGTTATGCTTTAATGTAAAATAAATGACATTTATTCGTGTTCTGTTCCAATAATTGAAAATATTACTGAAATTTGTATTCCAAAGATCCACATCCCCTATTCAATAACATACAACATAAAACAAAAACATAATGTGTGACATCAGCTGCTCTTAGGTCAGTTAAAAGCAGCTGCACATGACATTCATCAATAATTCCATAACCACCAGAAGAAAAATGGTCAAAAGGTCATTCATTTTCAACTTCAATCATTTTTCAGTGAGCTTGGTATTTTTTGCCCTCAGAGACAAAGTAATTAAGCTCAAGATGTTGTGTGGCCTGGAGGTTTGTGCGGAGAGGACAAATCGGAGCATTGCTGAGGCTCTCAAGTTGCGCACCATCGTTTACTGTAATCACTAGTTAGGGGTCGGACAGTGGTTGATTCTACTTGCTACATACAAGGATTCATTGTAACCAAAAATTCAATTAATTTGGGAACAACTTAATTAAATGATGCACATCGACAGGTAATGAGTAAGTCTCATGTTTCAAAACAACACCAAAAAAATTTGAATTGTTTTGTTAGAAAATAGAGCCATCGGGGACTTGGTACTTTTGTTATGCTGTTGTGCTTTTATGGTGGTTTGCTTTTAACTCATTTGAATTAAACTCTATTCTATTGACAAATATATTGCTGTTGTTTTATCGCCCCAGGCAAGGTCCCGAGCTTGATATATCGGAACTCAAACAGTCAATAACAGTAAACTGTAAAAGAGGAGCTGCACTGACTCACCTTTTAGAGGTTTGGGAAGGAAGTGGGCTGCTGGCTTGTTCTTCTTCACATGGTTCCCCTTCATGATTTCTCCTTCCTTGTTCAGACCGAGGTACCAGCCCCTGCCCGACTGCTGCTGACGGTATATCATGGAGGAGTATGTCACGTAATAATTCTCAAACACCGACTCCTTGAATTTGCACTCTGGTGTAAAGTGTTCCTGGGGGGGGAGGGAGAAGACAGAAGCAGAGTGTAGTTGTTGGACAGGAATTCACAAGGTCCTGAGAGTCTTTGATATCTTGTCATGAACGCAGGCAGCTGAAACGCAACAGTTCATTAACTGAAAGTGCAACTTAATAATGCCGCACATCCAACGCGGACACAAGAGGGGGGAAGAAACGATCCCTCTAAGTCTCAGTCCTCTGCTTTAAAATGTTTGTCTCTTGAGGATCTTTGAAATCGATTCATTCCATTTACTGCAGTGAATTATGTAGCACTTTATGGCACAGATAACAGCAATATGACAGACACAGAGGAGCATTAATAAAACATACAGGCAAGATAATGAAGATATTTTCATTTTGTTCCTGAAGTTGTTTATTATTCATGGGAGCTTCATTATCTTATGGAGTATTGTTTTGCAGTATTTTTGACTTTTTTTGGACGGCTGATTTATGACCACACCTTTAGATAACACACTGCACTGACCTTCTCTAAGCTTCAAAGAGGGATTTGCTTCTATGTGGATTTGCATGTAAGGTGTGTTTTCATGTTATCAAGGTACTTTCTCGCCGCTCTCTCACTAATGAACTAGTGGTGATGAGACTTCAAGAGGCATGCCATGTTGCTGCTCATCTTCGTAACTCCATATTGTGCAAGATCTCCCCCCTCCCCCTGCCCTTCCCGTGTGGTTTAGTATCCAATGCCTAGCAATTAATGCTACAACAGTTTGACTGGGCTTTATTTCCTCCGAGGCATGCTTTGGCAAATGTGTGTGTGTGTGTGTGTGTGTGTGTGTGTGTGTGTGTGTGTGTGTGTGTGTGTGTGTGTGTGTGTGGGACATGTGCTTAGGTTTGACTGTGTGTGTTTTGTTTGTGGAGATGCTTGGGCAGAGAGTCTACAGAACAGAGTATAATCAGTTGGAGGCCAATTCCCCCTGAGAGAGATGGAGGGACAGTGCATGAGAGAGAGGCAAGAGAACATAACTGAAGCTAGAGAACGAGAGAGCAGTGGATTGTTTGTGCTCATGAAATTGTTTTCTTTTAACACATGCAAATGAAAACACATAGAAACACTTCGCACTATCAGAAGAGTCATGTCCACACATCCACACAGTTTCTCAGAAAGACGAGGATGGATGTCTACGTCAGACACAGTCAGGTCTACCCAGGATCAGCCCCATGAGTGTCAAAAAACATCACCACTTGTGTGGGTGTCAGTGGTGAAAGTGATGACGCGTCCCCAGGGTACAAGACTCACTTAAGATCACAACAAACAACATGTCCTTACCAGACAGGGAGTAATCTATAACAGCGCGTCTGTTTATTTCAGCAGGTCAACAGAGCCAGTCATACATGTGCAGTGCTAACAGGATTTCAAACGACTCAGTGAGGTTCATGCCTGATAATCTGCTTTGCTCAGCTTTTCAAGCTTGAGTGTGTACATAAGCTATGCAACGTTAAGGTAGTAGGGGTGGGAAAGAAATAAAATCAATTATGATGATACAGAGTTTTATTCCTGACTCAATATATCAAGACCAAAAAGAAGCTGTTTATTTTATTCTTCCTGTACTTGTTAGATGCGATTTTTAGATCTTCATCATTTCAAGTACAACTTTGACGATGAGTAACTGCTCTTCAGTGTACTGCATATATATATATATATATATATATATATATATATATATATATATATATGTGTGTGTGCATGTGTGTGTGTGCATGTGTGTGTGTGTGTGTGCGCGTGCGTGTGCAAAATTTGAGATTTCAGAGAGAGAGCTCATTATTTTATTCTAAAACTGCTGGATGCGAAGTCAGGTATTTTACAGAACTCTGCCAAAGGCAAACACAAAATCAGTGTAGAAACACAAGGAGCCATCAGTTTTACTACTAGCATGCAGCTCAGCGGAGGTTGCCGACGACTATCCAGCTGTTTTCTCCTGCTGTGAGCGTGCAGCGTAAACACAAATCTGCTTCAGAGTAAAATTCCATGCCACAGAACATCATTGTCAGTTGGAATGTGGCCTATGCCCCCACTGTGAAATATTCCACAAATCACATTGCAGCATTGCTAACCACTATTAAAACTATTCAAGAAGCCAATAAATGCCATCCATTAACTGTGTCAGACTGAATAAACATGACCCTCATCGTAACACACTCCCTCCTCACCCCTGGCTGTACCCAACACACAGGAATTTCACAGGGCAATGCAGTTTCACTAAGATGACAGATGGAATGACGGAGATCAAAGATTGACAGGGTGGTTTTGTGACGTCACTTAACATGATGGCTGCAGCCCTCTTACTACTGGTTACTGCACTACGTAAAGGGCTGGGGAATGAAGTGGTAGTAGTGACATCACATGATTGGATGGCTTTGATGTTTTATGACAAGATAAGCCATGGCCCTGCCCCTCAAACAACAAGCACTGCACTTAAGAGTTACGTCCAGGTTTAGTTACCTTATACCGTCTCCATCTATTCTCTATACTCAGATTTTGTGTATATGCTATATTGCACTGCTTTTCCCATCCATCTTGCACATTTTTCAGTTGTCTTCTTTTTTTTACTGTCTGTCTGACTCTGTTCCTCTGGTCAGTCTGATTAGCAGCAGCAGTAGTCTTGGAAAGGCTGGGCAACATCCATCTCAGTCATGCACGAGCAGCAATTGGAAGCGAAGTAAAGGGCTGCTCAGCTCTTGAGCCAGGAGTTCTGTTCTACCTCTAATAATGAGCTTATGTGGATTTGGCTGGTTACACTCACCATGGAGAAGAATAAGAGCCTATTGATAAACAGACCCATACAAATAAATACAGGCACATATATAGTGCCAAGATGGAAGAAAGGCTCCTGGCCAGCACTGCTGAAGCGGAGCGGCTCTATGGACAACACACTCACTTAGAACGACACAAGGAGGGGCCAAAATGGCAGGGGATCCCCATTTCTGTTCTAAGAAGAGACTGTGATTGACAGAAACATTTAGATTCACTTGAATGAGCTCCAGTAGCATCCCCTTCAGTCAATAGCTCATCTATTGTTCACTGAAGCTAATCTGGCACTGGAAAAACAAAAACAAAACAGTCTCACGTTACTTAAATCATGATTCCAGTGCCAGGTAGTTTAAAGGGAAATCACTTAAGAAATAATGAACCCCCCCCCCCCCCCCCCTTGTATCTATGGTCACCCGAACTCTTTCTTGAAAACTAGACCGCATCAAGTCCAAACGATGCACAGCTGGCAACTTCACAAACCTAACATCCAGGCAAGCGATTGTAAAAGCTATTACAGCATTGTCTTTGTGCAGGTATTCTGGGGTTGCACCCTATTCATAGAGAAACAATTAGACACAAAGGAAGTGTGACAGTTCATTTGTTTGATAGGATTTAGACGAGCGGGATATTCCACTAAAGCACATGTTTAACAGTCATGTTGCTGGTAAACTCTATTATAAGGAATGATTTGGGGCCCAGAAGCATTTTCCGTTTCATTCCGCTCATTCAACTTTGCGCTTTGAAGAGGGCAAAAAGCGATAGAAAGCATTGAAATGGATCCTTGCGGCCTCTTATCTGCATTCATATGTAACACAATCCAGTCGTAGACGTCTTTAAACTGACTCCATTCTCACATCTCCAGTTGCTTATCAGACTATAAATAACAAATGGAAAATGAAGCAGAAGTCTTCCAGCGCAGATGTACCAGCTAGTTACACCATAGGCCCTGATATTTTGGCCATTGCCCCCTAGAGGTTATACTGGACATAGCTGATGCACTGTGACGTCAGATGGTTTGGAGAAAAAAATCTCTCAATTTTCCCTCTTAATTTCATAGTTGAATCGACAGCTTCATTCATTCCTTGAAACGTTGTTGTCTTAAGTCATACACTGAAGCTTGAATGACAAACCAGACCCAGGACTTATATTTATTCCAGCTTCATTTCTAAAAACGTACATAGAGGGAATGCAGATATTTTTTCGCCTTGTCCTGTCAGTTAACTACACATCAAGGTTTGTGTTATTATAAGGTTTGATGTAACTGCCATAAAATCCTGCCTTTCTTCCTTCCCATTATGTTTCTTCCATTTTGTACATCTCTAGTGTTATGACAGGCGTGGAAATCTCATTCTCACTTAAAGTGTAGTTATTTCCTGACATCTTTAAATAAAACTGCACATGCATTTGTGTAAATCTGCTTGCACGTCTTGTACACGGATTCACTTGAAGTGGAATTTATGTCACAGGGAAAGGGCACAGAGACAGATAAGGCGGATTACAATGATGGCAATCCTGGCTGAAGTAACGGTCGTATTACAGCCCAATAAATGACAGCAGGAGAGGACTTTTAGAGGCTGATGCAATCATTGAGCATATCCTAGAGAAGGATGCGTACATTGTATTATACGAAGATGCACAACACATTGATGGTGTAAGTCATTACACCTTCTGACCATGCAAATCGTCACATGTGAAGATCTTTTAATGACTTCTGTTAAGACATCCCCTCAATATTCTCAACTGCTGGCAGACAAAGCAAAGCATGGCAACTTTGTTTACTTTCTGACAAAATGCAGCAGGAAATTTTCAGACGAACTGAATCTCTCATACTCCTGGTAGTCTGCTGCTAGCTTGACTGTCCTCAGACATCCCGCACACCTCTCTCACACTCCTGCCTCACGCGGACTGTACCGAACACTCTTCTAGTAATTCTGTCAGCAGGGGACACTGGTGGAACGACGACGACGACGATTTATGAGACAAAACACACGGAAATCTGAGGGGTTAAATTTGTTGATGTGCTTCCACTGAATCATGTCTGTGACAGAGTCTAAATGTTGCTCCGGTTTCTTTTCGATCACTTTCCCCTGCTCTACTCCAGCATACAATTACAATTCAGCTGTGGTGGGAGTAACTGTAAAGTGGATTTTCCTTTATGGCACAGCTGTCATGTCAAAGAAACGCTATAAATGACAATGCACTCATTCTGTTTTGCTTCCTCGCTCAATAATATCCTCCTGACTCAATCAGCAGGAGGAAGAAATACTGACATAATAGAGTTGATCACCTCTGTAAAGATACTGGCTACGTTTTTTTTCACTAGGCAAGCCAAGTCAATGCTGCACAATGCCCCATGTGTATTCAGCTGCAGTACTAAAACTAAAATGACACCAATTACACCAACGGAATCAAGGCTGAGTGTAATTCTAGTTTCCTCGTAGCAACATCAATGCTTGCGGGTGTCACAAAAGCTAATGCTATGGCTTGGCAGAGGAAGATAAATTGTGCTAAATCCGTCTTTTCAGTGTTGCAGTCTTCTCTGAGTGGAAGTGGATTAAGATGCAACTATAGTTGAAAAGACTTCTATAAATAGCCTTGCAAATACATATAGATGCGCCCACACTGGGTACATGTTTTTAGGCCAGCAATACATCAATTTTACAGTACTCACACAAACACAAAGTAGTAAATGATGCAGATTCAATGGAGTGAGGCTTGGGAGGAAATCACTGTGATTACTTAAGGGTTGAAAATATAGCTAAATTCATATGTACCAGGAGTGTGTTACTATTCAACTCTGTATTTACAATACAAAGACTGAGATTTTTTTGCTATGCTGTATCATTCATATGTGAGTGATTCTTATTTTGAAGTTGGAAAATGTATTCAAAACTACTGCAACTTACTTTGAAGCCGTTTGGGAACAGCACCTTTTAAGTTGATATGGGAGATAAGGATAAGCAACATGAGCATTTACTTGCAGGGATGTTTTCTATCTATCCGGGGATTAAAAGTCCTTTGGCTCTATTTTGGACACTAAAACCTGCTTCAGAAAATATCTGGCTCCTGTACAGTTACTTGCTCCTCAGCCACGGGGGTGGTAGGGTGAAGAGATCTTCTGACCTGGCACATCTACGTTGAATTGGTATTTGTTGTTGCTAATGTAACATATGTGTGTTCTATTACAGAGTGAAAAACAAATCAAAGGATGTACTTACCGGAGGCTACAAATAGGACAAGGTAATATAATATTATAGAAGTAGGTATAGGTAATTAAATATTAATGATGAATGTTTTACAAGGAAATTTTTTTTTTCATGTAGATGTACAATAAAGACACAAAAGCTAGATGTAGCTTACATTGAAAGAGGGCAAATAAAAAGCATATGGTTGCTGGTTCCATGAGTGCTTCAATGTAAGGAAGAGCCACTAAACCTCTCCAGCTTGAGGCTGGTGCTGACAGTACTTCATCGTACTCAGGAAACCGACAAGTAGGCATAAGCCTCACAGGAAATTAAATCCATGTAAATTTACTTCATGTTTAATGTACTGTTATGGACACGTACTATCTCGTTGGTGAAGTCTTTTTTTTTAAACTTATTTTCATAAAATGAAAAAAACATATTTAAGTTAACATGTCGACATCATTTTTGACTGCAAAGTGGGAAGGGGATTTCAGTTCGAGGCTGACATGAAATTTCAAGTACAAAGAGCCTGTAAATTTCCATGTTAGCCTGATATAAGGCACAAGAGCCCTGAACGCTCAGTTTTACACACACTCACACACTCATACTGAGCAGTCTAGACGAGAGTCAACTGCTGCCTCAATGACTCACGCTAATTCAAACATGTCATGTATGCCAGGAAATTAATAGCACCCTTTCTGTGGCATCCCATGAGATAAATTCGGACAGCGCTTAGCTCACACGCTAAAAATATGGCTCTAGATCTAAAGCGTACAAACGGCGGTCAAAGGCTTTTAAGATTCAGTTTATGTACTTGTAAGATGATTGGTAGACATAATTTATCAACATAATGTCAATGAATGTGACACTTTTCTAAATACGCACATTTAGTTCCAATTCTTTTATTGAAGTGTATGAATTAGATTATTTTTCTTTCCTGTATTGGTTATTGAGGTGTATCATCCATCACTTTGTTGACCTGACATTCAACATGAAACAATGCAGACCCGTTTTTCCTCTCTGTGAATTGTCGTCCACATCAAACAGCAAAATGTTCAGTTTGCTCACTGACTTTGCAAAAGTCAAGGGGGCAAAGAGGAAAAAGGATAGTAAAGTAAAATACACATTAATTGGTTTTTCTTCTCCCACACATTGATGCTGATGGATGAATATATTTTTTATCGGTGCATTCTGCTGCTTCACCCACAGACACAGACACAGACTTAGACACAGACACATACACACAAACACACACAGACAGACAGACAGACACACACACACACATACAGACACACACATCCCCTCACTCCTCATTTCCTTTTACACTCACAATCTCTTTCTTGGTTTATGTTTTCTGCCCGTGTCTGTATAGAAAATGAAATTGTGGACATGTAAGTGATCATGTGATGCATGCATTTATGTGTTCAATCTAAAGAGAAAGAACCACTGAAATGAAACCATGTCTAAGGAAATACATTAGACTTAAACTAAAAACATGCATGCATGTACATCCATATCATATGCATGCACACACGTGTAGGAATAGATTCAGGTCACAGCAGTAGCGCTCCATTCCCCCACCCAGCATGCATTATCTGTTGTCTCCCTGCTGTTGATTGGGAATCTCCCTGCGATACTGGCCAGCTATTGGCTGCTTTATTGTGTGGCTTAAGGAAACACTTGAGCATCGCAGCAATCCCAGTTAGACAGGCACTATTAGGCAGCCAGAAACACATCCAATTCAATTCCCTCCTTAATTCAGTGGAGCCAACTCTATAGCCCCCCCCCATGCATTTTTCCAATCTCCTACAAGATGTGGTGCATTTCATGAAGGCTGGTCTTAATAGCCTCCTCTACAACATAGGAGGCTTCTGTACAGAGAGCAATAAACTCAGAAATGTGTGTTTCATTTGCTTGAATAAATCCTAAGATTTACAAATGCGCTTTCTCATTTTTGTCACTTTTCAAGTGTATGTTCCATTCCTCACTCAAGTAATTCGAACACATGCAAAACAGTTTCAAAAAGGCACATCACAACCTGAAAAATATTAACATCTGACACGCAGATCATGTTCACTTTTGAAAAACATTCCTTTTTTGTATCAATTTACTGGTTTGTTTGTAAATACTCAGCTGCATGTAACACGAGGTGACCACAGAATCTGTCATGGCAGTGTACACTATCAGATTTCTGATTAGATTGATGTGTTTACTTAAATAACAGTCAGCTACCAGGACTGATCAAGATGTTTTGGCTTCACTTTTGTGGAACTGTCATTCTTGGGTTACCCACCCTGCAATAGCAGCTGCTGCAAAAATTTCCTGGATGTTGCAGCTGTCGGAAGAGAAGAGTAATATATAACAGGGGGCTGACAAATGTCTGGAGCAGAGGGCAAAGTCCAAGCCCACCCCCATAAATCATCATCAGCTGTTCAGGTTTACGGCAAGTGACGGTAAAACGTCACATGCAAAACTTGCATTCGACTTGTGTCTGTGTCAGAGTTCAACTCAGACAACAGGAAAATAAAAAAAATTTAAAAAATATACAAATATTCTCAAGATGTTAATGTAAGGACAGAATGAGAAAGTGAAAAACTATTTTATTTTGGATAAAATAAAAAAAAATATTATTAGGTATTAAATATTAGGTATGAAGGTGAGTGTGAATGGTTGTTCGTCTCTCTATGTTGGCCCTGCGATGGACTGGCGACCTGTCCAGGGTGAACCCCGCCTCTCACCCGTTGACGCTGGGATAGGTTCCAGCCCCCCCGCGACCCTTAATGTGTAGGAATAAGCGGAAGATGACGATGGATTATTGTTGTTTATATTATTATTGTTTATTATTATTTATTGGGCGGCACGGTGGTGCAGTGGTCAGCACTGTCGCCTCACAGCAAGAAGGTTCCGGGTTTGAGCCCCGGCTCCAGCACGGGATCTTTCTGTGTGAGTCTGCATGTTCTCCCTGTTCCTGTGTGGGTTCTCTCTGGTACTCCAGCTTCCTCCCACAGTCCAAAGACATCAAGAGAGGACGAGGCTGATTGATACTCTAAATTGACTGTAGGTGTGACTGTAAGAGCAATGCGATGGACTGGCGACCCGTCCAGGGTGAACACTGCCTCTCACCCAAAGGCGACTGGGATAGGCTCCAGCCCCCGCCCCCCAACCCCTAACAGAATAAGTGGAAGAAAATGGATGGATATTTTGCATGGACTGTTTTATGGCACTTAAATCACTTTACAAATTTGTCTCACACACACACACACACACACACACACACACACACACACACACACACACACACACACACACACACACACACACACATATATATATAAACACACACAAATGGCACAATATTGAGTGTATGAAAAATTGTGATCATGAATAGGATTTTTTAATGATATATTAATGATGTGATATGACACTGCCCCTTGTATCCATCATGGGCATGAAGAACCTTATTTTAAATCTTATTTTAATGCAAAGTTCTTTTTTTAATAAAAGAACAATTTACTAAAAACAATTTCCCTTAAAATCAAAGAATATTCCCAGTGGGACACAGTTATGCAGCCCTGGGTGGAAATAATCTGATATTTTGGTATAGTTTAAATTGTGGGCTGATGGTTAATATGAGGATCCGCTGTTAGGGTCTCCCTGCAGTGGTACAACAGGGTGGAGTCTCACCTCATGTTCACACTAGTTAGCATGTATGCATAACAAGTCTGTATACAATCTTATTATTTGATCAGTGGCACTGGAAGAGAGTGAAATATCTCACACGCTCATTAAATTTCTCTTGTGAATGAAATTGCTGTGGCCTGTTTTGTTGTAAAAGAACACTGCTGCACACTCACAGGCTGAGGCAAGCGAGACATTACGGATTAAAGAAAAGATAGACCGACTTTATTTTAGCAAATACTTCACTTTTTCTAGCATTAGAATATTTATACTCTACTGTACAAGACCTGTAGACGTCTGTCGCTGTGCCTGTTTGAAAAATAGCCAAGCCCTGACTGCTATTATTGGTTTAATTAATACTGATTCTGATACATCCACGTACATTGAAATAAAAATCAACCACTATAGCACAGGTGCAGAGCAGGGATTGCATAAACTGCATCAGTGTGCATGTGTCAGAGCCGTTTCAGTGAAGTGCAACAGAGGCAAGAACACTGTGCTTTACAGAGGCTGTTGTGAGCAGCTTGCCACACTTTTGTTTTCCCATAACATGAGCTATAATAGGCAGTGAAGAAATAGGCCAATGCTTCTATTACTGCTATTCTCCGCCTGCCAGCAGGATCCATCTTTATCAAATTAATCGTACAGCTTGCTGCATATGCTTAATTACTGACACCCAAGCTCGTATCATTAAAATCACTCACTGGGAGCTGCTGGGGAGCAATATTAAATGTGGTGTGAGAATATGTGTGTGTGTGTGTGTGTGTGTGTGTGTGTGTGGAGGGGGGGTTCAAAGACTATGTTTTATATCAATTATTTCAGAGTAACCCCTTCAGGCGTGTTTATTTGGGGCACCCCCCCATGGATATGTTGTCAAACATTTGCTAATGCTCAGTAAAATGTAATTAAAAGCAGACCATTCAACGTTCACAATAGACTACAGTGATCATGCTGTTTGTGCTGGGGCTTTTACAACTGGGATTTATTTTTTCTTAACAAAACAACTGGATGGGGTTTTTATATATTCTTAATTGGTGGGAATATTGGGATATATTTTTTTTTAAAAAAACATTATAAAGCTACAGTGAGCGGCTGTTCTTCCCATCTACGTACTACTGATCATCAGCAGATGGGAAGAGTGGTTCGTTCAGGTTCTATCATGAACAGTTTTACAGTACCCACAAGTCTCAAAGCTGGTAAAGACTCATTTAGAAGTCTGCAACTTAGCCCGAGGCAGATGGAACCTGTGACACTGACACAGTCAATGACAAGTCACGCAAAGTTTGACCTACATTGTACAGAGTTGAAAAATGCTATTACAATGACACAGTAGCTCAACTGACTCAATATCTGCATTGTGTAATTGTATAGTTTTTCGTCTACCTTCTTAAAATTAGTGAAAGAACTCGCTATGTGCACATCTTTGTCTAGATTGACTCACCAAATGTTCACGTGCTCAACGTCAAACCTGTCATGTGCAGTGCTGGTACCCTGAGGGAGTGCAGTGTTGAGTATGAGGATCTAAAGATTTGAGGGTCTCGTGTCAAAGATGACAGGCAGAATGAGTAAATCAAAGTCAGAGATCAAAGTCACACCAAGCAGCGTCAAACTGAGAACTCTGAGACCAAAATCAAAGACTACTCAGGGAGGGATTTTTTTTTTTTAAATGTCACACAACCCACTGCCCTGATCGAGTATATTCACATCTTTACATCGTACACTATGTAAACCATGCAAGTTTGCTGTGCATCACCTGATCATATCATCTCATCTCTCACCTGATTCTTCATTCATGTGTCAGAGTCAGTGAATGGTGCGGTCCCATTATATCCATGTGAATAGGTCACTTTTACATCCTGCTATTATACTCCACTGAAATACCCATAATGCACCTTGTCAGTGTTCATATAATGATATGATCACTTAATAGCTCAGTTTGCATGCTCCTCAGAGCTGCTTATGAACTTCATTTACAGACCAGGGGCTTTTCTGACAAATCTACTCTACAGTCATAATACTGATGGGAGACACTGATGAAACCCCTGCTGGGCGAGAGGGTAGCAACCATGTTTCTGAAAGCATTTGTGTATTTGTGTGTGAGAGGGTGTCAGGGTTGTGGAACGTTTCCTACATGATCATCAGTTTAGCTGAGCCTGTTCCCATCAATCACGATTGTCCCGGCCTACAGAGACCTTTAACCAAACAGAGCAATCTTTACTAATGTGACTAACAGGATTGTCAGACAACAGTGTGTGTGTGTGTGTGTGTGTGTGTGTGTGTGTGTGTGTGTGTGTGTGTGTGTGTGTGTGTGTTTGTGTGAGTGAGTGAGTGAGTGAGCGAGCGAGTGAGTGCCCTCTGTGCACATATCCAACCAGCCTATCATTCTTCTCAGTGACACCTGCCACACAGTGCAATGGTGGCATTTGGGAGGAAAGTGAACAGGAACACTGTCCAGCCTGCAAGTGAATTATTCATCAGCCTGCACATTTAATCAAATCAAGAAGCAGTTACCATGATGGTAACAACACCCCTCTGCCTTTTTGCACAGTTCCTGAACTTTTTATTGACGCTGAATTATTTCAGAAAATGTTGCTGCTTGTTCATCGGACCGAGGATGACGTGTCTGAGTACAAGTGAGTCACCCAATTCCACAAATAACAGAAATGAAGACAGGGAAGACTTGATAACATATACACCTCAAGCAATGTAAGTGCTTTTCAGAATGCATTTCCATCTCAACCCCAGCGCTCTACCTTATGTGACTTCTCTTGCCCGTTCCGTTTCCTGTTTGGTCTCTGAACTTGTAATTGCTATAGTGTCAGTAATGCAAATATTACTATAACCTTCATATCAGTTCACACTTTCTCATGTCACGTACAGCCACATTCAACGCAAGGATCTGATCAGGTTGACCTACTAGGTACACAAGATTCAAACAAATTTATTCAGCATTGTATTGCTGTATTTGCTCTGATGGTATTGAATCATTAGGGTTTTTTTTTTTCTTTTGCATTCTCTGCAAATCAATCTCTAAACAAGATGATTTGTAGGCATTTGTGGAAACATCTTTGCTCCCAATCATGAAACAAAAACATATTTCATTGAGAATATGAGCTGGAATAATTAGCCTGTTGCGCTATGTGATATAAGTAATCAAATTAGTCTGCTAAACATGAAGCTATATTATATAACCACACATTTCAATTATGGTATCATAGATGTCTTACTGTTATTGAGCACAAACACATAGCAACATATGAGATCTCTTGATGACTTGTCTCAACTGTAACATGAGCAGCTGACCACAGTGCTGCGCACGACAACTGATCTAATTAGCTGTACTGTGCAAACAGTCGTTTGTCAGGCTGATGTAGAAAGAAGTCCCTCGTGTTCTTTCAGCTCCGTCAGCTCTTCACGTTATATAGCACATTGTAAAACTGGTCAAATATTTGTTAAATGTGTAAGGTGAAGCTCACAAGCAGCAGATGACCACTAAAAACCTGCTCCTGCTGGACATGAAATTAAAAAAAAACAACAACACACCTTTGTTGCTATTGCATTACTGACATCCACACAACCCAACATGCTCAGGTGGACACTTACTGATGTGTACAGGTAGCCCTCACTGTTCATAGCCAGGTAGAGTTTGGTCTGCACCCCCTGGATGGCCACCACTCGCAGCCCCACTGGAATAAGGTTGAACATGGCTGGAGAGACAAAGAAACCACAATAAACACAAGGTACTGGTAAAGGTGAAGGTAACTGCTGCATTAATGGTTCATAAAGTTTTAGACAAATCAAAACAATGTTTTATTTTCTTATTTGCAAATTGTGAAGGCTAATATGTCACGGATATGTCAGTCTCACAACCTGTGTGGGCCTTTGGCTAAAACTGTCTGGTGTGCATTACGTCCAGTGTGGTCCAAAAGGCCTCCATCCTACTGTATAGCTTGACTGTAGAATTTTCAGGTTGTGAAAATCAGCAGACTATGATGGTCGCGGACAGGCTGACAGATTTCTCTGACCTCCTGCATGAACTGGCAGGACCATCACTATTCAGCATTAATAAACCATAAAAACCTGTTTACGGATTTCATACGTTGCTTCACTTGTGCTTTGTTGCAGCAAACATACTGGCGATGCAATCAAAGTGTGTGAGGTGTAGGAATTCAGTGTGGTTTTATCACTTCTTAGAGCAATGTGTATTTAAGTACTGGACACACACATAACCGGGAGGTGGCCAGCAGAAATGAGTCGCGAGGCTGAGACCTGAGGCCTGGAAGTGGGGGGGTGTTACACAATGCTTACAGGGATGCCGGGGGCTGAATTTGGTAAACCACAAGAAAATCAACCTGAACTGTATTTGTGCTTTTACCCCCCTGAAAACACTGCATTTTGGTTTTATACTTCAGTTCAAACCCAATTAAGGGGGGGTGCGCCCTTGCTGCGGACCCATCTTCTGCAGTTCGATCCCCGGCTCCTCCTATCCACACATGGAAGGGTCCTTGAGAAAAACGCTCACCCCTGATTGCCGAGGGGCAGACCTGCTCCCTGCATGCCCGCTCCACCGCCATCAGTGCAGGAGTTTGTGAATCAGACACTAATTGTGAAGCAATTTGTCAACATTTTTGAAAAAATAAGTCATGAACATGCATTCAGTTTACATTTACCAGTTTATGTGAGCTCTAAATAATGATGGTCGTATTTGTTGAAGATGTGGCTGACATATTGTTAAATAACTACCATAGTGGCATATTAGGTATCATGGCTTGTTAAAAACGTACATCTCTTACCATTTCTGAATTCATTGCACAATATGAATAATTGAACATCATACAATTTCTCCGGCTGCACAGTTCTGCTGACACTGTCTTCTTAAGGATGCAGTGCTTTTGCATGTTGGAACATCTTAATTGCCATGTGATGTGTATTGTCAGGTATAAAAAAAACTGGTTAGTAACCAGCTCTTGCCAAAATTGGACCAGTTTACAGCCTCTAGATTTTGCAATATTTTTCAGTTAGTACTTAACTTAGCATTTGTAAAGCTGGGAAAGCAAAGCTTGATCAATTTACAGATTTGTATTTAGTGGCAAATGTAAAATAGACAGAAAGTTTGACAATTTTGTAAACTTTTCTCAAGAAGTAACTGCAACTAACCTGAGCTGGGCAGAAATACCAGCCAATAGAATAATAGCTGCAGCTCTAGTTCTTGTTCATTTAAAAAAAATTTGTTGCAGCTTTGCTACAGTACGTGCTGGCACTTTCTACAGTGAAGCAGTGCATAGTATTGGCAGTTCTTTGCCAGATATTTGTACTTACAGATGGCATCCTGCTTGCATACTAAACAAGCTTCTTTTTTTTCTTTTTAGACACAAGGATTGTTGCCTCAAATATTTTGCCAATAAAATTTTGGATCTATTTAAATACATTTTGTGTCCCTTTTATTCTGCTCATCATGCAGCAGAGGTTTTATCATTTTATTTTTGAAGATGTGATTTCTCTGCCTAAACATCTCACTATATTCTTTATAATCCTACCCTCCTCCCTCGCTCCACTGACACAGGTAAACATCTGCAGTCCACTTCATTTCAGGCGGATTACCAGCTGGTGTTCTGATGGAGCTTTTCAAGAGGGGAAACTCAATTACTTCCTGGCTCCTAGAAACACCTGAGCACCATGAAGAGGGTGATGGGGCTGCTACCCACTCACAGACCTTTCCCGGCGCAGAGGCAGAGACACATGCAGTAATACGGCTGAGGAGACGTGAAAGACAGTTTTCCCCGATTGATTGCAGGCTTTGTCCTTGTCCCAGTTCCACCCAGTAACATGGAGACATGAGCAATTCAGTTTGGCAAATAAACTCAGCAATTGGTAGACATGTTCTACGTATTTCTCTTACTCACTCTGAGGGAACGGAGCTTATAATTGTAATTGTAATGAAATATTTGTCGGCAAATGTGACTGAAAGGCATTTAGAGGTGTAATACTGCTGCATGAAGAATGGAACAGTTTTGGAGTGTCTGCTGCTAAGGGAAGGATATTATTAGTACATGTAAACTGACAAGAAAGGACAATGCTGGCAAGTTGAACTCATAATACTTCAATAATTTATGTCATACTGAAATATCATCATTTTATATCAGTGATTAAGTTCAAATGCCTCCGTTTCTTTGGGCTCATGGGATCCACCAAGTCTCCAGTGTTGCTCATGGCACATTTGGAACTTGTACAATAAAACAAAATTCTGAATAAAATGTTTTCAATCTATTTAGAGAGACGGAGACAGTAGCCCTCTTTTGAGGATTTACAGTTGTCTGGCAGTGTGGTTGTTTTCTTCCTCTAGATGCTCAGATTGTCTCAGTTGAAATGCAGCGCAAGAAAATGGTCGATATTGTTTAAAATGAGAAATAAATCAGATTTAAAAGAATATAATTTGTTTATCTGTTTCATTTTTTCCTTCCTGATGAAAATGTCATGGAAACATCAAACTTATTTCCTACCAAACAGCCCAAGTGTGTTGCCTCAGCAAGCTACACTCAAATCAAATCTTTATGTATGTGTGTGTGAGTGCACGTCTGTGTGCACATTTGAGTAGGTCCTCTCCCACCACCACAAGACACCAGTAGCTCCAAGAGGATTGCACTCTCCGTCACCATGGAGACAAGCACACCCAGTGCCTAACAACGCTATTTTTGGAGCAGTGCAAAGAGCTTCACTCTTTCTCCTTTTCCAGCACACTTTAATTTTCTCTTCGAAACTATTTTGGTGGCCATTTTTTATGTAAGTCAACAGGGAAGTGAGCACATACAGACGTAATGGGAGTGGTGAGTGTGTTTGTGTGTGTGTGTGTGTGTGTGTGTGTGTGTGTGCGTGTGGTTTCTAGCCTTGCACATCGTCTTATTTGTTCTACCTTTACAATATTAACTGTTTAATTTAGGGAGCAAGCGCTGCACAAATTATAAAGGGTGCTGTTCTGTATAGAAAACAGACGAACACAGAGCACATATTTACAAGTAACACACACACACACACACACACACACACACACACACACACACACACACACACACACACACACACACTACTCCTGCCAGGGGACTAATTGAATACAGAGCAACTAATTCAAAGACTCCAGAAGTGTTTACATCCTCTTAGTGTTGGGATAACGCAGTTAAGTATTACATCAAAGCTGCTGCTGTGTGCCATTCATATCTTTTTCTCCACAATGTTGTGCTTTGGTGTGAAGTGTTGATATCACACGTAGGTCACTAACCGCTGTACTGTTCTAATCTTCAAAAGCATGTGGCATTCCCTCCACTGTCTAATTATGAAGTGGTCCATTTCTGCTGTATTTTCTCCAGACAAGTGGTTGTGCTCTACTCTTCCATTGATCTCCTCTTTAATCTGTCTGTTGGAAAACAAAGAGCTGGTGGGTGTAATGGCACTGATAGCGATGCATCGATGCATAGTAGAAGACCAAACTGGCTCTTGACAAGGAGGCAGCATGCTATCGTCTGTGTTCGTCTGACTGCCGGAGAATGACTGGAGTTGGCAGGATAAAACCAGCTACACACAGACCTCTGGTGAAATTGCAGTGAGGCACTAGCAATGTGTGTTTGTAGGTTTCTACACAGTGCGAAGCAAGAGTGAATAAATGTAAATATGAGCACATTTTTGTGTTTAATGCTGTTTCCATTTGCTTTACAAGACAACATGCATTTATGATCAAATCCAATATGGCCACAGTACACCAAAAAGGGTCTGAGTGAGAGTGTCTCTACTCTGTAAGTTCGATTCCACAGTTGAGAGGATAACCAGGCTAGAAGTTTTGTTTCTTTTCCGAAAATGTTCTGAGAATATTACGTGTAATGGCCTGGTGATGGTTTGTTTTCCGGTGAGGAGTTTTCTATTTTTAATCACAGAATGTTCTTCCTTGGAAAATAATTCTCCAAAAATATTATGAATAGTTTTTTGAGGCACGAGACGATGAAATGTTCATCTATCAAACATTCAATAACATCCCTAAAATCTCAAAGTTGCCATTAAAGTATTGGGGCATTATTTGAGATATTAGAAGAAAGAGAACTTGTGGGCAATGTTGTGGCAACCATCCGGGATCACTGGGTAACGACAGGACAGCGGGGAACTAAAGAGAATAGTCAGACTTACTGTAACCATTGTCCTCCTCCTTAGTTCCATCAATGGTTCCATCTGCCTGCAGCTGCAGGTGGAAACCTTGTCGACTGTACAGCTTCGTCACAATCCCCTTCAGCTGGGGCTCTGGAGGAGAACAAAAACAGAGACACGAGAGTTCATTCACAGAAAGAAAGAGGCATGAATGTAGCAACTTCTCACCAAACGTAGATATTTCAGAGCTTTACATCGCTCGCTGCCATTTTGGAAGCTACAGAAGTTCATTGGTCAGAGAGGCTGGTGGAGCCGAGGAGGAGGAAAAGCAGTGGCCTGTCTGTCTTGCATCATTAGATCGGAGCTAAGTGCTCTCACTCCCTGGTTACTGTCCCCAGTGGCGTGTTCTTTACCGTGGTTTACCGCACCTTTCATCTATCCTTTCAACTCCCTTCTCACGAATGTCATTTCTCATCTTGCTAGGATCAAGATTCAGAAAACTTTATCATCTGTCGTGACAGAAAATCATGGCTCAGGTCAAACGACATACAGTGAATTACTTTTATTGAGTCAGTGTGTCTAAATAAATCATAAAATGTCATAAATGTCCTCAGCAAGTTTTGGACATGTGGATAAACAAACACAGAAAATATGTCAGAATGTTCAAAACACACAAGCATGATGATTTACACACTAACAAACATATAAGAAGCGCTGCGGTCCAGATCTTAATATCACTGAGGCATCACGGATACACAGACAACGTTTCCCACTTGGCACGTACTGCTTCTTCCAAAAAGTAGAAACTGTGAGAGTGAGGGGAGGCCATGTAAACACATGGAACTGGAGAGTTTTGGGCCTGAGGTGGTCGGTGAGAACCTGCAGCTGGGCTCTTTCCACTGCAGCAGACTTGGAAGAGACCTTGAGCTGCACAAATCACTCCCTGCAATAACTGAGTAGTTTCATAAGAGCCATATGGACCTAGGCTTGGATCTCTGGGGATACACTTAGCACTATCAGTCCACTTGGAGCTCAGGAAACAAGTGCCACTTCATTCTTATCTGCCACGAAGTTTGTTTTGGTTTCTGAGAACTTGGCAATAAGTTACACTGAAGTACTTCAAGTGCTAAATGCAAAGTTTGTTTAAACTGCTGCTTAAAGTTCAGACATCTGCAGTATTTTTTTTAATTTTAGTCAATTAATAAATTTAAATTATGGCTAGCACAGTTAAAATGTGTTGATGCAATCAATTTTGGACAAAATAGTGATTTTTGGTAATCCAGTTTCATGTAAACAATAAACACTCACTAGCAGTGACAGCAGTCTTTCCAAAATTAACTTAAACATATTTGTATCTGGTCCAGTGTGGTTTGAATGGGACTGTGAAGGATGATGCTTGAGTTTAATATATCCCCCTGCAGTCTGAAATGCTAAAGGTGACTTCTCTGTGGACAAACCTCATATGGAGCCCCCCCCTCCCACCAACTTTGGCAGGGTCATTAATCTTTGGAATCTTACACAAAAATAGAGCAGGACATTCAGTCTTTTTTAGAAGACTTTTAAAATGCTAACGCCTTAGCTCAGGAGCAGTGATCGTGACAATGATGGCCTGATGAAAGTGCACAACAGACCTGGTCGCCTCCTTCGCCTCTTCTTGGAGCCAAAGAGTTTGACCCGGGAGAAAACGTTCAGTCGGCTGGGTTTTTCACAGCTTCCTTTGGTTTTACTGGGGCTGCTGACGCAGCGGCAGGCATTAGACTTTTCCCGCTCCCTCGCCTGCCTTTTCTGCCTTATGAGGGAACTGGCGATCGCTGCAGCCATGGCCAGTTTGGCAACGCTTTGGTAACAAACACTTCCCGGAGAAACTAAAATAATCACCCCCCTTTAGATCCAGAAAGGGGAGTTCAGGGAGAAAACGCCCAGGAGAAGTCTAAATATAGGCTACCACGGTGCGTTAAATAACAAAAACAATGAATCACTTCCAGTGGTGCGGTAAAGCCAGTTAGGTTCTGTCCAAATTTATCATTTCTCGTGAATTAAGGCTTTATGCAGGAATTGTCCGTTGCATCCCCGAGGAAAAAGAAAAACAAACTTAATAAAAGGTAAAAACCACACGTTCCACCGTGGAGCTGTAGAAAGAGTTTCACCCGGGCGCGCTGCATGTTCCTCCAACTGTATCATTTTCTCGGCGTGACAACAAATACGCGCAAACCAATTCTGTGAGAGCGCTTCAGCATCATCCCCCTAAACTAATGCGCACATGGTGGTCGAGTGGCCCGACGGTCCCGAATCAGGCTCAAATGCGCAGCCAAGAGGATGGAGACACCTGTTCGTGCTCTTTGTCTAGTTTGCCTGATCCCTTCCAGTCTAACAAGGCGACTTTTACACGCCGTTTCCGAGAGACAACGCGGAGGATGTGAACGAGTCACTCCAGAGATTCCCTTTGTTTCTCTCTCCTCTCTTGAGGTTGAGGCGTTAAGGTAAAAGCGGGCAGCGCCTCATTCTGGATGCAGCATCCGAGCCCCGAAGCAAAGCTCAGACTCCGCCGCGCCGCGCCGCTGAGAGCATCCCACCTACAACTTGGAGGAGTGTGTGTGTGTGTGTGTGTGTGTGTGTGTGTGTGTGTGTGTGTGAGTGCGTGCGCGTGGGGGGGGGGGTGGAGGAGGGGGGGTAGACAATGAGCAGGGGTGCAGGGAAGAGGGAGTTACAAAATTAATCTCCATGTTGGCTGTCGTCTATCAGGAGACCGGGGAGTAAAAAGGGGTGGAGATGCCATTTTATATTGAGACAAATTCATACAAGAACCTTCAGTGTTCATCCATATTGATTTATACATACTGTATATACATATATACATATATATATACACATATATATACATATATATGTGTATATACATATATATACATATATATTATATATGTATATATATATATATATATATATATATATATATATATATGTGTGTATATATGTATATATACAGCCTGTCAACATTGGTGATCATGTAACTTGGATACTGAGTAAAGAATTAAAAAAAACCCCTAAAAGGCCACAATTTAAAATCAGCATCATAAAATCTGACGGAAAAAATGTGAAGATCTACGCGTTGAGATATCTACCTTCCCCTAACATTTCGAGACCATCCTGCTAAATGGTCTAATTATCTAATTAACACAACAGAGGTTCGAACCTACAAGTTGGAGTCGAGTTACTATAAAACTCACATTGAAGTGTGGCACTGATTTTGTTCCTATTAATCCCAGCCTGGTGCCTCTTCTCTCCCCCCGGCGTCTCCTCCTCAGCTCTGGACCTGGAGCTCAGTCACAACCTAACCAATGGTGCCATCTACAGTTCGCGAGCAAAACCGTCGCAGCCAAGATGTCCACTATTACATGGCACTGATACTCCACGCCAGTGACACACCTCACGGCTGCTGCTCCAAGAAGAGGCGTCTCCTAGTCGTCTTGCAAAAAATAAAAACAAACAAATAAATAAATAAATGTGTAAAAGGTGGATTCAAGAAAGCAAGTGAAGTTATGATCAATCATAACTTCAAACATAGACATCTGCTTTAGTCTGAAAGTGAAAATATCGAATTAAACAGCGTCATAATTAAGTTAAGGCGCTTACACGTCGCTAAGAGCTTCAGCACCGCGGAGAGCTCCTGACAACCGCTGCTCACCAAGAAAACCCAACAGAAACCAGTTGTCTAAAACTTCTAAACCGCCCCCAGGAACAAGAGGACCACAAAACAAGTGCATCAAATAGTATAAAGAGAAGAGCAGCCTACCAGATACAGTTTTTCTCAGAGGGAAACTCATGATTCTCTACAGCGGAGAAGCAAAAACTGGGAATAGTTGCGGTCCTGAAGCGGAACTCGAGGCTCGTCTACACGCAGCAAAGTTCAAACCATCGCCAGACAACTGTCAGATGCGTCGTGGGGGAGAAAAAAAAATAAAGCATCGAGGCGTGGCCATAAACAGGAAGATCATTACAGGACATTAGCGACATGCCATTATGACTTCTAAAACGCTCATTAAACATTCATTTAGAGGTCGTGTTGGTCCGTGTGTGTGTTTGTGTGTGTGCGTGTGTGTGTGTGTGTCTGTGTGTGCGTGTGCGTGTGTTCTCTATACGGCAGCGCTTACTGCGGGTCAGATTGAAGAAAAGTGATGGAACATAGACGCTACTTTCTTCTTGGAGCAGAGAAGACTTTGCTCTCACGTTACAAAAATGATGTAAAGTGATCCGATAATGCGCTGACTAAACTGGTTACACAGGCCTTTCCTCTTTGGAACGACAAATATCGACGTAGTGAGACAACAGCAGGGCTATTAGGAGCAAAAAATGTATTTTTACAAGGACAACTCTGCTCTGTGAAACCGAAGAGGATGCTTTACAAATCAGGAGACCGACAAAAACACACTATAGCATGGGACCATGGCATACGAGGCCTGTACAAGCCATGATAGCCTGACAAATACACGGATCCTTTCCTTAAATGACAGGGAAATTATGATAAGATCAGACCATTTATCATTCTCACAGACAAAGACATTAGTTGTTACAGCAGCAAAGGATAGGCAGAGTATCAGAATGTGATGAATAATAAATAAAATGAAAATAAACTTGAGGAAATACAAAATAGAAAAAGCATAAACACAAGAAAAGAAAGTGTGCACCAGTGGACACACGAAATAGGAGTATTTGATGTTGAATTTGAATCAAAAGTGAAAGTACACAAAACGTCTGCGTATTCCAGTGCTGGGGAGTGTTGCAGTTGTGCTGCTGTAATTGTGTCCTCATATTGTGCGGTTGGCAGGCTTCAAATATGAACCGCATCATATTCGTCGTGTTTGATCATATATTCTCAGCAACACACTTCCTGCATAGTGGCTGAGGGGTTTAGATGAATGAAGACAAATGTACAAAGTCCTCTGAAATGTCAATATTCCAGTAGATATCTCAACATTCTACTTTAGTTCAAGACTTGAGTAGAAATACTTTCCACTTTAAAAAAAAAAAATTGAAAAAAATAAATATTGGGAGTACAAATTTGTTTACATATGAACTCAAAGTATGATTGAGCAGATTTAATGATGCACAGCTTGTGATGACAAACTGGACGTTCAGAGATTGAGTCTCATTAATGAGGACCAGTGGACCTTCACCCCTGTGAACACTAGAGGGAGCAAGTGGGCTGACTATCAGCTGAAACTCCTGCAGGAAGTGCACAGTACAGACCAGTACTACAAAAAAACAAAAAGTGCATGATGTATCACAATGCTGGTCATTGGCTTGCGCACATTAATCCGGCTGCTGACTCAAAGCATAGGAAACAATTGTTTGGTATGTAAATTAAAAAGTTGCAGTGAAATGTGATGAGAACTCTACCCTCTAACAGAGAACTTCCTGGATTTGTCTCTAAATTTCAGTTTAGACCGTTGTTCGAACAGTGAACTGAAATGTCAAGTTTTCTACAAACATAAATAGCGTGAAATACAGTATCTTGGACAACTCTCATCGGCTTGAGGGCTATGAGAACTTTTTGTTTTGTGGTTATTGAAAGTCTCAATAGGAAAATAAATTATTCAATGGGTACCAATACCAGTACCGCAATTTATGGGGGATGTGGTTGCAATGGCGTGAAGCATCCAAGCATTTGTTAACTATTATTGATGTTCTCTGTAAATGGTTCCTGATAGTAGAACATAGATGTTCGATGCACCCGTCTGACCTTTGACCCCATACGCATGAGAAAATATGGCCACCCAAAGGTTGTTTGCTTGTTGTGGCATCATTATCACCACAACAACATACAGAGTTACAAGTGATGAATAAGGACACTCTTATCTGTGAGCTCTCTCTCTCTCTCACTCACTCACTCATTCACTCACACACACACACACACACACACACACACACACACACACACACACACACACACACACCTCCTGCATATTACTTTTCATATCATGAAGGCACAGAACAACCAGGGCAAACATAAATTACTGAGTTATGAGTTTTTCTCAGAACCTGTCAAAGTTTTATGTGGCGTTCTCTCCCCGACAGAAAAAAAAAAATAGTGGACCAACGAGCGAAACTCACCCCGTTTCCTGGAGGCACGTTTATTTATGTTGCACCTTTCAACAATAAGGCCATTCGGAGTGCAGCGCTCTGTAGAATTTGCCCTTTACTGCAGCTGTTGTATGCTATTTAATATACAACAGTCCAACCTACTGATGCCCATCACTGCATCACAGTGCACAACCAGGCCCTGTCTGATATACAATGAACTACACGACAGCAAAAACACAGTTAAAGTCCTCCTGGGCTTAAATGAACAGAGGATAATTGGACAGAATTTTTATTATTTGCCGTTCTTAGCGTTTAAAATTTGAATTATTTTATGAATACAAAAGATAATTAGATGATGCAATTGTGATCTTTTTCAACATAAAAAAAAATCTACATTAGTTAGTTGCCTGGGACTTTAAAGTTTTCTCAAACAATGATTTCTAATCTTCTCTATCTATGCAAATGTGTGCAAACACATCCTCCGACACAAGCAGATCCAGGGTTTGTCGTGCTGCTCCTGATACTTGGTTGACATTGATTAACCGCTGATGTTTAGGAGGATGGAGAGAGTGATGAGGGTTGTGTACCAGCAAAGCTGGTCAAACGCCTCAGCTGACACTTCAGAAGTCCCAAAGAGTACAAGCCTGATAATGTCTGTCCCTCTGATGGTGCTGTCTCACATCCACTGCTGCTTTGATAGAGAGAGAGAATAAATAGCATAGAGTGGATCAAGAACAGAGACATATTCCAAATAGACAAGAAAGCTTCACATAGATATTCTTCAGTCACGGTATTATCTTTTAAACTAAAAACAACAATACAATGATAAAAATACAGCATGAATCCTATACAGATGATATGCTCGGCAACTTTTGAATGCAGGCGTCTCTATAGCCAAAGATGGCTTTTGTCTTTTTTTCCCACAAAAGTGGACAAGCTATCTTTGGTTCATTTGAAGTCCAACCGAAGAACCGAAGAATAAGTTGTCAGAAAAATCAGACCCAGCAAAGCTGAAAAAGCACAGATCTCTGCTTTAATTTAAATGCAAATAAAGTTTCTGTCCCAATAAATACAAACAACTTCTTCATTAAGAGTCACATCTAGTAGACTGTGGGAAAGGAACACTGGCAAGAAAGGAGCAAGGGCACACACTGTGCTGTGTGTGTTTGCATTAGATGTGTGTGTGTGTGTGTGTGTGTGTGTGTGTGTGTAGCATTGTGCCACGGGTACATTAATTACCGTAGTATACAAGAGTCTATTGTGGCCTCCTGGGGCACCTTCACTGTACACACTTTTTTTTTGCAGCTATTTCAGTGAGGACCTTCATTGCTGGAATGTATTCTCCAGCCCCTTAGCCTAACCTGAACCTCAACCTAACTTGAACCTGAACACAAAATTAAGTCTGAATCCCACAACTGTCCTTAAAAGTTGCCTCCAAAAGTGAATATGAACCAAATGGTGTATGACAAGTTGGTCCTCACATAGACAGCTGAAAAGGTTCACACACGTGCACACACAGACATATAATGTAATTACAGCATGCAAAGTCTGTACAAACCCCATAACTGCAGTACGTCATTACTTCTTATTTTTCAACCCACTGAAATGCAGTATGATGCGTGTCGAGATAATGATACATCCTGCCGCTAACACATGTTCCTCAAAGTCACAGAGTCAGAGCGCAGGGTTCACTTGCATCATCTGCTGTCATATAAAGACTTAGAGGTAGAATTTACAGTGTCTAACTGTGTAAATGTATTTGTACAGGAAGTAGCTGCAGCCTGAATTCATTACAAATCCTCTTCCCATCTCTGACCACTAGAGAGCAGCACTCCAGAGAAAAAGTGACAGGCCTGTGCGCCGCGGTGGTTGAGCATTATGATGACCTTTGTAATAATAAATACAGCCAAACATTGAAAGCGATCTCTTCCAATTACAGCCTGAGGCTTTAATGAATATGTGAATTCATAAAGAAAAGTTGCCTTCAAGGACAAACTCTGAATAAATGAGGAGGTTAACCTTCATCCTGGTCTTTAATTGAGGGCAAACTTGCATAGTAGCGTCGTTCCAGTGATCATATTGAGATACTTGATGTTCTGCCAAATTACTGTCTTCATCTATCAATGAAATCTGTAGAAGCAGGAGTTTTGGTTTAACCTCTTGTTACTTAGTGAGGTGATAAAGAGAAATATTATCAGTGGGAAAATGAATGAGCTCAAAGTGTTGCTGCTAAAACCATTCAGCAGCTTGGCAGAATTTCTGCTGGCTGCCTGCTCTTTGGGCGCACACTGGTACAGTAAATCCACTACAACAGCAGCTTGCAGCATGCTGGGCCACCAGTGCCACAGTGATACCACACGTTGCCATGGAGACTGCACACACATAAGAGGGTGTGTGTGAAAGATACAGACAGAGAGGGAGAGGGAGATAATGTGCTCTGAGAATGGGGGTTGGGTATTACAGAGAAAGAAACCATCAGTCACTTAAGGTAGCAGTAGAGGAGGGGGCTGGAATGCCGTCATATGGTGGACTGGCAGGCCCGTGACAATGATTGTGCGATCTATTCCGCCCCCTTTGGAACCAGAGGCCAGCATTCAGGTCAGGAAGCAATACATTAACAGAGCGAAACCTGAGGACATGAGTCACATCTTTTATCAGGGAACGTGAGTGATTTGCAATCTGGCATGCAGACTAGATGCGGAGGGTCAAGATGTAGAATTGTACCACGGTGTTTCGTGGCATTTTTAGAAGTGACGATTTAAATGGCACTCTAAAAATAGAGCTTCTTTATTTTCAAAGTCACGTCAGCAGACAGTCTTGAGAGCTGTGCTAACACAAATTTCGATCCAACACATCATCAAACGCTAAACAAGATCAGTTTGAATTTGAGTCACAAATCTGAATTCCAGTCAAAATGCAAACACCAATATTTGCATGATTCACATCGTAACCTCAGATAAACAACAACAACAAATAATAATTAGTACGGTTATAATCAGGGTCTCTGGGCATCCATAAATGGTATGGATGCTTGGTTCTAATCACCACAGACTGCTTGGGCCATTTCCCCTGAACGTAACACAATTCAAGAAGTATACCTCTACTCAGGCCAATAACCCAAACAAAAACAATAAAGGTCCATGTTGACTGAGAAGTTCACGAAAAGGTCAAAAACATGCCATCCCACAATGTTCAAGAAAGTAAAATGAGGATCTGCTACTTCTGCACTAATCTCATTTAAAAAATCCCACTGGTATTTGTCATGGGAACCCACAACGTCGCTAGATTCTGTGTTTGCTACAATCATACGTCATCCCTGCAGCACTCTACTGGGAATGATATATAAAACATATGCCTGCCCTAAATATCATTCATTCAGGAAAGGGTATTCCATCTTTGTTCAGGTTTTATAAAGTGTTGAATTTGATTTTAAAACATAGGGGTGAAAGAATATCCTGGTTATAGCAAGCCGGGTGCCAATCGGTTCCTCGATAAACCATCACGGCTTCTGTCCCCATCTTTCTTATAAATGCTGGAGCTAATTAGCTGCAGACCGAATGCCTGCCGTTTGTCATATAACCCCTCAACTTTTGTGTAACAACTGGCTTCAAAGTCTTTGTCAACTGATCCGCACTGCCATGCATTCTCTCACACACTGAAAATAACTGCAGATCTTTTTATTATCCAAGCACAGAAGTCTACTTCATACATCAATGAAAGTCTAAATATGGCACCGAAACAGAGTACTGAAACAATTTCAGGAATTGAGCATCTGCCAGACTCTTTGCAGGAGTTTGCTTGATAATAATGCAAATTGTTGAAGAGGTGCATTACTGAAACATTTCATCTGCTGTATAATTTTCATCCCTTTAATGATTTTTGTCATTTGATGGCAAAGTTACTGACACCTCAAAAAAAAAAAAAAAAAAAAAAAAGGCATTTTGATTCATCATTTCACGAGTGCCTGAATCTACGGTGTAAATATGTGCGTCGTAATTTAATTATGGGAAGCTTCTCAACCACTTGCTACAGGAAATGTGGCAGTTGTCATCTGTGATTGTATCTCAATTCCTCGCTGCTACGTGATCTCCATTCACAGGCTCGACTCTATCAGTTACCACCACTTCACTTAACTGAATGTAAAGAACATAATTAAGCTTGGAAACACACTCTGGCCCTTGGTGGTTCCTGCACTCTGTGTGTATGTATGCATGCGTGTGTGCGTTTGTGTGCGCGCGTTAGTGACTAGGCTGTAATGATGTGGAGAAATCTCAGTCACAGGCACCAAACGGTGTGTGAAATGGCCAGGGTTCAGACAGCAGCGCGCCCAGAATGAATCTGTACTCTAATAAGACAGACCTACTGTGCACTGGGGTGTAAACACAGACGTCTCAGAGGCGCCTTGTTTCTCGTCTCTGACGACCAGCTGAACTTTATTTCACTGATGACTGTAAAACAAAATGAAGACGGTTGGGGGAGACTAAAAACTCCAGGCCAGTGACCTTGAAGGCTTTGTAACCCTCTTTTTTTTGTCCTTATCATTCGATGAGATGATGCATTAGAATTATGGTTTTATTGAGGCAATTAATGGTCACTGAAAGGCAACATCTGTGTGTACTGTACTTGGACTAGAGCTGAACATCAATCCATTTTCTTCCGCTTATCCTGTTAAGGGTCATGGAGGGGTGGAGCCTATCCCAGCAGCTTTCGGGCGAGAGGTGGGGTTCACCCTGGACAGGTCACCAGTCCATCACTGGGCCAACACATAGACAGACAACCATTCACACTCACAGCCACACCTACGGTCAATTTAGAGTATCAATCAGCCTCGTCCCCTCTTGATGTCTTTGGACTGTGGGAGCAAGCTGGAGTACCAGAGAGAACCCACACAGGCACAGGGAGAACATGCAGACTCCACACAGAATGACCTTGTACTGGAGCCGGGGCTCGAACCCAGTACCTTCTTGCTGTGAGGCGACAGTGCTGACCACTGCACCACCGTGCCGTTTTAGAGCTTGAAATCATAATACGCCCTTGAAAAGTGGTTCCAACAATCTTCCAGCACTACTGAAAAATATAAAGGTCCTGCTATGTTTCTGCTGCTCCCATTAGCATGGAGCAAGACTGTTTCAACCATTTATTCATATTTGAGTGAGGCAAAAATGTGGGTGCTAAAGGGCCTTATTGTTCTAACCACTCAGGAGGAGCTGGACTGTGGTCTACTGAGAGCAAATCCCTCCAACACAAGAGCCAGTCAGAGGAAGAGAAGAGGCAGGTCTTTTTAGAATGAAGGCAAAAACATAAATCAGTGGTTTATTTTATTTAGCCTGTTCTTCTCTTTTTGGGCACCTGATGTTACTCTAAGTACCACTCTCTGAATGAAGTAATGTGGTACTGCAGAGATGGTATGGTACAGGCTTGAGAAAACAACTTTGTTTGGTTAAGATCCCTTCCAACCCCCCCCCCCCCCCCCCACACACACACACACACATCACCATTTCAGTTTTATCTCTGTTTTTAATGACATTCCTTTCCAGAAATGTGAATCAGCAATAATTCAAAAACAATGATACATATTTTTCCAGATGGCTGAGCCATAACATGGAGAAATGTTGTATTTGTGAATTGGTTGTGGATGTGTCTGCCAACTTGGTGACCCTGCTGCTCTTGAGGCCCCGTGGGGGACTGAGGATGAATCATAACCAATGTTGTTGTACGTCGAGGAAGGTGGCTAAAAGCCCTTGTGACTGATTGTTGTGGATGGAGTCCTAAACAGTATAAACACTTCAAACAAGAGCAGACAGCACGCTGTTATGAAGGTGATTCCATATAGAGTGCTCTGTTTTGATGATGTGGAGAGTAGATTAGCTACAAAGAAGCAAAGACCACATTCAAAGTAACATATGAGGGCGTCACACTGTAATTGTGGTGATACACTCCAACAGCTTGTCTGTTTGTAGGCTTGCAGGACCACATTACTTCACACAGCGTGATGTATGCACATATATTCTCATGTATTACATAAATACACACAGGGACACACACCAGCAGCCAGCCTGCCAAATTTAACACAAGTTTCTAAGTGACTGATATCAGAACATCATCCAGTATCATCGTTGCCAGCATCACAACAGGAGGTAGCTGGAGGAGAAATGAAGTGCAGGAGATGGTCCCTTGCCAAAACAGAACAGACACATGTTTGAATTATAGATGGTGAGTCAATGGAGGCCCTTTGGCATTAACCACCATGGTGGGAGAGCTGCTAGATGGCGTTTAGAAGTTGAAAGACTTAAAAAAAAAAATCACTTCTATTTTCTTTCAAGTTATCCCTCCTCCATTAATCCGAAGACACCCAAGACATGTGCTCTCGTCACAGTGAAGAGGGACATCTGGTATCAAAGTGAAATCAAGGAATCACGCTTCAGCCAAAATGGAAAAAAAAACAACAACTTAGACTTTCTGAAAGTTGGTATTAATAATGCCATGCTAATTTTACCCTGTCTAGCAAGAGCAGCCATAGTCCCAAAATTCAAAGCGAAGAAAGTGATGTTGTCCTACATATTCTCCCCCAGTATGACACATCAGAGATGGGAATGGAGTGAGATTAAAGGCATCTTCTCAGACACCAGCTGGCTTAAACTGTCTTCTTGCCGATGGAGACACAAAGGAACGCTTTGAGACCGGCACAAGAGGTCACAGTCATTCTTTTATGAGAGTCGATAATAATGGAAGCAATTGTGGTTTTAGGTGATGGACAGTTCCTACTTAAGATCATGAAAACATAAACGATTCTATTCTTGGAAGTACAACTAAAGTTAGCATATTTCTTAATTTAGACACTGTGAAAAAAATTAAGCCGCTAATAGGGATGAAATGATGCTCCCTTGCTGCCTATCTAGGTGTCTGTAATCTCTTTAATGCAAGTATTAGGCCATTAACCAGATTTCTGTCCTCAGAATAACCCCCATCACATCCCTTGTCTGCCCTCAAGAATAACTGTGAACATTATGCAATGAGGTCAAATGTGCAGTGAAGCGAACTAGATGTGAACATTAATGAAGCTCATTTTAGTCCGGCCACACACACACACACGGTAGATTTCTCCTGCTACCGATACATTTCCTTGAGGAAGTCAGAAAGGCAAGGAAGCTTCATGGAGTATTTATTTAGCTGAACGCGGTAAAAAAAAATACCGACGGTTGTCTAAATCTACGCCGCATGCACTTAAAATGATTGCATGGCTCAGATTGGCGTGGATTACTTCTGTATGCTTAAAAGCCCAACGTGTTAGGTGGAACAGATCGACTAAGCTGGAAGTGACACGACAGGAGACATGACTCAACTGATGGAAGTGGGTGGGTAAATAGGTCATGTTCCCTACCCAACGCCGACTATCCCACGCTTCACTTTCCCTCCCTGTGCTTGTTAGTGATGTCAGCATGCAGAGGAATCAATGGAATCACAATGACAACGGATAATAGTGGACCAGTGTTTGGAACATAACAGGTGGGAGGAGCTGTGCAGAGCTGATAGAGAACCCTCCAGAGCCATGAACAAAAGTAGGCCAAAACACAGCGGTAAAGCAAAAGTGGGTCTTTGTGGTCTGTAGTAGGCATATGAAATGTTAAAGAATGGCACTGGACTTGTAAAATCATAATGAAGCATTAAATCATAACAGAGTGTTCTCATCTAATCTCTTTGCTCACATTGTAGAGAATAGGGTGTGTGAACTAGCCCTCAGGGACATGCCTGCTTGGTATCTTTTAAGGCCAGTGTGTCTGGTAACTGTGTACTCAACCAACCCTGAGATTTCTAACAGCTAGCCTGATTTTCTCTGCAGCACGCATTACTCATGTTTATGCTTAGACATGCCACAACACACTGCAGTGGAGCCAGTAAATACAGCTGAAAACACACATCTGAGACTCTATTGCTGAGCACAGTTGAGTTACAAATCAAACCCAATTCAAGACACAGGGTGAATGAATAGAAAATACTGAAATGAAAATACAATTATTGATGCTGTCCATAGTAAAAACAAGAGTTGATCAAAATTCTTACAAGTCCAAGGTAAGTCTAAATTTTCGGATTACCACCCCCCCGTTCCAAATTTAGTAGCGATGTAAAAAAACAAAAAACAAAAAAAAACAACCAAGTTGTTCTCTCAGATTCAGGAAAGCTAGCAGGCGGTGGCACAAGGACTTTGATGGAGAATAGTCAATATGGCAAATCCAACCCTTTAAACATTTATCTTTTAAAAAATATATATACGCTACGAACACAAATCTGTACACTTTAATGTCCCCTGAAAGCTAGTACTGCAGCAAGCTAATGTATAGCTTAGCTAATGTTGAACATGTGCATTACAGCTTTGTTCATGCAAAGTACAAATTAAAATGTGTTTAGTCAATAAAATCAGCAGACAAACATTAAATTCAATTAAAATAATAGAAAAAGTCAACGCCACATCTAAGAACAACGCTTTCCTGCTGTAGCAAGCTAATAACTCAAACCAGTGATCCAACTGTCCTCTCAAGGAGCATCTTATATTCATCCTATACTTGATTTGCCCTGAAAACGCTTCAATAAGAATGAAACAATACTAGTGAATTCTTCATATCGTCGTCTTTATGAAACCATCAAGAAGGGCAGAGGGACCCAACCCATTTCTTGTTACATTTGTTGGCAAAAGAAGGGAGCTGAGGTGCCGAAGCCTTCATCTCTGGAACAGTTTATTGCTTGACTCAACCCGCGTCAATGCTCTTGACGTAGGTCAGGTTGTGCATTTGGGTGGGGATGCGACCGTCGTCTCCTGCACACAAGAGACTGTACACTCCTTTTTTTGTTGTTTATTCTTCTGTCAGCCCATGAAACCACTTGACGTAATCTACATTTGATATTTTGCACGCTTGGTGCCCCAAAAGCAACAGCGCTGGATCTTTGGTTTACAATCAACCATAAAACATTAAGAAATACATACATGTGGGGCACTATTTCTTCCCAACCAGTTCACAGCATCTGCATTCCAGATGTTGCCAGTCTGCAATCGCCATCTATGTGGGTCACATGACTTCTACAGCTCATTAATTGCTGAAGTAGTTTTATTGTTTATGGTTTCTTAGATAGCAGATCCCATGAACAAAGCAACAGAATGCCTTGAAATCTTTTTTTTTAAATTAACCAACTCTGATAGCTGGCATAGTGGATGAATTCACTACTGGGGAACTGGCTCCTTCGCTGACTGCATTTTATGTGCAAACCAAGGGGAAGTAAATGTCCCCTGCTCCCTCCAGGATCCTCCCTCTACAAGGCTCTACAGTGAGTGGCATGCAGCAAGTCAGAGGTTATGCTTCAACATGCCTGAATGATTGCGCTGAGCCCTTTGCGACCGATTGACGGATCAGTGCAAATTACTGCAGCTCATATCATATGACTAAAGCTAAATTCTCTTGGCAACACAGCTGCTGTGGTATTTTGTGCATGAAGCTCAGACAGTAGCTGCCACAGATGCTCTCATGTTCAACAAGACAGGTCTGTCTTAGCACTGCCGTCAGATTTGAACCTCAGAGTGCCGGAAAAGAACCGTTCCTGAATCTCTAGGCATGACCTGTGATAAGCACCGTCATCCAGGGTCAATGTGCGTTTGCAACTGAGAGCATGAGGAGATTAGGACATATTAACCAATGCTTTGGCAGTCAGTAGCACAGATTAGTGATGTGACTGCGTGACACTGGCATGTTGTGATGATGGTTTACGTGTGATCATCAGTGCTGCTGAAGGACTGCCTCCCAGCCTGCCTGATTGCTGCCCATTACATCACACAAAACATGCACCAGAAGCCTGTGATATCCCACACATGCACACACCGACAGAACCCAGCATTTAGATAATTATATTGAAGAGTTGCGCATTTCATTACATCATTTGTGTTGCCATTTCAGCATTCTGCTCAATCATACTTCAAGCTTTTTGAAAGATTTCCCTTGTCTTTATTTCCTCAGAGAATTAATGTGAGTCAATGTAATGTCCTCAGAGAGAGAGAGAGAGAGAGAGAGAGAGAGAGAGAGAGAGAGAGAGAGAGAGAGAGAATATACAGACACAGCTGTCAATATATTCTGGCAGAGCCTGATTAGATGTGCGATGTCTAATTATCTCTCCAGCCACTGGATTAGTGAGCTAACACTGACGGCTGCCATAAGGCCGTAGGTCTAGTCAAGCGCACACACACACAGACACACACACTAACCTTAAACTAACCTTACAACAAGTCACCACCCAATGATTCACTTGCTTTTTTTGTCCTGAGAACGGTCCAACATCAGTCTCACAGATGACATGACACACCCACCCACACACACACACACACACACACACACAAAATTGTTGGGTCAGCAGGAAATAGGGTTTCACGCCCTAACCCCAACTACCTGGTTATTATTGTAAATGCTACCTTAAGGAGGTGGTAGTTTAAATCCAGACGTAACCTCAAGTAACCAAACCAGTTGTATTTATACCAAACCATCTACAATTGTTTTTGTGCCCAATCCTACCTTCGTCACAGCATTGATCGATTATATAACACAAGAACAGAACTGGCAGAGCCAATACCTCCCCCAAGGTCCGTTTAATGTTAATGAAAGTGTCCAACAATTCAAATATTTCGATTTAAATAAGCACATTATGATAAATGATTTGACTTATGAGAATAAAATTCACCATTTGTTTTACTGCTTAGTATGATTTGAGGCCTGTGTAATTGTGTAAAATGTCATCTTGTGGGGTTTTTTCCCGATTGACGATAATGAAAAATTTTCAATTTGTTTCAGGCAGGGACCTTTTTTCATTGCAGATTGATCAAATTCATGTTTCAGTATGCTCTATAATACATGAGAGCAGCAGCCATGACTTCATTCCCAGGGTAGACTGGTACCATTATAGAAACTGGTCTCATCATGGAAACGAGGATGAGATGCAGCATTCATCTCTTTAGAGCAAACCTTCATAAAAGACCTGCATGGAAATGTAGCGTACAGTCACAATCATGACCAGTTTGAATCCAGAGTTTAGATGAATAATTCAAAATGTGAGGGCTCTATGTTGAACGTGCGTTTGCGCACGAGAAGCAGTTGCAAACATACTGTACACGTCTCACTGGCACCTGACAGCTGATGTTCACAAATATGCAAATGATGTTGCTTATTCATTCAGCCTTGATGCGCGCTGTAAAATTAGATTTGAGTCCACGATATTGTGTTGCGTGCCTCCTGTTCACAGCGTGTTGGAGCAAGACACACTATATCGAGAGAGAGAAAGAGAGAGAGAGAGAGAGAGAGAGAGAAGGAGTGTGTGTGAGAGAGAGAGAGAATAGTAAGAATGATCAAAGAGGTTGCACAACACGCAGGAGCATTACACTCTGCTGGAGCTTGTTTGTCATAAAGGGCATGCACAGGCCAATGGTGTTACTTAAATTAGGGCTCATTTGACGAACACCTGCAGAGGGTAACAGAGGAGAACAGCACACCTGAGTGAGGCGAAACACATGATGGAGGGAGCTTGCCAGGACTCCCAGGAAGAGGGAACACTGTTTTGACAGTTGAAGAATGACCATTTTATTAACAGTATGCATTATTAATATCAAACTCATCTTTTGTCCTTGCACATGCATTTATAATAGCTTGAGTCATCACACTGGGGTACTGATGACAGAGAAGACATGATTTAATATTTAACAAGATGGTACCACATATATCATATTGAGTGTTTCTTTTATTCTTTTAGTCAAACGTAACCATTTCTGTTTGACGCACATGCATTTTATGGCCTATCATATGTGTATTATCTACACTGCTTGCAGTTATTATAAGGTTAAGGGCCACTCTCAGCATGTGCACAGGAAACAGCCATTATAATACATCCCAATGATTAAATATAGACTTTGCTTTTGTTGTTTTTTAAGTAGTTGCAGAGTTGCGAAGGAGATCGCACACAGATCACTGAGTCGGCAATTAATTGGCAAGCAACTGTGGAATACCCTGGATGCTTTCCAGACATTTAACCACCATTGAGAAGCAAGTAAACAAGCAATCTGTCTCGAGCCAACGCACAAAAATACAACCGAGAGAGGAAGATGGGGATGAGGAGAGAAAACACTGGCTGGGACAGCTTTAAATGTGTTAAATGGTGTGCCAGCATGCTGTGTGTTATCGCAGGTGTTGAAATTCACGATTAAATGCTCCTGTATGTCAGCTTGTATTCTCCTGCATCTGGCAATAAAACTATATACAGTAGTTCCTCATCTGTGTGTGGAGGGCCAGGGGGACTGGGTTTTGTCCAGGCTCCGAGGGGCTGGCAGGTGACTTGATGGGAAAAACTGGGAGTGTGCATGAATCTGTGTCGACGTTAGCCCTAGCTGGCAGGAGTCTTTGATGCCCCCCGGGATGAAACATGCAAGGGCTTTACATAACCCAGCAAACATCAAAGATTAGGGACCCCCAATGTCTCGATCTGCCAAACTGACGTGTTCTCTCTGGGTCTCTGGATGACATGGTGCTTAAGCAGTTCTGCTGTCAACAGGAATGAGGAGGACTTTTTATGATGTCACTATGGTAACATCTTAAGTGTCAGGGGTATCTTGAAGGAGGTCCATCAGAACGTTCTGATTCTCTACCCAGGTGGTAGCGTGTAGGGTGATCAGGTTACGTCGTTCAAGAATTTTGTTGACTTTAGGCCTGCTGCGCACAGCCGAGCGCAACATCAACACTGGCTCTTCCACTGAGAGGTCGTGTTGGCTGATAATTCCTTTTCATGCAAACACAGAATATAAACAAGTACTGAAGCGGACCCTTCGTCTGTTAAAGGACTGTGATCACTACAGGAAGTTACAACCTTTCATTTGCTAGGAAATTGTGTATTTGAGGCATTGGCTTTAAAACTTGTCAAACACTGTTGGACTCATCAGCTAACATCAAGAAAAACAAAAACAGATACATTAAATAAATCACACACACATACACACACAGCAAATAGTTGTCTAATACTTAAGTAAATCCACTACAACCTCATGAACAAACACCCGGTGAAAAGGAAGCAGATAAAGGAGAAGGACGGAGTGGAAACTATGACTACGTAGTGACTCGAGGAGAGAAACAAGCTCATGAATATCTAGCAGAGGCGTGTTGCAGTGCTGGCTGATGACCAAACACTGTTCAAATATGAAGGCCCTGTAACCCTGGAACATGTGGGGCTCCAGATAGCGCTGGACACTATAGGCTCTATCTTTTGTTACAGTAATTTTAGGTTTTGATTGTCTCCTTCTTGATTTCCCTAAAGTATTTCTGCTTCACTTTCACAGAGTCTGACGTCTCGTTCATAAATTTTCTTGCAATATATTGATTATATTGATTAAGGCAGAATCATCGTATGGTGATACGACCAGAGCGGTAATAAAGAGAGTCACCACGGGACTCCCAATCCTAATCAAATCCATGTTTACTGCACAAGGCGAAACAAAGCTAAAGTATTTCTTATCCAATTACTGGATTCATCTACAAAATATTTGATTGATTACTGAAATAATTAATAGCTGCAGCTTTAAAGTTGATGTGCATACATTACATCAATTATAACCCTTCTGTCTATAATAACAGACAATTCTGCATGTGTGCAATCTTTGCTTTGGCACCTGTCAGCAGCCACTTTGCAAGCCTCCATTTAATTTGATGCTGACTCAGCAATTTGCCTCATCGCCCCAATTAAATGGTTTAATGCGTGTGTGTACTCTGGGGAAACTTGCAAACTACACACAAAGTTACAACAGTCTGACTACTCTGCTTACCGCCATTAAGCTCAGATTTAGAGCGACAATGTAGTTAAACTTTACAGAATAAAACAATAACACAGCAAGTCCATTAGAGACATAATCTGGGATTTTCGTGTTAAACTGGGTGAAGGTACATTGTCTGAGTCAGGAAGTTATGGGAACAATCTGTGTCCAGATGAAAGCCGCTAATGTTGACCAGGAGATTAATTCACACACACACACACTGTCTATGAGGACTACAGAGCGGCATTTTGCAGTACCTGCATGGTTTCATTCCATGTGTGTTTTCATAGAAATAATCTCACCCTGATGAGGTCATTTAACAAAGCACAACTCACACTGAGCTCTAGAGATACTGAATCTTGCCTATCCATCTCATCAAGATGATTCTGAACAACAATACAGTTAAACGCCAACGCCAATCTATCGCAGTATTATTGAAATATAACGAAATGTGATGAAAATAAATGTAATGAATATGATATAATACTATGAAAAGAAACATTATTATACGGATGGGTGAGAATCAAAGGCAAACCCAGAGTAGTAAGAAGCAGAAGCGGTGCCAAAGTAGCAAAACTGTGTTTGTCTGGACACAAATCATGATATCATTTACATGCAGCTGGCACAACAAGCTTTTAAAGAAGAGTCACATATCATTAGCCTTAAATTGTCAATACCACATTCATCAGATTATATGAATGAGTTCAGACTCATTCATTCACTAAAAATAACTGACTACATTTCATTTTCATTCTGTCTGGCTGTTGCTACGTCTCTGCCGTCAGGAAGGGACCTGGGACGCAGAGGCAAATTAGATAAAGGTGATGATTAAATAGACAATGATGGAATGTAATCGACCTGCAACTTTAATCGGCTTCACTTTTCTGCTGGTCTTCAGAGTAGTTTCTTATGAACGCTGTCATACAAACCCACTCTTGCTGTTTCTTTCTCTTATTTGTTTAAGCTCCAGTGGAGCCAGATATAAACACTGAATCAGCATTTTTTTTCCCAAAGTCTGAGGACACGTGCATGTGATAATGTCTGTTTTTGTTACTTCCGCCAAAGAGGTTGTGTTTTCAGTGGTGTTTGTCTTTTGTCAGCCTGATGATGGTAAAACTGAGGCATATTTACCCTAAAGATCATGTAAGGAGGGAAGAACTCATTAACTTTTTGGGGGGGGACTGGTCGAAGCACCACCTGGTGGCAACAGGAAATGGCATGTTACATGATGCAACTGTGGGGACGTAGCCAATTTTGATATTTATGCAAAATCCAAATGCCTTCAAGTTTCACCACACACACTCCTGTATTTGAGTGGGCCCACCCATCACTGATTGTGGCTTGGATTAGAGCCTGAGCTTCATGGTGCTGATGGAGGAAAGTTCGCAACAAGCAACTAATGAATCATTTTAATGATTGAACGTAAAAAAATAAATAAATCACAACAACAACAAAAACATCCTAACGTGTGACATTATCTATCATAGATATTCCAAGACGATCAAGCAGTTTCTTCAGGTGCCCTCACCTTGACTGGAGCACAGTATAGGCACTTACTGAAAGTGTAAATGAAGCAAAAAGCACAATTAAGCTTTGAGAGGGTGTCAGAAAGGTGAGGTGTAAGCCCAGCCAAATGCATAGAGATGATGATTGACACTCTGCTGCCAGCCTCCTCTCTCCAGGCACTAAATCACATTATCATTCACATTATTTATTCATACAGTCTATTTATGCGTCGACTCGCACAAACAGAGTCGTTGCTTTCATGCTGAAAGACGAAGTGCAAATGAAAGAAAGAAAATTAGACAAGCTGCTAGCAGAGCATCAGTGCGTCCTGAGGCTGCGTGCTTGTGTCTCCACATTGCAGCAGTGTGCAGGACTCAGGGAGACACTGCAACAGGATGCCGTTGTAAAGAGTGACGCGGCATCCCTGATATGTAACTGTGCCTAGTCGACTCTGATGTGAATCGCAGCTATGCATTTTACATTGGGTGTAGCATATAAATGGAGCTCATTCTTTTCTTCTGCTCTTCTGCTTACATTTTCATGGCTGAGTGGGCAGTAGATGAGTTATTTTGTCAATACAGCCAAAACAAATTTGATAGTGGACTGCATCTTCAGCTGCACATCATCCCGAGTCGAAGGGACATATTGCATTACTGTTTTCGTCCCGTTGCTTAAGGTGCCTCACAAAGTAATAACTTCATTAATCTCTATTAGAACAAGGTGATCAAGTTTGCCATCAAATTTGTTCGGCCTTTAGTGAGCCATTATGTCACCACTCAGATATCAAGCCTTCCATGAATGAAATGCACGTGAAAAATGCAGATAGTCAATGACATTCTCACTCAAGTTTCAGATAAAGTAATGGGGACTGCTGCCAAAGCCTACCCCGCAGAGAGGTGCAGCCAAAGGTCATAACTATAAGGACCAAGATAATTCTAGTGAATATGTGTAAGCAAGGGGGGGGGGGGGGTCGGCAAGAGAGAAGAGACTGACAGAGAGAGAATGCTGTGGGTTTTCTATAATTTTCATGAGTCATGAGCAGATAATCTGAAAATTTGCCAATTTCTACTTAAAAAATCCTGACACAAAAATTCTGCATTAAAGACATGGCCAGGAATGATTTTCAAAAATACCACTTAATTTTTTTGTGGTAAAGACCAGCAATAGAAAGACTACAGATGAACAGCAGTGCTGGATTCAAGAAGAAAAATGGCCTTGTTTGACCCTTGCTGTCAAGAGTTCAACATCAATGATTTGCACCACAAATGAAAACAAACATAAGTATTCACACCTTATTTATTCACAATTCTACATAGATATTTGTCTGTCTGTGTATATATTGCACAGCCTGGAACTATAAACACAAAGTCTCTCAGTCGTCTGCATTATGAATGGAATATTTACATAAATCTGCCACCTCAGGCACCATCTTTGTTTCTGCTGTGGCGAAACAGAGCAGAGTCAAAGACAGAAGCAGAGGGGCAGAGGAAACGGGACAGAATGTTTTGAATGAAGATGACTCCAGATATGGTGACACAGATTAAGCCAAAGAGAGTAAAACAGTGAACAATTTGATTGACAGCAGCTGGGCAGCCTGCTCAGGGAAGAGACTCTGGTGACCCTTTTTCTACCAACAGGGAACAGCTTCATTCTGGTTTGCACACCAAATATTAAACCAAATATTAGTTTCCAGCTAGAACAAAATGCCTATTTTTCTAGTATGAACTGTGATGACATCAGTGGGTGTTAGGGATGTCAAGAAATGGCCTGGACTGGAACTGTCTATAAGATGCCACTTCTAACCTTTTTTTATATATTTTTCTTAAGATCAAGGCGCATCACGAGCGGGCGTGTTGTTCCACACTTCTGTTCAGCACTGTGCAACGCCCCATTATTGATGATGCATTCTTGATTACTACTGTTCGTGCTAAAATCTGGTCAACACCAAGGCTTCTTTGCTAGATGGCACCAAGGTTCATACTGTAGAACCCTAAAAGGAACCACTTCAACCATTTCCCTGCTGGTGGAAAGGAAGCAGATCATCATCTCCTCCGCTGTGGTGCTTTCAGTCCAAGCTGGTGTGCTGCTTTTGTCAAGTGTGGTGACATGTCAGAGGCTCCTTCAGCCACCAATGATGCTAAGAATTATACTGCAGACTACAATCTTTTTCAGGGCAAAATCAGACTTTCAGACTGTTTTGCTTCTTTCAGAGTTGTTAATATCTACAAACCAACAGCAGCCCACACACTTAAAATCGATATAGATTGTCTCCATAATAGCTGATAGTCCATTCGTCCAACTATGAAGGGTAAAGACAAATCAACAACCAGAGTTTCTAACTCGTCCTTTTCTGCTGCACTCACTGACTCGCAAAATCCACTCAGGTATCCAAAGATTGTTACAATTTATTACAGAAAATCATTAGTAAGCACCGACCAAAGAATGCTGTTGTCATTGTAACAACGTGACAAGCTTGATGTTGCACCTTGATTCCCCATAAGCAAGAACATTCCAAGAAAACTCCATGTGCGTGTTTGTGTGTGCACATGTGCGTGCGTGTGTTTGCGTGTGTGTGTTTTCAAACATTTTCTACTATGCACTAATGACGTCCTCATGAGTAGCTTATGTAAGACCTGTAGTCTCCGCTCCTTCCTTAGTAAATTCAGTCACGTCCGACTGGAGCTGCAGCCAAACTGAATAATACATCTGTACTTCTCCAGCCAGACCTCCACTGGTACAACACCTCTTTATCTCACAAGGATAAGTGCATGTGCTTGAGCCCTTCTTCCCTGGTCACACAGACAGCCTTCAACAGGTTCACCGATATGTAAGTGCAGCGATGCCACCGGCCCTCTTTGGTGACACAAGACAAAAAGGCCAACACATTGCAGAAAACAAG